>NC_141150.1:84695864-85011177 GCF_053477565.2 Lygodium microphyllum | reverse complement strand
GCCAGAAAGGCTCTGCTAGCAGGATATTGGTGGCCTACAATTTACAAAGATGCCTATGATTACTGTAAAAGATGTGATGCTTGTCAAAGAATGGGAAAACCCACCAAGACAAGTGCCATGCCACTGCAACCTATCCTTCCTTTGAAGCCTTTTGAGAAGTGGGGAATCAACTTCGTAGGTCCAATCGATCCTCCTACCAGAAGGAAACAGAACCGATACATCCTCGTATGTACGGATTATGTCACAAAGTGGTGTGAAGCTAAATCTCTAAAGCGGGATGATGGTAACAGCGTGGCCTTGTTCATGTACGAGAATATCATCACCCGTTTTGGCAGTCCCTTAGAGCTGGTAAGTGACAGAGGCACTCATTTCCTTAACAAAGTCATGGAAGAGTTGACAGAGTTGTATAAGATCCGCCATCGCAAGTCCACTCCTTATTACCCCAGAGCCAATGGCCAAGTCGAAGTCACCAATCGCATCCTCTGCTCGATTCTGACAAGAATGATTGCCGCACATCGTCGTGATTGGGATGATCGACTTACAGAGGCCCTCTAGGAGTACAGAACCTCCCATAAAGCAGCAACAGGACAGACACCTTTCCAGCTGGTGTATGGTACAGAAGCTGTTTTTCCTGTTGAACTGGAATTACCCTCTTTGAGAGTGGCTATCAAAGAGCGTTTGGGGGACGATGATTCACTGCAACGCCGTCTCCTGCACTTGGAATGTTTGGACGAAATTCGTAGGATGGCTCTACAGTGCATGGAAGCCACACAAGCTCGACGCAAGGCTTACCATGATAGCTTCATCAAGCACAAGGAGTTCAAAGAAGGTGATTTGGTCCTAGCCTATGATTCACGATTTGGCAAGTTTCCTGGCAAGCTCCAATAGTGGTGGATGGGCCCCTATAAGGTACTTGCCGTCAACCCTAATGGCTCTGTCCAAGTGCAGACCATTGATGCCTCTGATGATCCCTTTCTGATCAATGGATATCACCTGAAGAAGTACTTCCCTCCTTGGGGATCTTGAAAATTACGGTCACTAGATCTTTTCCCTCATTGGCGCGGCACTGTATTTCTTAGGATGCTACTTCTGATAGCCATTCTTCAGCCACTCTTGATGCGGTGGACGCAATCCTCTGTCCCCTCAAACCCCCTTCCAGCCTTGATCTTTTATCCTCTATTTTCTACCAGCGACAGTGGCGAGGTTGGTTCTGATACATGGTCTCTCTATCCTTCCCTTGCTTAATTCGAAGAGAAAAAAAAAGAAGAAAAAAAATATATACATATCGGTCATGGGAGAAAAGGACTTAGGTCCCTGTCATGCCGACTTATTCTTCGAGAAAAGGTGGAAACACCCTCGGGAATAGGGGAAAAAAAAAAAAAAAAAAGAGAAAGAAAAAAAAACAAACAAAGAAACGAAAAAAAAAGAAAGAAAAAAAACAAATCTGTTATGGGAGAAAAGGAAGCAATTCCCTGTCATAGTAGGCCTCGTTCCAAGAAAAGGTGGTAAACACCCTTGGGCGGGAAGCTGGCTATGGAAAAGGTGGCAACACCCAACAGTCCAGAAAGTGGATTCATTGATTAATATCCCTAGGATCCCATTTCGAAGCTACCTCCCTTGGTACGCTGTGTCCTGGGTCTCTCTGCAGAGCATCTAACTGTCCTTTAGCAGACGACATGTTCCTATCTAACACAATGTTCGATTTGATGGCTACCTCCCTGGTTACGCCTCTTCAACAACTGACGACATGATCTTCATCGACAAACAATCAAGTGATGTGAGCTTTCATCCTAACCGGATGGGGACGTGAGTAGGGGTCGCCCTCTGTAACTTTCAACAATGAGTGGGACAGAGGGTGGGCCGAGAGACCAGTCTTTTCCCTTCAAATCAAATGAGAGGTGAGAAGTGTGAATGAAGTGTTGCACGCACGGGATGGGCCTCTCAATGCACAAGGCACGATTTGTTCTTGTGCACTGCACTATAAGGCTCCCTGGCCTTCCTTCTCGCACGGTATGCCGGCACAGGGCGGGATGCACCGTTGCACCATCGAATGCGCACAAGGCATACAACCTTTGCACAAGTGATCGTGAGGATTACCTCAATGGGTTTCAGGAAAAGGCTGCCCTCTTGTATCTCTCAACAGAGCGTGAGACATAGGGGGTGGGCTGAGTGTGACTGGAGTTTCTTCAATCAATTACCGAGAGGTGAGATTGAGGGACGTTACGATACTTGGAGTCAGGTATGTTCCCGTTTCCCTGTGCACCCACGGGATGGGTCTTTGCCATTATCACAAGACACATCACCCTGTTCTGTACACTGCACTGTAAGACTCCCTTGCCTTCCTTCTTGCACCTATGCCAGACGGGTTGGACGCACTAATGCACCATCAACTGTGCACCCTGGCATACTCCCTCTGCACCATTCCCCTGTTGATTCCTCAACCGGGTACGAGATATGGGTTTCAATCCTTATTCCTCAAGTGATATTAGTCATGGGGCGAGTGACTGTTCTTTCATTCCATATGAGTGACTGTGAGTTGAGTGCAATATCCCTCATCATCGACGAATTTCCTGCGATTCCTTCAACCAGCTACCTCCCTGGGTGCTGCCGCGTGGTCCCTTCTATGATGGACGTGTGCCGAGAAGATGCCTTGGTACCTCCAGAAGCCAACAACAACACAGGAAGTGCCATCGACAATTGACCTTGATCCTCAACAAAATGGGCCAATTTTTTCTAACCCTACACCTTCTGTTTCCCCGTGATGTTCATGTTTTAAGTGTGGGGAAGTTAGTGGATGGTCTGTGGCATGATCCTAGGTCCCTGTTGCTCGGTTAACCCTATCCGTTAAGGTCTTAAGTGTGGGGACGCGTCCCTGCGCGTCTACATTGCATACCCTTCTGCATATGCCTTAACCTGCTCATGCATGTATGCCATGACTTGCTGTTACCCTGATGGGGTCCCTTCCCACCCGACCGTTCATTTTCCACCCACCCTTGGGGCTGTTCCCTTGCAGTTTTCCTTCATTCCCTAATTTTGAGGATCTGCCATGTGAATGCATCCTACATTTACCGAAGTCCACATCCAACCTTATAGCCCTGTTCCTCTCTTTGAACTGACCATTTTTCCTTTTTACCTACCCTTGTTCCGGTGTACGATTTTCGCGTTATTAATTTTTGAAGCATTTTGCGCAAATTAGCTGGTTTTCCATATGAACGCGCTTTTCTTGCTTCAAAACCATGATCTGACATCATAGCCCTACCAAGAACTTTTCCCCTGACATTTTTCCTTTTTATGCTGTGTCATTTTGATGCACCGTTTGTCCAATATTAATTTTTCGGTTTTTTACAACTTTTTCATGCGTCTTTTTGATATTTTTCCATGAGAACCTACCTTGTGTGCCTCGGAATTCCAATTTGATTTGACAACCGTGTCCCCGTGTCTTCCCCCACCTTTTTCCTTTTTCCTTCCCCCTCTTTCGACTTCCGGATTTTTACTTATTAATTTTTCAGTGAGTTTTCAGGTGTATTTTTGGAGTTTTTCGCATGTGAACCCCTCCTACTTCCACCGGAACTGCGGTTTAACATGATAACCCTGTGCCACTCCTTCCTGCGGACATTTTTCCTTCTTACTGCATGTCATTTCGGCAAACGGTTCGTCCGATATTAATTTCCGATCCCATTTTCGGGGTTGTTTTTTGGGTTTTCTCCACATGAATGCATCTTATCTTCGTCGGAATTATGTTTTGATGTGATAAGATTGTCGGGCACGTCTTTCTGCACAATTTTCCTTTTTTTTGCACCTCATTCCGATGCACGGATCTTCCGATATTAATTTTTAATTGCGTTTTTTGATCCGTTTTTTTTGTGTTTTTTGCACGTGAACGGCCTGTCTTTCTCCCGGAACCCCCATTGCCTATTTTTCCTGTCATCCCCCTGCAGCCTTGTCCACTTTTTGTTTTTACGCCATTTCGTTTTGATGTCTGGATTGGGAGATATTAATTTTTCTTTATTTTTATGTGTTTTTGCGCGCCCGTCCCGCGCGTGAACGCTTCCGTTTTCAATTTTACGCGTCTTAACGCGCCCCAGTCGCATCCACGTGCCTTGTCCCCGCATCCGAGCGCCCTTTCAATCCCGTCACAGCAAATTTTTTTACCCCGCCCCGCGCACGCGCGTGGGACGGGGGTACGCCTCTCTTGCCTGGGCCCCCCGCCCATTTTCTCCCTTGGGCACCCCCCTATGGACCCCCTTGCCCCATCCCTTGGGTACCCTAACCCATGGGCCCCTGCCCATACCCTCCCACCCTTTCCACCCCCCCATACCCTTACCTATCCCCCCACCCTTCTCTCTCCCCGACCCTCCCCACCCCAACTACCTTTCCCTCTCCCTCTGCGTGTCCCCCCCTCCCTCCCTCCATCTCCATCTCCCTGCTCCTACCCTTCCCTCCTCCTCCTCTGTTCCATTCTCCTCCCCTCCTTCTTCTCCTCCCTCTCCTCCCCTCCTTCTTCTCCTTCCTCTCCTCCCTTCCTCCTTCTCTCCTCCCTTCTCTCCTCCCTCACGACGCCCTCCTTCCCTTCCCTCTTCCCCTCGTCCTCTTCTGCAGTCGCCGGCACCCTTCTCTGCCAGCCCTGCAGTCGCCGGCGCCCTCCCCTCGCCACCTTGCAGCCGTCGCCTCTAGGTGCGGGACGACGACGCCCTCCTGTGGCGTCCTGCAGCGCCGCCTCTGTGGACCGCTCCGCCTCTGCTCTAGCCTGCCGCCATCGCCCGACGTCAACCGCCCCACCTTTGCTCCAGCATGCCGTTGCCCGACGTCGATCGCCTGCCCCTGCTCGCCGTGCGAATGCCGTCGCAGCGCCCGTCACAGCTGCCACGTGAGCCCCACCGCCGCTCCACCGTGCAGCCTGCCACCGTGACGACGTCAACCGCCCGCCTCTGCCACGACCTCTCGCCACGTTGACCTCCTCCCACCCTATCCGCCCTGCCACGTGCCCCCAGTTCAAACCCCTTCCCCCCCCCATACAAGCCCCCCTTCCCCCCAAACACACACACCAACCCTCCCACCCCCATTACCCCACCCAAGCCCCCCATCACACACTCCCCACCCACCCCCAACCAGGCCCCCTTTTCCCCCCAGCACACACACTCTCCTCTTCACCCCCACACACGCCCTTGTTCCCACCACTGCACATACACACCCACCCCACCCCCACACTAATCCCCATTCCCCTAGCAACCACATCCACCCCCCATTTCCCTACCTTAGCCCTCATTCCCCCAGAACACACCCCTTCCCCCCCCCCATACAAGCCCCCCTTCACACCCCCCATTAAGCACACACCTACCTCCTCTAAGCCCCCCTTCCCCCCAAACACACACACCAACCCTCCCACCCCCATTACCCCACCCAAGCCCCCCATCACACACATAACCACACCCCCCCACCTAAACCCCCCTTCCCCCCTTGCAACCAAACCCAGCTACCCCATCTCAGTTCTTTCCCCCCACTATTCCACACACACACTCTACCTCCTGCAAGCCCTTGTTCCTCCCCACCATTACACCTCCACCTAACCCCCACCCGCGCCCACAAACACACACAACCCCCTACCCCGCTGTAAGCCCCCTGTTCTCCCGGAGCAGCTCACCACACCCAAACCTCCATAAACCCTCGTCCCACCTGCGGCCACCCTCGAGCCGTCGACACACGCGCAGGTGTGTACGCACGAGTGCGTGATCGCGATTGCTTGTGCGTGTTCGTGTGCGGGATCGTGTGCGGAAGATCATTAGCCGGTTGTTGACACGCAGCTGCCACGCAGCCTATTTTTGGGTATTTTCCCAGATTTTTAATTCAAACACCCGAAACCTTTCAAAAAAAAAAAAACAAACAAAACCATTGACAATTTAAAAAAAAACATTAAAAACACTTAAAATTTTGAAAAAAAGAAAAGAAAAATCTAGACACATTCCTACTATTTCTGCAACCAATTGCCTATTTTTTCTAACCTGTCAATTTCAAGAAAAAACTTCAACCTATTTTTATAAAAAAATTCAACATTCTTTTAAAAATACTCAAAACCATGAAAAATTCTTTAAAAATGCTTAAAAATTCCAAATTAATTTTCGAAAATTTCCTAAAACTTCCATTACCATTTTTACTTATTTTTGACATATTTTCTAAGTTGAACAACTACTTCATGTAACACCTAAATTCATAAAAAAAAAATCAAAAACAAAAATAACATAAAAACTCATTTTTCATCCACATACCCACTAACCATCTAGGAAAAAAAATCCAGATATTTTTGGATTGAGGAGAGCGCATTCTTTGCATTTTCATACACCCACTACCAGGTATTTCCCTTTTTTTTATGTTTTTTAAAACAAAAAAAATAATAATAATAATAACAACAAAAGCTCCCCAAAACCCACGGTTAATATAAAACTACAAAACTCCACCACGAAAACCAACCACAACAAACAAACGAAACCCATAATTAACATAAATGACACCTGACTACTACCATGGGACGCGCATTCGCGTTATATAACTACACCATATTTTTTTAATTAAAATAAACCCGCCGTTCACTTAGCACGCGCTACGTGCGCTACAGAGGCACTTTAATTTTTAATTAAAATGAACCCGCCGTCACAAGAGCACGCGCTGGCAAAAAAGCGCTCCACATCACCTTAATTTGTAATCCATGAACTTCCATTTAGAGACCCAGTCTGGGTATCGAAGTCCGAGATTCGAATTAATGCACCGTTTTCACCTAATAATTGGTAATTAAATTTATAATAAGGAACCGCTGTTTTCTTGCTAAGGTTTATCACTTAATAAAAATTCACCCATTCTTAATAAATTATTAAAATCAACCCTTCATTAAATTGATTCCCCCTCACTGCACTTAATTCCCCTTTTTAATGAACCGTTTCGTGGGATGGGTATGCGCAGTCATTGGAGTTATTTCCATGGTTAACCACTGGTTTATCAACTATGTAGTCTTGATATGTGTCGGATGTGGTATTGTTTTGGTTTCCTATCTTTGATACGGTTACGGGTACGGTATGCAGTTTTTTCTTTCATTGCCTGATACGGGGTTCTGGGTGCTTGTCTGATGCATAGCATGAAGCTTTCGGTCGCATTTGTCTCAAGGTCATGTCGAATTTTTTCTAGGCTGTGGTTTGCTTGGGGTTAGTTGGTTGAGTCACGTTTTATTGTTTTGGTTATTCTCTTATCCTTGGATTTTTGTCTGTTGCTTTGCAGGCATTCTCCTTGATTGTCTGTGTTTGTGGTGTGTGTGTAACCATCTGAATGGCGCCTTCTCATGCTCCTCCCCCTATCCAGTACGTCCCATTAGTTAGTAGGGATTACTCTTCCCTACTTACTTTTGAGCCTCTCACGAAGACGGGACTCGCTGCTTTTGTGGCTACCTCCTTTCCATTGCTTCCAGAGGATCCGTCGTTATGTGATGAGTTTCTGGCCTCCTACAGCAAGAAGACAGGACTAGTCCAGGGAATTTCTATGACTTTGACACCTCGAGGCTTAGGGAAGGCTCTGTCACTTCCCTCCAAAGGTGAACCTTTTGTTACCACTCGTCAGCTTTTCTCTAATGAAGAGATTCTGAAGTTGTTGCAAAAGCAAACAAGGGAAATGATGGATGTTAAGAAGGTGATCAACTCTTCAGGAGTTTCCTTTTCCATGATCACTGATCCCATATGGAAGTCGATTTGTCATTTTCTCCAGGACAGGTTTATGCCTGCCAAAATGCCATCCCAGTACTTGTCCAAAGAGCTTTTTACAGCTTCCAGGATGGTGTTGAAAGGAGTTGCTATTGATTGGAGCACTTACCTCCTCACTAAAATGGATCAACATTTCGTCAAAGTCACCAGGGGTAATGTTACCAATGTCACATATGGATCATATTTGTCTGCCTACTTGACCTATTCAGGTTTTTACCGAAGACTGTGCCTCCACCTCCTCCATCAGATCCCGTACCTCCTCCTCCACCTTCAGATGAGTCCGAACCCATTGACATAGAGGATGATGATTCTCCGCCTCCCCTGGTCATCCAGCGCAAACGCTTGAAGAGGATAGCGGATAAAGCTCCTTTCGTACTTCCTTCAGTACCCATTCCTGCTACCTCTGGCAGTGATCTTCCTGGGTATCTCACTTGTAATAACCTGTTCAGAGCACATCGAGAAGGATCATTGGACATATCAGTTCCCTCACTGAACAGTCTAGTCTCAGGAGATGCAATTCCTTTCCTCTGTAAAGATATTCAGAGTTCCATTGAGTTGTCAGTGACAGCCTGTGTTCAACAGCTGTACGCGTCTTTTTATGAAGAACTCATGCAGTCTAAGGACCAGTTGCATAAGGCAACATCCGAGTTAGCTTCTGCTAAGGATACCCTAGCAGATTTGTTTAAGCAAATGGAACAACAAACCCAACTGGTTGCCACCCAAAGCGATGAGATCTCTTCTTTGAAGATCCAGTTACTAGAGGCTCAATCCCAGGTTACTAGCCTTTCAGAGGAGAATGAGAGGATGTCCAGAGAAGCACAGGAGTTTCAAGCTATCTTAGATGACAAACTTTCAGCTTTACAGATTGCTAATGACACAGTGGCCTCCCAAGCCTCTCAAATCCAGCAGTTGCAAGATCAACTGGCAAAATCCCACTCTGTTCCTCCAAGCCCTAATGTTCCATTGATTCCTTCTCTTTCACAGCAAGACTTGGCTGCTCTTCAGAGACAGGCTACTTTGTGTCCTCTATTCCAAGATAAAGTGGAAAGATTGCAGTCCAGAATGGACTTGTTATGGTCTACATTTGAGCAGTTTCAGGAATATGTTCCACCAGACCATTCTTTCTTTGTCCACTACCACTTACAGAAGTTGGTCTTCTACATGAAGCTTTCCACGATGGATTTACCTCTTCCAGAGAATGGATGGAGTGGGGCTTGGTCTGCTGAGTTGCTGACAGAGGTAGTAAGGATGGTGTTTGAAGATTCTGTCACACCAGATACCATGTTGATATCCTACATGTATCTACGAGGAGACTTGTTAATTCCAGATGAGGTGGATATGGCATGGTATGTGGGGGATGTGGTCTTACAGGCTGTCTTGTATGTCAACCATTTGGAATTGCGCATAGCTGACATGTTCCAGAGTTACTCCTCCAAAGTGGCTGATTGTCATGATAATTCGTGGCATCCCATGATTGATTCTGTGGTCCTGAATCAAAGACAAAACACAGCTCCTATCTCTGCCCAGAGTACTAATCAATTGAGGATGGATCTCTTAGCCTATCTTTCAAAACATAATCCGTTTGATGCTTCCTTCTTTGATGCCTATCATCGACGATCTCTCTTAGGACCTTCTGTTCCTACCCTCCTCTATTACCAACAAATGGCTCACTGCTATGCTATATATCTTTCCCTTTGTCAATCTAATTCCACAATTATTTTACCCCTTCTTTTCCAACCTTCATCTTTCCCTCAAATTCCCATTTTTACATACTGTTCCTTTATTGAGGATAGGGTATTTTCCCCTTCTCCACCCTGTCCTTCTCCATCCATTCATGTACCCTCCACATTTCCTATTTATCAGTTAACACCCTTCCTTAGTGATTCCCTCCAAATTTCTGCCACTCCTTCTTTAACCTTTTCTTCCTTTTATGATTTTGCCTATCCCTCCCTTCATCCCCTTCCCTTATTCCACTACCCTCTCCTAACACTTCTATATCTCAACCACCTCAGTTGGTTAGTGACTGTGACGGGTTTGATAATCAGATTTCCAGGAGAAGGGGATGGAGTTCGGATGATTCCCTTACAAGACCTCAGATCAATTGGCCAGTAATTCCAGGAGAATGGACAGCTTCCAGTCAAGCTTATCAGAACTATGTTCATTTTGCTCAGCAGTATTCCCAGTCTGCGGATCTCTCAGTGAGATTAACTGCTCACTTTGCTTGGTACCTGGCGTATATGCATAGGCACTCTCATAATGATTCCAAGCCTATTCCAAAGTTGTGCATGAATGTCAATGTGAGCATTGATTCCCAACAGCTGGATATTTTGTATTTTCATGCCCTTTGTTTGCCTAGCAGATACCTGGTCCTGTTGGAAAGGATGTGCTGTCTTCAGTTTTTTCAAAATCCTCCCAAAAACTTTGTAGATGAATCCTTGTCTATGGATAGTTTCCGAAAACATCAATCTTTCAAGAGGGATCATCTTCATTGATACCTTTCCAATGTATGGTGGATGCTTTTTAATGAAAATCTCTCTTTTTGGAGGAGTCATTCAGATGGTTGTGTTGTGTGTAATGTTTGTGTTGTGAGTTCATTTATGTCAAACGAACGTGGTGGTTTCCTATTGGATTGGATTTCGTGTGCGAGTTACATTTTGGAGAATTGTTGTGCTGGGTCGTGGTTGCAGAGTTGAAGCTGATGCTGATGAAGAAGAAGAATCCTCTTATATCCTTTACAAATTTGTTGTGATTTTTTAGTTTGATGAGAAGTGTTACTGTAAAAAGGGTTTTCCTTTCTTTGTATTTTTATATCAGAAACAGGTTAAAAGTTGGGGTCGTGGTGGATGGATTATTTTTGAAGAGATATTGACGATCAAAGTTGAGCTTTTCCCTGAACTTGTATTTTCTTTTTCTTGGGTCGCGAGGACGCTTCCTTATTAAGTGTGGGGATATGTTGAGTGTTGAAATGACTTGTTTTTTGGCTGATTTTTGTTGTTTTTGAGAGCTGAATGGTTGATTTTATGAGATGCTTGATTGGTTTGGAAGTGGTTTGAGAGTGTTTTGGATGATATTGATTGTGTTTTGGAAGTTCGTGATGTTTATTGGTGGTTCTATGATGTTCTGATAGGTTCTGTATACCTTCTGTTTTGCTCTGTTTTGGTCTGTTTTGTTCTGATTGTCTTCTGTAAGGAGGGATGGAGTGTTGATTGATGAAGATTGAGATCTTGTGAAAGCTTATTGAATGGTTTGTGAAAGTTTGGAATGGTTTGAGTATGAGTTATGTGGTTTTGATGACCTTTTGTAACCTTCTGTAGGTCTTCTGAGCTTCTGTCTCTGTTCTGTTTCTGTTCTGTACTGTAGCTGTTCTGGTACTGTTCTGTGACTGTTCTGTATGCCTCTGTATGTGTTCTGTAGAATGTATGTGTAGCTTGGGAAAGTTTTCTAGCCTTGGAAAGAGGTGAATACAAGTGCAAAAAGAGCTGGAAGAAGTGGAAGAAGTAGTTGGTGAAGACTCAAGTGAAGACTAGAGTGAAGTGACAGTAGTGAGCTATGAAAAGACACTGTAGTGGCTCTGGTGACTCTTCGTATCAGACATACCTCTTGGGAGGGCTATCCACGACCTAAGAAGGATTTTTGAGAGTGATTTGAGAGATTGTAGTGAGGATATGATGTATTATTGATGGAGAGAGTGAGAGAGAGAGTCAGAGATAGCCAAATCTACTGAAACAGAGTGATTGTATATGAGAGATTGAGAGAGAAGACTATGAAGATATTGAAGATGAATACTATGTGATGTATTTCCATTCCAAGATGGTGTATTCCTTTGCTTTCTTTGTTCTATTGATGGATTTTATGAAGATATTGAAGAATATGGTTGATTCTATCAAATCCATGGGAGATCTACATGATGCTGCATGAAGATTTGTTGTGCTTGGTGTTCTTTTCTTCATTGTGATCATATGAAACATAATAAACATGCTTGTTGGTGTTACAAGATAGATTTTCTTGCAAGAGAATTCCCTTTTCCTTGGTGTTCCTCTCGGGGCTCCACATCGGTGTTTTAGTTCCTGCTATGGGGGTATCTTCCCCCATTCCTTGGGCCATTTCTTTATTAACAAACTACTGTACCCGAGCCATGAGGTTGCTAGCATGCACTTTGGCTATGGAGCTTAGAGTGGATATAGTTGTGGGGGTCGTGGGCACTAGGAGAGTAGGGATGGGATCGATTGGGGCCTTGCCCTTGCCTTTTTTCACTACGGGTGGCATGATCTCTAGTGCTTGTGTGCTTGAGCTAGGGTCTTCATCTCTAGTCGGCTCTCATGGCACACAACTCATCCTGTCTACACTGCTCCTCTATAGATATACGTGTTTCTAGAACCATGTCTTCATCTTCCTTCCTTTTCAACTCTTCCTCTTATTCAGTTGCCTTCCCTTTTCTCTCCTCCTCAGATTTTCTTGATTCTTCTTTCAGCCTCTCTGACTCCTCGTTTTCTTTCTTCTTCCTCTCTTCCTCTTTCTTCTTAGACTCTTTTTTAGCTTTTTGTAAGTCTAATTTTTCTTTCTTCCTGCTTTCCTCCTCATCCTTCTCTTGCAAATCCTTCTTCTTTGGCTTTCGTTGGGCTTCTTGGCATTTATTTTTCTCCTTCCTCATCATCACTCACTGTCCTTTCACTAGAGTGTGGCTACTATTCATTGTGAGGAGGTGACCTCTCTAGTGTTTCTCCAATTCCTTCTCCTTCACCCTGTCCTTCCCCCAATGCTTCACTTATTACAGTTGTCAAAACCCCACCGAATCCGATGGTAGAGGCCTTTGAGGATGACACTTTTCTTTTTGCCCTAGTAGTAGGGGACTCTCCTCCTAGCGGTCTTCCTCCCTCCTGTAGCTAGTTCTTTTGCTGAAGACTCAATGGTCTTCCACACAAAGCCATTTACATTTACTTCATCAAGGGATCTTGCTGCAATGCTCTCCAGCATAGGCACATTGATTCGGCTCATTATTGAGTTGTACCTTTGGCTAGAGAATAGTGTGTGCATCATTTTGGCTTGGAGTTGGATTTCGGGGTTGGGGATGTTTGCCAAGTTGATGCCATCATTTATGTGGACCATCAGCTTGTCCATTCCTAACATGGCATACACATCTCTCTTCAGCTGCCTTTCCACCTTATCATTGGCTAGACCCAATGCTTTCTCCACCAACTCTGGAGTCAATTCGATCTGGACTTGGCGGGTTTCTTCTATTTTCTGCACTGTCATGGTGCCGTGGCTCCTACCAAAGGTCCGAAGGAACTCCACACACTAGCTGTAGTCCACTCCTTGACCAACTACCTCCATGTACTTTTGCAGATGGCATTGTTCGACAATCTGCTTCACTGCTTCACTACTTTTGCAAATAAGGGCCTGGACTTGAACTGGTTAAAGGCCCTTATTTTCACGAAAAGGCCATATTTTGCTTGCTCTTCTTGTGAAAATGGCAACTTGCTGGCTTTCTCTTGGCCTGTCATCATGTTGGGTGCTTGTCATGAATCCGTGTTCACCATTAGTTCTTTTCAAAACAATTATATGCAGAGGAAAAAGATCAGATGCTAATGGAATTGAAATGCTTAATTATAGAATTAAACGTCTCCCTCAAGTAGTCCATACATTCCAAATTTTATGACCCTTTTTCTTAGCCATGAATTGGTTTTGATTTGTTTTCATTTTCTTTTGCATTTTATTCTTATTTCCACCTTACCCCCTTCCCCTGCAGAAATAAGAAGAATCCTTCCTAGGATTATAGATTAAGGGGGTTCCACGCATGGTTATTGTGCTTACTTTTGCATAAGCCAAGGATAAAAATTGGGGTTTTATTGCATTTGGGCATATTGGTCCATGTTGTAGGGTGGTCGAATGCTTTGAAAAATACAAATTCAGATTCCTCCCATGAGCAAGGTAGCATTCACACTTCCATTGCTAAAGGCTCATCCAAAAGACCTCAGTCTAGTCGATCGTAGCTTTCAGCAAGCATGGTAAACGTGGCATCCAAGCATCTGCGGAAAGCAACCAAGACATCGCATGTATTCTCACCTAAGTCTGTGGCCAAGGTTAGAATGGATCCGCACTACTAGATGCTTGGGCGGTGGTTGGGGTACTACCAGGGCAAGGTTGAGGTAGTTTAGGAGTAGCAGGCTACGATTTGGGTTTATAGACTTATTGAGTCTTGATGGATTTAGGTTTTCAAATGGCAATGGGCCTTGTAGCACAGCCAGAGGCTTTTGTGGCATTGATGCTTGATTCATCTTGATGTTTGGTGTGCTCATGCTTGAGGGTAGCGTTTCAATAGTGTCCTTGGCCATATTCACTGTAGGTATCCAAATCCAAGTATTACCTTCATAATAGCCTTACGCTCGCAATATGGTTTCTTCTAGGCGTCCTAGGTTTTAAGGGGAGGTTTCTAGCCTTGCAAGCTCATGGTTCGGTGCTCCTAGGCGGCGTGTTGAGGTTTGGTGGGTGGTGGCGACAAATCACGATCCCCCTCCTTAGGCTTGATGGTGGATTTCTCTACCGATGGTGATGGAGTCGCATAGCCCTTGCTGAAAGCTACGACGATTTGTACGTTGCCGATGGCTAGGTGAATACACTATGACTAGTAGTCAACATCACAGTGGGCCTACTTCTTAAAGGTTTGTCCTAACAACGATTTTGCACCTACATCTTTCGTGTTTGGAAACACATAAAAGATCATGGGCAAGATTTTTGACTTGATAGAGACTGCAACTTTGCACTTTCCCAGAAGTTCATATGATCGGCCCCCAAATGGGCTAAGTTTGGCATTAGTGGGCTGTAGCTATGGTTTGCCAATTTGAGTCCAATGATCGTGAGTCGTGATATTAAAGTTAATGCCCTCATCGATCAATGCATCAATGGCGTGTGTCTCCTGGGTTGTAATGGTCATGTGTAGGTAAGCCAACGGAGCTACAACTTCCTCATCCTCATCTTTAATCTCCGTAATGGTGGCTACTCCTACATTGACAGGGGCTTCTAGCATAGGGGGTTCATGTAGTAGATGTGTGGGAGGGTAGTACTTTTTTATGTGGCTATCATTAAAGAAGCCTATGCCCTGACCCTCTAGGGTTTCAAGTTCTACATTACCAGTTTGGCGTATGGTGCGAACTCTAAAAGGTCTTAACCCCCTAAAATTCATTTTCTGCTTATGTCCCTTGACCGAGTAGAACAATACGAAGTCACCTTGTTTGAAATTTTACTGCTTGACATGCTTGTCAAACTAGCTCTTGCATCGTGCCTTTTTGCAGATCAGCGCATGGGTGGCTAGAAGTCAAGTTTTTTATAAGAGTTTTAGCTCAACTAGACATTTTGTCCATGCTTTCTTTCCCTCCCATATCTCTTGAATAGCGATTCTCAAGCTAGGAATGGAGAATTCCACAGGTAGAATTTCCTTAGTTTCATAGGTCAACCTAAAGGGAGTCTATCCCACAGCTACTTTATAAGCTATTCGATAGGCCCACAAGGCTGCCATTAGCTTGTTATCCTAGTTTCTACAAGAATAAGAGAATACCTTGGTCAGGACATTTACTAGAGTCTTATTTTTCAATTCCACATCACCATTTCCTTGAGGGTAGTAGGGTGGGGATTTTCAATGGATGATCAAGAAGGTGGACAGGAGATGAGCAATCACCTCATTGATGAAGTGCATGCCTTGATCACTGACAAGTTCGATGGGGCAACCAAATCGAGAGATTACCTGCTCACATAAGAACTTAGCAGTGGCTTGTGCGTCATTCTTCTTGGTGGCTCGAGCTTTCGCCCACTTTGTGAGATAATTGGGGCAATGATGATGTATTTGGCTTGCAAATATTGAGCTGTGGGATTGATAGGCCCAATGAAGTCAATCCTCCATTTCTCGAATGATTGTCTTGCAATGATGGGACTTAGCTCCATTGTGTCCTTGAAAACTGGCACCTTGGTCCATTGGAACTCATCACATTGTTTCACAAATCATGTTGTATCTTGGAAAAGCGTGGGCTACCAGAGTTGAGACTATAGCACCTTGCGGGGTGTCGTATCTCCCCCCTAAAGTGTCCTCTGCGGCAATTCCACCGTGCACTGTCGTACTACTGTGCATCCGAGGTGTGGAATCCACCAAAAAGTTGTGTGTGTGACATTTGTTACTTTGTACATACTTAGTTGTTGTGTTTACATTTTTGTTCTGCGTGCTAGTATAGTGGAGAGGGGTTTGGAAGTGAATATATTTGTGGGAAGCATAGTGGTGGAGATTTTTGGGAAGTTTGGCTCAGTTTCAGAAGCACTAGAAGATCGATTACCATCTACCTTGGATCTTGCAATGGAGGTGAAGAGGAAGAAGAAAGACTGAGCTTGTACATTCAAAATTTGCAAGGGATTGTTGTTTATAGTCTTAAGGGGCACAAAGATATCGTGTATTGTGTGGCCTATTCAAGGGATGGTAAAAGATTTGCATCAGGAGGAGCGGACAAGACAGTGATTACCTGGATTTATAAAGCCTCGGGCATAGATCTGGTCAGATTTGCTAGTAGATCAGTGAATTGCATTTGCAATCAATTTGTTAATAATGCAAATATATGCTGAAAGTATAAATCAAGTGAAGGCCATTTTGCAGCATATGTGGAACATGGCCTTGGTGATGAGGCACTGAAATGTTCTCAACAAATGCAACTTGAAGGTTGCAGCCCTGATCCCATCACATTCGTTTCCATCTTGAAGGCATCTAGTATCACAGGAGCTCCAGAAACAGGTTATCAAATACATAGAGAAGTAATTACTAGGGGATTTGGAACATATGTGTACATGGGCAGCACACTGGTAGACATGTACATCAATTGTGGATCATTGGCAGAGGCATGCCAAATTTTTTATGCACTACTTGTTCGAGATGCAGTTGTGTGGTCTGCATTGATTGCAAGATACGCTGAACATGGTCTCAATGAGGAAGTACTGGAATGTTTCCAACGTCTACAGCTAGATGGTATTTCTGCAGATGCTGTCGCATTTATTATCTGCTTGAAAGCATGTGGTAGTAGAGGAGCCATAAACGCAGGTCGAGAGATCCATGCTGAGATCAGGAAATCAGGATTAGAAACAGATTTTTTAATAGGAAACACGTTGATAGACATGTATGGCAGATGTGGGTTGTATGCAGAAGGGCAGAAAGTGTTTGACAAACTGCTTGTTAAAGACATTGTCTCATGGACTGTAATGATAAAGGCATACGTTGATAACCATGAGGGCAATTTGGCTTTACAATGTTTTGAGGAAATGAAAGAGCAGGGTATATCTGTGGATACTGTCCTAGTTGTTCTCTGGTTAAAAGCTTGTGATACTACTCAAGCCTTGGAGACAGGTCGAGAAATACATGCAGAGTTGAGGAAATCAGGACTGGAAAAAAACATTTTTGTTGGTAACACATTGATTGGCATGTATGGGAAGTGTGGATCAGTTTGCAGAAGGACGAGAGGTGTTTGATCAGTTGCTTGTTTGAGATGCAGTGTCATGGGCTGCATTGGTTGCATCTTATGCTCAGCATGGGCTTGGTGAATAAATTTTAGATTGTTTTAAACAAATGGTAGTGGAAGGTGTGTCTGTGGGTGCCATTACTTTGCTCTTTGTTTGAGAGCTTGTGCCACCTTAGGAGCTTTAGATACATGCCGAGAACTCCATGTAGAGATATACAAAAGGGGACTGGATAAAGAGCTTCATGTTGGCAACACACTTGTGACTTTGTACAGCAGCTGTGGCTTGTTTATAGAATCACGGCAGGTGTTCAGCAAGCTTCCGGTTCAAGACATAGTTTCATGGAATGCACTTATCATAGGAATTACTGGAGGTGGGCGGCAAATTGTTGAAAACTGTGAAACAAGGGAGGGGGCTATTGTGGGAGGAGGCCGCTTTTCTGGGAAAAAAGGAGGAGAGTGATCAGGAAGGGAAAAAAAACGATTGCTAATAAGAAGAGGACGCCAAGTTTGTGCGTTAAAAAAAAGAATTATTACCCATCTAATCTCGCAGAACAGCAGGGGGATTATCAATTGCGATCCCAACAGAAATGGGGATTCTTTCCTTCTTCTCCTCTGCTCTGCTCATCAGTAGAGGATTCCTGAATGTATTGTCCACGCCAGAGATACCAGCGCAAAGGGCTTCTTTGAAGTGACTCATGATATTTCACACCTCATATGTGCAGATTTCCTACATGCTCCTGGTGTGCAGAGACCATTACTTGTGAGGTTTTCAACTGTGATTCATGAGCGGGGCAATCCTGAGATACGGTTTTGCTGTGAAATTCTACACTAGAGAAGGAAACTTTGACATGGTGTGGAAAATGGTCCAAAATTGTTCGAAAGCTTCCAGATCCTGAAATTCAATGTTACTCTTGTTGAGATAGAAGTCCTCTTTATGCTCACTATTCTTTCTTTCAGCAATCAAAGAGCTATCTGCACTTCTAAGTGGCAGAATTCTGGCAAAGTGCCTGGGGGAAGAAAAAGCAAGGACAGATTATGATGTGGAAATTATTGAACAGCCATAACAGATTCTGCTTCCAGATGATAACTGCCAATGATTGATACAATGATGATGATTGACGCGTTACTTCTGGTATTGATTAAACACTCTTTCTACAGTACTTGCATGTTTACCACTCATTACTTCCAAAACCCCTGAGAAACCATTGATGGATCTGGTCTGATTTGCCATTAAATCACTCTTCTGTACCTGAATACAAAGATGTCTTCTTGATCCTATTCCAACCTCTTAGATCTTACTTCAGATTACTTTGTTCCTTTTGGGAGAGACAGGCTGTTTATATGACATGAGTTTTTGTCAAGATGTTTATTAGAGATGCTCCCAATCAAATGTAGCTAATTGTATGTCTCATATTATCTGAAATTGAGCTTTCAAATTGAATCTGATCTCACTAATTGATCTTCTATCCTGGAATTAGACAAGGTCCTCCGTGGTCACGACTTTTCTCTCCAAAACCCTTCGATATCTTTGGTGAACCCGACGTGAAAGCGTCGCATTAAAAAAATTTCAGGATGGGAGATACTTCAGCATCAATTTCAGCCTCTTCTACGATTCTTGCTTTGTCCTCTACTTCAGCTCTGTCATTGACTGCTGCTTCAAGTACTTCAACGGATGATTTAAAGCAGATTTTGCAGAATATGTCTATGTATATGCAGCTTCAAAATCAGTAGACACAATTGTATATGCAGCAGCAGCAGCGTTTGCATCAACAGTAGTTGTCTCAGCAAAGGCAACTATATTTAGAGCAAGAGAATGCAATCAGCGCGACTAAGACGATTGAAGCAGTTGAGAATGAAAAGAAGCTATTTGATGGCCATAATGTATCGGCTTATTTGAAGATGTATGAGATCAAGATGGGATTTTTTGGAGTACCAACAGGACTTATGAGTAAGTATTTTCTCTGCCTTGTCACACCTGCCTTGAGGGTAAAAGTGACTGATCTTTTCCTTCAAAATTCGCATTGGCAAGATTTTAAGAAGGCCCTGAAAGAATAGCATTTCCTTGAGGACTTTGGGATGGCTACTCGGTAGTCATTCCGAGAGTGGGTCTACATGCTAAACAAAGGTCTAGCTGCTTCAGAATTGATACAAGAATTTGAAGAGTTGTATAGTCAGGTTGATGCCATTGAACAAAGATCATTGGATGTTGAGAAAGTTGAGCTTTTCTTGCAAGCTGCAGATCCTGCTCTTCAGGAAGAATTAGGAGAGCTTCTTGAGGATTGCACGAAGCCTATGGGTCTTAAAACGGATTGGCAAGATGCCCAGATGCGGTCTCGACTTTGACCAAGAGGCAGATATGGAAGACCCGCTTACAGAATGAATCCATGACACCGACGCTGTCTTCTGCTCCTATGTCTGCTTCTACCCCTATCATTTCTTCTCTTCCTCATCTAATTACTTGGCCTATGCCAGTGCCTACTGTTTCTACTCCTCCTGTTCCTCCTGTTCCAAGACCGATGCCTACTCCTTCTGCTCCAAAACCATCCGCTCCATCAGTTCCTTCCTCTCTTGATGACATAATCAAAGGCATAACGGATTTGACACTGGAGTCAGTTAAAGCAAAATTGGTGGGAAAATTGAAAGAGCAGTTTGCTTCGACTGCGCCTACTATTTCTTCTAGTGCTCCTATTGTACCTAGGAGAGATCGAAGATGTATTTTGTGTGAAAGTACAGATCATCAGCATTGCAGGGATTGTGAATCTTTTCAAGATGCAAGGAGGAAGAATTTGGTATTTTGGGGACAAGATGGCAAGATCTGGTTGACTGAAACAGGAGCTCCGCTTGCTACCAATTTTGGGAAAGGCGGAATGAAGAAATTAGTAGATGATATGGCTGTGCGTACTTCTTTTGTGGCAACTAGAGGAGATGCTTCTGCATATGCAGTCCAGATTGAGAAAGGATTAGAGAATCAGCCAGCATTACAGACCTATGCTATGGAGACGGCAAACAAGGGGAAAATTCAACAGACTGTTTTGACTAGTGCAGGTTCTAGCATCAGATCTGAGACAGGTTGGGATTCGCCTGTTGACAGGTACACTATTTATGCCTACTTGGCTAAGTCTCAGGGAGCAGATGTACTTGTTGAGGAGAAGCGTAAGAGGGATGAAGAGAATCCAAATGCAGCTAAAAAGACTAGAGGGGGTGAGTTTGTTATTCCACCTATTGCAGGGTCGTCTTTGAGACGAGGCCCAGAACAACAGATGGAAGATGCTCAAAAGAAAGAAAATAGGCAAGAGCCTAGAGAGAGAAAGCAGCCAGGCTTTAGATTGATGTCCGATATTGAGACATCTACGGACATGAAGAAAATCTTTAATGATAAGATACTTGGCAGTGAGGTGACTTTTACTATTTTTGAGGTTTTGGGCATCTCGAAAAGAGAGTTTCAAGATCAGTTCCAAGAAGTCCTGAAGAGGAAAAGACATGCATTGCCTACTATTGATACACAGCGAGTTTTGATTGGGGAGTTGGATGAGGATGAGGATGAGGTTATGGTTGAGAATGCTTCTGTTTTTCTGCAGACAGAGAAGAGGGTTCAGCCTATGCATTATGTTGAAACTGATGAGCCTATCTTGGTATCGCGTAGTCACTTTTCGCGGAGTCATTGGGCTAGAGAAACTACAGAAACAATGGTAAAAATTGGAGAGAAACATGTGCCTTATGTTGCTTTGGTGGATCATGGTTCAGAGATTAATCTCATAGTTTGTGGAGTTTATGAAAGTAATAGATGGCCTATGGATGCAGAGCATGGGTGGCGTATGAGAGCCGACAACAATACTGCAGGTGATTTGTATGCTGCCTGTCCCAGTGTCAGGATTTCTACTGGAGATGTAGAGGAGGATTTCCATTTCTTTGTGTAGGATTCATGCTCTTATCCCATAATTCTTGGACAGCCATTCATCACAGAGATGCGCATGGAGACGAAAGTAGTGGATGATGGATCTGCTTATGTACGGATTCGAAGTAAAGATGGTATGAGAGCAATTTAGTTTATGACTGTGTGTGTTAACCATGCAAGAAACAGGGATACTCTTCGAGATGCACCATTGCCCACTGTGAGGGATTCAGGTTTTCATTAGGTACTGCTGTCCCGCGAGACGACGGTGGTACAGAGTAGAGGAGATTGGAGTTCTCGCCTCCTGGTAGCAGTGTTTGCTCCTCCAGTTTTGTTGGAATTTCAGCAAACAGTTCGATGAGTTATTAGAAGATTTCTAAGTTTGCTAGAGTTGCCAGGCAGTACATATGCAGGAATGATAAAATTTTGAAAAATGCAGGTATTTTAGAGGATGATGAGCATATAGATGGGATGTATGATAGTATGGTTTGTGCAGATACGATGATAGAGATGGAAAATATGCTGAAAACTGATATGCAGAGTTGTCACAGTAATGTATCAGTGCAATCTCTAGAGATGTTTCATGAAATTTTAGATTTTGTGTCACAAATAGAGTCAGAGGCTGAGGTGACTCAGCAAAAAGTGTTGAGTGTTGAAGAAATTCAGCAAACAAAGTTTCCGATTGATTATGATCAGCCTATAGAGACACAGAGGACTGAAAACTTTCAGCCAACTGAGTTTACTATTGAAATATTTCAGCATCCAGAGTTTAGGGCTGTTCCTATGCAGTCCATAGAGTAGAGGGATGAGGATATTCAACCACCAGAGTGCTGAATTACTGATTTACAACAAGATTTGAGTAATGCAGAGGATCATAATGAAGCCAGGGTTGACATGAAATACAAGACTGTGGATAAGAAGGTGAAGCCGGTAGCTGTACGCTTCCACCTGACAGTGATCAGCAAATAGAGAGGGCTGCCAAACAGCTAATTTTCAACAAAGACTCTTGCTGAATTAAAAATTGGAAATGGTGATTTCTTGCTACCCACAGAGAAGCAATGCTTTCAGGATATGCTTGAGCGACATGGAAGGGGGTTTGCTTTTTTCTCGCATGAGATTGGATGTGTGAATCCAAATATTATTGCTCCTATGGTGATCTTTACTATTCCTCATATTCCATGGAACCTCTGACCTATTCCAGTGCCTAAGGCACACCTGCCAAAGTTAATTGACTTGTGGAATGAGAAAATGAGGATGGGAATCCTAGATCCGTCATCTGCACCATACTCAAATAGGTGGTTTACGGTTCCAAAGAAGAATGGTACTCTCCGATTTATACAGGACATGCAGCCAATAAACATAATTATTATCAGAAATGTTGGTATAGGTCCAGTTGTGGATGAGTTTGCAGAAGCATTTGCTGGATGTGCCATCTATTCTTTAGGTGATCTGTATTCGGGATATGACCAGTTTCAGCTGGCTTTGGAAAGCAGGGACATAACCACTATGAGAACTCCTATTGGGCTTGTCAAGATGTATACCTTGCCTCAAGGTGCCACTAATTCTGTTGCGCATATGATGAATGCCATGCATAAGGTCCTTCGTGAGTATATACCTCAGCTTACCATGCCTTTCTTGGATGATGTGCCCATTAGGGGGTGTGCAGAAGAAGAGAAGAATGAGAGTCTAAATGAGCAGGGATGCAGATACTTTGTGGCTGATCATATTTCAGCTTGTGAGAAGATTTTGGCCAGGTTAGAAGAAGTGACCTTGACACTATCAGGGCAAAAATCTGTTTTTGGAGTAAATGAGGTTGTCATTGTTGGACATATGTGTGGGTATTATGGCAGGAAACCTTCACTTGAGAAGATGGATGCTATAGGCAAGATTACGGAGTATTGTTCTACCACTTCAGAGGTACAGAGATTCATTGGAGCCTGTGTGTTTTACATGATTTGGATTCCCCATTTTACACACATAGCAGATTGTTTATATCAACTGCTTCGAAAGGGGCAAAATTTTTATTGGGATGAGAGCCACACTAGAGCCATGCAAAAATTGAAGAAGTTATTGCAGATTGCTCCTACTCTCAGGAAAGCAGATTATAATTGGGGAAGGCCTATTGTATTGACAGTTGACACTAGTCCAATTGGCATAGGTTGGGCTATGGGTCAAGATGATGCAGATGGAAACATGTATGCTATTCGGTTTGGGGCGAAAGTCCTAAACGAGAGACAGAGGAGGTTTCTGCAAATCAAGAGGGAATTATTGGGAATTGTTACAGCTTTCAAATGTGACAAGGAGTACTTTATTGGAGCCTTAGTTGTGGTAGAGACAGATTGCTTGCCATTGATAGGTATGATTATGAGTTGCTCTACTTCGGATATAGCTATGCTGAGATGGATTGCATACATCAAGTCATTAAATCCAGAATCTAAACACATAGCAGGGAAGGATAATCCAGTGGCAGATATGCTGTCTAGAGCCAGATATGATGATGAGGAGACACTATTTGCAGAAGAGGATGATGCAAAAATTTCAGTCGCTATGGTTGATCATGTTTGTCATGTCTATGATATTGTGGCTTTTATAGAAGAACTCTATGTTGGAGATTGGTTGCAAATTGGCAAATAGCTTAGTACACTAAGCAAAAGAGATGAATGGACAGATAAAGAGTTCAAGAAGATAAGAAGAAAAGCCTATGGTTATTTCCTCAAAGACGGATTTCTTTGGAAGCACCCGAAGAAAAGAGGTGGATTACCATTGCGGGTTGTCTGCGATAAAGAGACCCAGTTACAGGTGATGAGGGAGTTTCATAAGAGTCCTTGGGCTGGTCATAGAGGAGTGTGGGCTACTTATGAGAAAATCAAGGAGAAATATTGGTGAAAAGACATGTATAAAGATGTTTCTCACTTTGTAGAGATTTGCAGAGACTATCAGATGTATTCCGTAGTGCGTCATCGAGATGAGCTTCATCCGACCTATCCATTATGCGTTCATTACAAGTGGGTAGTTGACTTGGTTACTATGCCAATGGGTCTAGGGCAGATGAGGTATATTGTTTTGGCTAGAGAGGATCTTACCAATCATGTTGAGGGTAGACCTTTGAGAACGAAGACCACTAGTGCAGTGTGTAAGTTCTTATTGGAAGAAATTTTCTGCATGTATGGCTGTGTGGGTAAGGTCACTGCAGATCGTGGAGAATTGGATGCAGATGAAGCTAGGGAGTTTTTCTCTCAACTAGGAATCAAGTTGACTCTAACCACAGCATATAATCCAGAGGGAAATGGAAAGAGTGAAAGAGGGCATCCGTTGATAGTGAAAGCATTAGCCAAAGCATGCAGAGGAAGGTTTGGAGAATGGCCGAGACTTCTACCATTTGCTTTGTGGGCTGATCGTACGACTCAGTGTTACCACAAGATATATGCGTGCAGAGTTGATGTATGGTCAGAAACCGATTATGCCGACTGAGACTTGTGCTTTGACTTGGTCAGTTTTACCTTGGCAGGAGGATTTGATGAGAGAGGAACTTTTAGCTCTTCAGATTCGGTAGTTGGAGAGAAGACCAGAGGATATTCAGCTAGCTATTGACAGGTTGAAGGTTGCTAGACTAAGAAATAAGGACAGGTTTGACAACAGGCATCAATTGCAGCCTAGAGCAATAGAAGAGGGAGACTGGGTATTAATCTTTGATAGCAGCCTTGAAAACCAGCATACTGCACTTCGGAAGATGGTGAAAAGATGGTTTGGGCCGTACATAGTCAGACATGTCTTTGATAATGCAACATATGAGCTAATAGAATTGGATGGGACAGTGCTTAGAGTGCCTATTGCAGGAAAAAGAATAAAGATTTTCAAGAAAAGAGATGATGAGGATTATGCATTGGAAGAATTTGCAAGAGAAGAGCAACGAGAAGAAACTCCAATAGAAGAGACAGATGATATGACAGATAATCTTGCTGATATACCGGAAATACACAATGAACAGATTGATCTATTCATGGATCTTGATGATAATGATCCTGGATAGTTGGCCCATCCGGAGGATGCGTAGGATCAGAGGGGGTGGATATCGTACTGCTGCGCATTCGAGGTGTGGAATCCACCAAAAAGTTGTGTGTGACATTTGTTACTTTGTACATACTTAGTTGTTGTGTTTGCATTTTTGTTCTGCGTGCCAGTATAGTGGAGAGGGGTTTGGAAGTGAATATATTTGTGGGAAGCATAGTGGTGGAGATTTTTGGAAAGTTTGGCTCAGTTTCAGAAGCACTAGAAGATCGATTACCATCTACCTTGGATCTTGCAATGGAGATGAAGAGGAAGAAGAAACACTGAGCTTGTACATTCAAACTTTGCAAGGGGTTGTTGTTCATAGTCTTAAGGGGCACAAAGGTATCGTGTATTGTGTGGCCTATTCAAGGGATGGTAAAAGATTTGCATCAGGAGGAGCGGACAAGACAGTGATTACCTGGATTTATAAAGCGTCGGGCATAGATCTGGCCAGATTTGCTAGTAGATCAGTGAACTACATTTGCAATCAATTTGTTAATAATGCAAATATATGCTGAAAGTATAAATCAAGTGAAGGCCATTTTGCAGCATATGTGGAACATGGCCTTGGTGATGAGGCACTGAAAGGTTCTCAACAAATGCAACTTGAAGGTTGCAGCCTTGATCCCATCACATTCGTTTCCATCTTGAAGGCATCTAGTATCACAGGAGCTCCAGAAACAGGTTATCAAATACATAGAGAAGTAATTACTAGGGGATTTGGAACATATGTGTACATGGGCAGCACACTGGTAGACATGTACATCAATTGTGGATCATTGGCAGAGGCATGCCAAATTTTTTATGCACTACTTGTTCGAGATGCAGTTGTGTGGTCTGCATTGATTGCAAGATACGCTGAACATGGTCTCAATGAGGAAGTACTGGAATGTTTCCAACGTCTACAGCTGGATGGTATTTCTGCAGATGCTGTCGCATTTATTATCTGCTTGAAAGCATGTGGTAGTAGAGGAGCCATAAACGCAGGTCGAGAGATCCATGCTGAGATCAGGAAATCAGGATTAGAAACAGATTTTTTAATAGGAAACACGCTGATAGACATGTATGGCAGATGTGGGTTGTATGCAGAAGGGCAGAAAGTGTTTTACAAACTGCTTGTTAAAGACATTGTCTCATGGACTGTAATGATAAAGGCATACGTTGATAACCATGAGGGCAATTTGGCTTTACAATGTTTTGAGGAAATGAAAGAGCAGGGTATATCTGTGGATATTGTCCTAGTTGTTCCCTGGTTAAAAGCTTGTGATACTACTCAAGCCTTGGAGACAGGTCGAGAAATACATGCAGTGTTGAGGAAATCAGGGCTGGAAAAAAACATTTTTGTTGGTAACACATTGATTGGCATGTATGGGAAGTGTGGATCAGTTGCAGAAGGACGAGAGGTGTTTGATCAGTTGCTTGTTTGAGATGCAATGTCATGGGCTGCATTGGTTGCATCTTATGCTCAGCATGGGCTTGGTGAATAAATTTTAGATTGTTTTAAACAAATGGTAGTGGAAGGTGTGTCTGTGGGTGCCATTACTTTGCTCTTTGTTTGAGAGCTTGTGCCACCTTAGGAGCTTTAGATACAGGCCGAGAACTCCATGTAGAGATATACAAAAGGGGACTGGATAAAGAGCTTCATGTTGGCAACACACTTGTGACTTTGTACAACATAGCTGTGGCTTGTTTACAGAATCACGGCAGGTGTTCAGTTCAAGACATAGTTTCATGGAATGCACTTATCATAGGAATTACTGGAGGTGGGCGGAAAATTGTTGAAAACGGTGAAAGAGGGGAGGGGGCTATTGTGGGATTTTCTGGGAAAAAAGGAGGAGAGTGATCAGGAAGGGAAAAAACAAATGATTGCTAATAAGGAGAGGACACCAAGTTTGTGCGTTAAAAAAAAAATTACCCGTTTAATCTCGCAGAACAACAGGGGGATTATCAATTGCGATCCCAGCAGAATTCCTGAACGTATTGTCCATGCCAGAGGTACCAGCGCAAAGGGCTTCTTTGAAGTGACTCATGATATTTCACACCTCATATGTGCAGATTTTCTACGTGCTCCTGGTGTGCAGAGACCATTACTTGTCAGGTTTTCAACTGTGATTCATGAGCGGGGCAGTCCTGAGACACGGTTTTGCTGTGAAATTCTACACTGAGAAGGAAACTTTGACATGGTGTGGCAAATGGTCCAAAATTGTTCGAAAGCTTCCAGATCCTAAAATTCAATGCTACTCCTGTTGAGAAAGAAGTCCTCTTTATGCTGACTGTTCTTTCTTTCAGCAAATCAAAGAGCTATCTGCACTTCTAAGTGGCATAATTCTGGCAAAGTGCTAGGGGGAGTAAATTACTGAACAGCCATAACAGATTCTGCTTTCAGATGATAACTCCCAATGATTGATACAATGATGCTGATTGATGCATTACTTATGGTTTTGATTAAACACTCTTTCTATAGTAATCTTCCACTGCTTGCAACCAAGTTCTGCTTCACCAAGGCTTAAACAATTGGGTCAAACCTTTGGAATTGTGCGAAATTGACAATTACTTGCATGTTTACCACTCATTACTTCCAAAACCCCTGAGAAACCATTGATGGATCTGGTCTGATTTGCCATTAAATCACTCTTCTGTACCTGAATACAAAGATGTCTTCTTGATCCTATTCCAACCTCTTAGATCTTACTTCAGATTACTTTGTTCCTTTTGGGAGAGACATGCTATTTATATGACATGAGTTTTTGTCAAGACGTTTATTGGAGATGCTCCCAATCAGATGTAGCTGATTGTATGTCTCATATTATCTGAAATTGAGCTTTCAAATTGAATCTGATCTCACTAGATTGATCTTCTATCCTGAAATTAGACAAGGTCCTCCGTGGTTGCGACTTTGCTTTTGAAAACCCTTCGACAGCGCCTCGACTAGTACGTGGTGCATTTCGTGCTCACACATGCATCTTCGCAACAATCTGTCTTGCCCTAGCTGATAGAGTTGGCCTATTATTAACTAATAGGGTTGGATTTTGAGAATGAGTCACCTCAGTCAGGCCTTCTCTATGGGTTGGTCAAGTAGTCTATACTCAAGCACTTGAACCATGTTGTATGCCTAGTATGGCATCAAGTTGGTTCTAAACATGTCTCTTTCGCTAGTAGATAGGGTGTATAGATGTGCATCTAGCAATTTGTCTCCAATGCCCTATCATCTAACGACTTCTCACCTAGGTATGTAAGACATATGATTAGCCATATAGTGTTTCTTTCCCTTGCGTACGATGAAAAAGAAGTCAAATTCAAGAAGCAAAAGTAATCGTTGAGCTATATGCATCCTATAGCGCAAGGTTTGTTTACTAGATACAGCAAGGCTTGATGGTCAACAAAGAAAATAAAGGGCATAGCCAGAAGATAATGCTGAATTTTCTTTATGAAAAACACCATCACTAGCCCCTCTCCTTTGTTTGTGTGAGTAATTCATTTCTGTATAACTATGAGTTATTTGCTAGCAAATTTTAGTAGATAGTCGAGATTGTGGTCACCAAGCTAGCACAACACAGCTCCTAGTGTGGATTTCGATCACCAGGATGATTGTCCCTCTTGGTAGCAGCGTTTAACTTCTTGTAGTTGACGCACACTCTAATCTTTCCATTCTTCTTCAGTATGGTCACTATAGGCGAGACCCAATCTGTGTGCTCAATCTCATAAATGAAACGTGCCCTTAGCAGCTTGTCAATTTCTTTCTTGATAGAGTGAGCATGCTTGGGATTCATAGGGTACGATCGCTACTTTTGATCAGCATTGCATCGGGGGTCATGGGGATATTATGAGGTACGACACTTGGATCTACCCCTTTCAGCTCATCGAGGGACCAAGCAAAGACATCCACGTACTCTCACACAAGAGGGCAATGAGACTTTCTTCCTCTTCCTTGGTCAAGGAATCCGCAATAAAGACAAGTGAGGGTATCTCCCCTTCCTTAGGGAGATTAACCTCATTGACTTTGGTTAGCACCTCTATTAGTTCGCTTGCTTGCCCTTGTCATTTGGCTCCTAGCAAGATCACTACCCTCTTGCCTTTCTTAAACTTAGTAAATTGCTTTGGCAAGTCTTGTGGTTTCCTTTGATCTTCAACCTGTATATCCCTAGACTACTTGTGTTGTTCTTCCTTCAACCTTCGACGCCTTAGGTGGAGTGGCAGGTCCCCTTTGGTGCGTCTGGTCTTAGGTGGTTGTGGCACCTCAAGATCATTGTGTGAACCTATGTCTTCTAGCAATAAGGCCCCCTAGGGATTTCCTCCTACTCACATGACTATGTTACCAAAGACTGTAGAACCCTCGGCTTCAATTTGTGTAGTAGGCTAGTCTCCGACTCTAGTAGTGTATCCCCCCAAGATAACCATAGCCTCGGATACTTGTGGAATTATTCCAATCACACCTTATTGATCTAAGATGTATCTTTCTTTAAAAATATACCAACATGGCTACTAAACTACCTCTTGTTTTCTCTTATTCTGCAGGTAGTTCTACTTTTCCAAGTGGCTGAGTCATAAGAGCGGCCCCTTCATATTGCAACTCCATCTCAATCCATGTATTTGGCCACTCTCTCATAAAGCCTCACGATCTAAAGATATGGCATCCTCAAGACCCTAGTGATTACACCATACTCAAGACACAAAGTTGCAATACAAGTTGGCAATTCGAACATCAAATATATAACCCTTTTTTTGTACAAAATTTGTTACTGGAAATGTAAAAGCATGAAATGATTTGATTTAGGAAAAACAAATAAACACTACAATTTGTATATAAGCTAGAGTGATGGTTATAAAGAAAAACACCTACCTACCAACCTCTTAAGGGTAGGATGCCTAGATAAAACAAGGTAGAAGAGGGAGCACACCTCATCAGATAGCCATGCATAGTGGGCTATGAATTTATTAGGCACTTTAACAAAAATTATTTTATCATTGTAGCCTCCCTGTAAAGTTGTAGAAAGAAATCTTATGATGTAAGTAAGAGAAAAGCCTTGTTGAGAAGACTCGTCCAAAGTGTTTTCCCTTTTTTTTTTGGGGGGGGGGGGGGGGGTGGATTGAAAGGAACATCGATGTCTTTGGGTAAGAAAAAATTTAGCATGTTTTTGTCATGTAATGGTAATTTATGATGTGTTGATATTCTTGCTAAAAGGAAGAGGTTGTGATGAACTTTGTTTGAAAAAGAAGAATTGAAAAGAGTTTCTTCTTGATCCTAAGCTTTGAATAGTTTTATATTTAAAAAAAATCTTGGATCTAAAAAATCAAGAGTTATTATAGCAGTTACAAATCCATAAAAACCTATTGAGAAAAAAGGAGCATGCTTTCCATGTGTGTCTCATGCCCCAAGCTAAATATTCTTGGTAATAAAAGCTACAACCAAACAAACAAACAAACAACAATTTAAAATAAAAATACAACAAAAGACCTTAGATCCTTACTTTGATCACTAGGAAGAAAACCTATGAAACAAAGTAAAATAAAGTCCAACCTAGAGACCATAAAGAGAATAGGAAAATATGTTCCAAGAATAGAGAGTGAGACCCTACACTCAGAATATTATGAAGGATAGATTATGGGTTGTGATCATAGATTACACTTCATCCTTAGAAACAATGAATGGTGGTAGATAAAAGAGTTTTTTTTTTGGCATTCAAGATTAGGGCCTTCCTAGAAATGATTGCTTCTAGATTTTGTATCATCTCAAAGATAAGATAAATCATTAGAGTGAACCAGATAGTTTGAATATATGGATGAACCCCACTGTCTCTAAAAGAATTAGAGTATGAGCAATACCCTTTTACAAGGAAAAGAGCACTCTAGGGTCTTAGGAAAGTGGATCAACATGGAAAACCTCAACTTCTCTTTTTCTATGAAAATGTACATGTTATATATGGGTTTGTTTCAAGTCTTTGAGTTTTTTTTACCTACTACTTGGGTTTAAAAAGCTAGTTGTCAAGGGCAAAAGTTTAGTTGCAGTTTTCTTTTGTGGTGTAATCGTAATTTGAATGTATAAAGTGCATTTAAGAGGAATGTGAAAGGAGGAAACACACTTTGAAATCCAACTCAGACTGAAAGGAAAGTTTGAAGCATGGTTCAAGATCTTGAGAGAATTTTCCAAATAAGTTTCGAACGAAAGATTGTGAAGCAAGAAACCATGGAAGTGCACCTAACTAAGGGAAGCCAGGATCTTTTGAAAGAGATCGAGGAAGAAACTATCTAAGGGTTTAATCAAAGAAGCGTTTTGCCAAGGAAAGAGCCACAATTGTTCCCTACAATCCTAATGATTGAAATGTGAAACGAAAAAGTTTAACAAAACCCTCAAAAGATTCTTATTGGAGCATCTTTGCAATAATTTGATTTAGGAAAGACCCTAATAATTCTTCTACAGGAAAATCCTTGGCTTGTTTGAGGAAATATTGCAAGGAGCAAGTTGGAATTGTGAGTGGAAAGTTTCAAGACAACTCGACAATAAGAGGTGTCTTTCATGAGCTTCAAGGCATGAGAAATTATTAAAGAGCATAAAAATATATTTTGTCAATACTGAAAGATTGAGATTTCCTTAAATTGGGGAGGGAGCTCCTACTATGTTTAAGATCAAACATTTTATCGATAAACCCCATGGAGACATCAAGATGAAACTTGAGGTTAAGAACCTTGGCACAATTAAAGAAGTTCTAGCTATATCCATTGAAAAGGAACATAAACATGGAATAGATGAGAAAGAGGGATTATAGCAAAAGCTCCAAAGAAAAAAGACCCATGCTAAGGGCTAGAGAGAAAACCATAGAAGTAGATTGTAGCAATTTCTCATTGCTAGCTAGATAGGAAATGACTGTCACAAAAAATGGAGAATTTTCTAGAAGCTGAAAGAATGTATAATATGAATCTTGAAGCTATAAAAGGTAGATCTTGGAGAAGAGGGTTTGATGGTCCTATAAATTTGATTGGTTAAGAAGGAGTGAACAGAGTTGGAAGATAGGATGAAGGAGGCTATTATAGATATGTACCCTCTTCTTATAAAATTTCCAACAAAAAAAAAGATTACAGAGTCAAATCTATGAGCCTATGACATCTCAAGGTCCATCAAATAAAGAAAAGTGTAAATGCGAGCTCATGCTCAACCGCGAAGATCCATATACCACTTATTGTTTCAAGCAAACACCTATGGCTATCTCTCACCTAGCCGATTTACCTTTGCTCCTACCGGGGTATAGTGAGCTTACCTCAATGACTGAATGAGTTTCCCCCTCCCTCAAGCACACAGGTAGCTCCATGATTTGAGATGTGAGCTAAAACATCCTCAAGCCTCCACCTCCAAGCTCCATCCTCCATAGCCGCGTGCGAGACAAGAGAAGAGAAGAAGAGAGGAGATGATGGAAAGCTTCACCTCCAATATCCCGGACCCTCACACACTCACTCTCTTACACTCCCTCTATCAAGCACACACAAGCAAGCAAGAAGGAGATGATAAGAAGAGAAGAAGATGAGTCCACTTTGCCACACACCAAAGAATGATCTTCTCTATTCACTTTTTGGCTTTTATACACGCCCTAAATCCCTTGGGCATCGATCCCCTTTTTTACATGACCAACCATTGTGGCAAGGTTCTATTTTCTCATTCCCTTCTATTTGCCCTATCTCTTTACCTATGCACATTTACCTTTTATACAATCTGCACAGGTTGGATCCTGGTGCTCTTTCACAAAATTTTAAGGGACGCCTTGCATTTAAAAATTCACCTTTGTCTTTGACTTGATTTTTGAGGCCGCCCTCATGCTTTTGGTTGTTCTTCATCTTGCTTCTTCCTTTGCATCTACATTCTTGACTTATTTTTTATCCGTCTCGAATTGGGGTTAACATTACCTGGTTCCTAGAGGAGTGCTAGTCCCATGGCACTTGCGGGTGTTTATTGATGAGGGCTTGATTCTTTGAAGGGTGGTTCCCAAGTTGATGGTGGCGCCTTATGTGGATTAGCACTGGGTGAGAAGCTTTGGCAAATGGTTGCACTGTTGGAGGCCAGGGGTATGTAGAGTGGATGACGGGGCTTCTGATATTAGTGATTTGCAATATTCGTCTTTACCTAAAAAGAGATGAAGTGCGCCACCTATGGGGAGGTTCTACCTTACCATGTGGTGAATTTTCTTGTGCTAGTGGAATTGGAAGTTGGGTTGAGCCTAGGTGTTGACCCACACTTGAGGACCTAGTTTGTGTATAAGGGAGATGCGGTGGGTGTAGCTTAGGGTGACAGGTCTAACCATAGGAAAGTGTGACCTTCCTAGGTATGTATTTCCCTTGATGTGCCCTAAGCGTGATGTGTGGGGAATCAAAATAGGGGCTAGGGGGTTAGACATGGAGCTAGCCGACCGAGGCCATCGGACACACATAACTTGAGAACCCCTCGATGTAGTGACTATAGTCAATGTGGAGTTAATTGCTTTTCTTGTGATTTCATTCTCTTTTCATTTTGATTCTCTTCTTTCTTTTCTTTTTCTTTTTCTTTTTGTTTTTTTAAATTTTATTGGGAGAGGGTGGAGTTGGGGGCTTACGAGATTTAATTAGGAATTTCCAGCTCTACATGTACCCTCTGAGGTTCACATGCATACTTGGAGAGTGGTAGTGGAAAGAAATGGATGATTTCAATGGGTGAAGCGGCTATCATTCATGTCTTCCAAGAGGGCTAAGAAAAATGAAGGAAGTAGAGCAGCTCGCATCATCAATCTAGCCATGGCACAGCTATCTATTCCATTGGGATCAAAAAAGAGGGGTGGAAGCGATGCTCTTGTGGTGCGGGATCCTGTCTAAGTAGTATCCTAAGAAATCTTAGATAATTACAGGTTCTGATGAAGGTGGGAATCGGGACAGGAAGAGAATTCGTCGATGAAGCAGACTATTGAATCACATAGGTTCTCTAACATGAAAATGAGGGCCTCTTTGGGTTTAGTAGCATTGGCATTGTAGCTCCATGGAAAGTCGTAGCGGCTGTGGATGCTTGGGTTAAAATCCACTCCTACCCTTCTCGAATATGGCATGAAGGTTGCATTATTCCTCTCAAAGGGTGGGGTGTTACAAAAAGCTATCCATGTATCCATGTTTACATAAAAAATGTGCCTCCTCCATGTGGGTTCGCATCCATGGACCTTCACAGCCCTAGGCACTTCAAAAACTTTATCTTGCCAAAAATCTACATCCTCGGTCCCTCATAGGGTGGGATTCTGCTTTGTCTTCTTGTCTCCTAGCCTGCTTCCAACATTAGTCCCCTCTTTCACCACCTTGACTGGTAGTACTCTACGCAAGTGGGTGGGGAATTGAAAAGTAAAGTCGAAGGGCTCCCTAGCACTCTCCCGTTGCTCCCAAATCATAAATTTAGCATTAAATATTGATGAAAAGTCATCTTGGCTTGGTGGGATAGGCATAGTGGGCACCACTACTGACTGGGCATTCAATCTTCTCTTTACATGCTCCACCATCTGTTGTCTCTTCCTTTTAAGCTCCGCTTTTCTTTCAGTAGAGGTGTCCACCTATTGTTGTTGTTCTTCTGGGCCTGGGGAAGGAATTTGTGGGACAATTTCTTCTTCATGAGGTCCCGTGTCAAAGCTTGTGCTAGCCTCTTCTCCTTGTTGGTCTTCCTTTTCTGTCCCCCTCAACAAACCCTAGTGCATCAACTTCTTGTGGGGTCAGGCTTGCTTGTTGTAGTAGATAGTTTCATTGCTCCTCAAGGGCAAGGCTCGCACCTACCGGTTGTGCTGACATCTATAGGCCTACTCTTAGGGGCTTGCATGCAATCCCTAGCTTCTTCTTTATGGAGTCAACGACCTCCCCTTCCTCCATTTGAATGACATCTAGTAGTGTGTTCAAGAAGGCGCATTGCTAGGCTTCAAAACTCACTTGGGCGGCATGTGCCTTGCTCTTAGCTAGCACTTTGTTCTTTTCCACCTGAGTGAGACGATGCCCCAAAACTTTGACTCTTATCTCATTATGGTTTGCCTAGTCTTCTGCTCTCTTCTTCATTTCCGCAAAGGCTTTCTCCTTGCCTTTGAGTAGTATCATCAACCTTTGCTCTTGATCTTCAATCTCTCTTTCCAGCCTTTGTTCCTCCTGTTGCTCCGAGGTTGCCTCTCTTTTCAAATTCTCTATCTCGTCTCGGTACCTACGTGCCCTTTCCTCTCTTGCCACCTCTAACTCTTCTGGGCTTTATGCAACTTTTCCATCTCCCCTTTCAGATCTTCATAGAGCCCTACAAGCTCATCACTCATTATGGTATCGTAGGCTCACTAGGCTTGAGTCTCTTCATCCAGCCTTGCGTGCCAATTGGTTTTTTCTTTGTCCTTGGCTTGTAGTTGCTCCTTCAGCTCACTTATCTCCCTTTGGCACATGGTTACTTGACAAGTTTTCTCTAATTGGGATGCATCCATGGCCTCCTTTTTTGCCTCTAGTTCAGCCACCCACTACTATCTTCTTATCCTCCTTTTCCTTCTCTAGCTCTGAAAGAAGCTCCTTAACGTATTTTTCATAGTCTCTGCAGGTGTGTGGCAACTTTGTCGTGGGAATGGAGGTTGTGGAGGTTTCCACCTTCTACCTCTTGGAATCTTGCCTAGACTCGGTTTATGCTCTGCCATTGGTGTTTTAGTTCTTGGTATGGGGGTATCTTCCCCCATTCCTTGGGCCATTTCTTTATTAACAAACTACTGTACCCGAGCCATGAGGTTGCTAGCATGCACTTTGGCTATGGAGCTTAGAGTGGATATAGTTGTGGGGGTCGTGGGCACTAGGAGAGTAGGGATGGGATCGATTGGGGCCTTGCCCTTGCCTTTTTTCACTACGGGTGGCGTGATCTCTAGTGCTTGTGTGCTTGAGCTAGGGTCTTCATCTCTAGTCGGCTCTCATGGCACACAACTCATCCTGTCTACACTGCTCCTCTATAGATATACGTGTTTCTAGAACCATGTCTTCATCTTCCTTCCTTTTCAACTCTTCCTCTTATTCAGTTGCCTTCCCTTTTCTCTCCTCCTCAGATTTTCTTGATTCTTCTTTCAGCCTCTCTGACTCCTTGTTTTCTTTCTTCTTCCTCTCTTCCTCTTTCTTCTTAGACTCTTTTTTAGCTTTTTGTAAGTCTAATTTTTCTTTCTTCCTGCTTTCCTCCTCATCCTTCTCTTGCAAATCCTTCTTCTTTGGCTTTCGTTGGGCTTCTTGGCATTTATTTTTCTCCTTCCTCATCATCACTCACACTGTCCTTTCACCAGAGTGTGGCTACTATTCATTGTGAGGAGGTGACCTCTCTAGTGTTTCTCCAATTCCTTCTCCTTCACCCTGTCCTTCCCCCAATGCTTCGCTTATTACAGTTGTCAAAACCCCACCCAATCCGATGGTAGAGGCCTTTGAGGACGACACTTTTCTTTTTGCCCTGGTAGTAGGGGACTCTCCTCCTAGCGGTCTTCCTCCCTCCTGTAGCTAGTTCTTTTGCTGAAGACTCAATGGTCTACCACACAAAGCCATTTACATTTACTTCATCAATGGATCTTCCTGCAATGCTCTCCAGCATAGGCACATTGATTCGGCTCATTATTGAGTTGTACCTTTGGCTAGAGAATAGTGTGTGCATCATTTTGGCTTGGAGTTGGATTTCGGGGTTGGGGATGTTTGCCAAGTTGATGCCATCATTTATGTAGACCATCAACTTGTCCATTCCTAACATGGCATACACATCTCTCTTCAGCTGCCTTTCCACCTTATCATTGGCTAGACCCAATGCTTTCTCCACCAACTCTGGAGTCAATTCGATCTCGACTTGGCGGGTTTCTTCTATTTTCTGCACTGTCATGGTGCCATGGCTCCTACCAAAGGTCCGAAGGAACTCCACACACTAGCTGTAGTCCACTCCTTGACCAACTACCTCCATGTGCTTTTGCAGATGGCATTGTTCGACAATCTGCTTCACTCCTTGTTGCTCCCTGGCAACATCCTCCAAGTTCAAGACAGGGCCTGGACTTGAACTGGTTAAAGGCCCTTATTTTCACGGAAAGGCCATATTTTGCTTGCTCTTCTTGTGAAAATGGCAACTTGCTGGCTTTCTCTTGGCCTGTCATCATGCTGGGTGCCTGTCATGAATCCGTGTTCACCATTAGTTCTTTTCAAAACAATTATATGCAGAGGAAAAAGATCAGATGCTAATGGAATTGAAATGCTTAATTATAGAATTAAACGTCTCCCTCAAGTAGTCCATACATTCCAAATTTTATGACCCTTTTTCTTAGCCATGAATTGGTTTTGATTTGTTTTCATTTTCTTCTGCATTTTATTCTTATTTCCACCTTACCCCCTTCCCCTGCAGAAATAAGAAGAATCCTTCCTAGGATTATAGATTAAGGGGGTTCCACGCATGGTTATTGTGCTTACTTTTGCATAAGCCAAGGATAAAAATTGGGGTTTTATTGCATTTGGGCATATTGGTCCATGTTGTAGGGTGGTCGAATGCTTTGAAAAATACGAATTCAGATTCCTCCCATGAGCAAGGTAGCATTCACACTTCCATTGCTAAAGGCTCATCCAAAAGACCTAAGTCTAGTCGATTGTAGCTTTCAGCAAGCATGGTAAACGTGGCATCCAAGCATCTGCGGAAAGCAACCAAGACATCGCATGTATTCTCACCTAAGTCTGCGGCCAAGGTTAGAATGGATCCCCTCAGGCTGACAAGTGATTGAGGTTTGGTTGGGCTTGACAATTCAGTAGCTGACAGGTGCAACTCTGGTTGCGGTTCTGGTTGGGGTTGTGGCCTTCGTACACTTGGCATGGCCAGTGAGGTTGGTGGTGCACTACTAGATGCTTGGGCGGTGGTTGGGGTACTACCAGGGCAAGGTTGAGGTAGTTTAGGAGTAGCAGGCTACGATTTGGGTCTATAGACTTATTGAGTCTTGATGGATTTAGGTTTTCAAATGGCAATGGGCCTTGTAGCATAGCCAAAGGCTTTTGTGGCATTGATGCTTGATTCGTCTTGATGTTTGGTGTGCTCATGCTTGAGGGTAGCGTTTCAATAGTGTCCTTGGCCATATTCACTGTAGGTATCCAAATCCAAGTATTACCTTCATAATAGCCTTACGCTCGCAATATGGTTTCTTCTAGGCGTCCTAGGTTTTGAGGGGAGGTTTCTAGCATTGCAAGCTCATGGTTGGGTGCTCCTAGGTGGCAGTCTTGGATGTTTTTGTACCCATTTGAAATAGTATTCAAGGGTTTTAGATTTGTGGTTGGCTTTTTTTTGGTGCTGAGGTTTGGTGGGTAGTGACGACAAATCACGATCCCCCTCCTTAGGCTTGATGGTGGATTTCTCTACCGATGGTGATGGAGTCGTATAGCCCTTGCTGAAAGCTACGACGATTCGTACGTTGCCGATGGCTAGGTGAATACACTATGACTAGTAGTCAACATCACAGTGGGCCTACTTCTTAAAGGTTTGTCCTAACAACGATTTTGCACCTACATCTTTCGTGTTTGGAAACACATAAAAGATCATGAGCAAGATTTTTGACTTGATAGAGACTGCAACTTTGCACTTTCCCAGAAGTTCATATGATCGGCCCCCAAATGGGCTAAGTTCGGCATTAGTGGGCTATAGCTATGGTTTGCCAATTTGAGTCCAATGATCGTGAGTCGTGATATTAAAGTTAACGCCCTCATCGATCAATGCATCAATGGCGTGCGTCTCCTGGGTTGTAATGGTCATGTGTAGGTAAGCGGACGGAGCTACAGCTTCCTCATCCTCATCTTTAATCTCCGTAATGGTGGCTACTCCTACATTGACAGGGGCTTCTAGCATAGGGGGTTCATGTAATAGATGTGTGGGAGGGTAGTACTTTTTTTTGTGGCTATCATTAAAGAAGCCTATGCCCTGACCCTCTAGGGTTTCAAGTTCTACATTACCAGTTTGGCGTATGGTGCAAACTCTAAAAGGTCTTAACCCCCTAAAATTCATTTTCTGCTTATGTCCCTTGACCGAGTAGAACAATACGAAGTCACCTTGTTTGAAATTTTACTACTTGACATGCTTGTCAAACTAGCTCTTGCATCGTGCCTTTTTGCAGATCAGCGCATAGGTGGCTAGAAGTCAAGTTTTTTATAAGAGTTTTAGCTCAACTAGACATTCTGTCCATGCTTTCTTTCCCTCCCATATCTCTTGAATAGCGATTCTCAAGCTAGAAATGGAGAATTCCATAGTTCAACCTAAAGGGAGTCTATCCCACAGCTACTTTATAAGCTATTTGATAGGCCCACAAGGCTGCCATTAGCTTGTTATCCTAGTTTCTACAAGAATAAGAGAATACCTTGGTCAGGACATTTACTAGAGTCTTATTTTTCGATTCCGCATCACCATTTTCTTGAGGGTAGTAGGGTGGGGATTTTCAATGGATGATCACGAAGGTGGACAGGAGATGAGCAATCACCTCATTGATGAAGTGCATGCCTTGATCACTGACAAGTTCGATGGGGCAACCAAATCGAGAGATTACCTGCTCACATAAGAACTTAGCAGTGGCTTGTGCGTCATTCTTCCTGGTGGCTCGAGCTTTCGCCCACTTTGTGAGATAATTGGGGCAATGATGATGTATTTGGCTTGCAAATATTGAGCTGTGGGATTGATAGGCCCAATGAAGTCAATCCTCCATTTCTCGAATGATTGTCTTGCAATGATGGGACTTAGCTCCATTGTGTCCTTGAAAACTGGCACCTTGGTCCATTGGAACTCATCACATTGTTTCACAAATCATGTTGTATCTTGGAAAAGCGTGGGCTACCACAGTTGAGACTATAGCACCTTGCGGGGTGTCGTATCTCCCCCCAAAAGTGTCCTCTGCGGCAATTCCACCGTGCACTGTCGTACTACTGCGCATCCGAGGTGTGGAATCCACCAAAAAGTTGTGTGTGTGACATTTGTTACTTTGTACATACTTAGTTGTTGTGTTTACATTTTTGTTCTGCGTGCTAGTATAGTGGAGAGGGGTTTGGAAGTGAATATATTTGTGGGAAGCATAGTGGTGGAGATTTTTGGGAAGTTTGGCTCAGTTTCAGAAGCACTAGAAGATCGATTACCATCTACCTTGGATCTTGCAATGGAGGTGAAGAGGAAGAAGAAAAACTGAGCTTGTACATTCAAAATTTGCAAGGGATTGTTGTTCATAGTCTTAAGGGGCACAAAGATATCGTGTATTGTGTGGCCTATTCAAGGGATGGTAAAAGATTTGCATCAGGAGGAGCGGACAAGACAGTGATTACATGGATTTATAAAGCCTCGGGCATAGATCTGGTCAGATTTTCTAGTAGATCAGTGAATTGCATTTGCAATCAATTTTTTAATAATGCAAATATATGCTGAAAGTATAAATCAATTGAAGGCCATTTTGCAGCATATGTGGAACATGGCCTTGGTGATGAGGCACTGAAATGTTCTCAACAAATGCAAGTTGAAGGTTGCAGCCCTGATCCCATCACATTCGTTTCCATCTTGAAGGCATCTAGTATCACAAGAGCTCCAGAAATAGGTTATCAAATACATAGAGAAGTAATTACTAGGGGATTTGGAACATATGTGTACATGGGCAGCACACTGGTAGACATGTACATCAATTGTGGATCATTGGCAGAGGCATGCCAAATTTTTTATGCACTACTTGTTCAAGATGCAGTTGTGTGGTCTGCATTGATTGCAGGATACGCTGAACATGGTCTCAATGAGGAAGTACTGGAATGTTTCCAACGTCTACAGCTGGATGGTATTTCTGCAGATGCTGTCACTTTTATTATCTGCTTGAAAGCATGTGGCAGTAGAGGAGCCATAAACGCAGGTCGAGAGATCCATGCTGAGATCAGGAAATCAGGATTAGAAACAGATCTTTTAATAGGAAACACGCTGATAGACATGTATGGCAGATGTGGGTTGTATGCAGAAGGGCGGAAAGTGTTTGACAAACTACTTGTTAAAGACATTGTCTCATGGACTGTAATGATAAAGGCATACATTGATAACCATGAGGGCAATTTGGCTTTACAATGTTTTGAGGAAATGAAAGAGCAGGGTATATCTGTGGATACTGTCCTAGTTGTTCTCTGGTTAAAAGCTTGTGATACTACTCAAGCCTTGGAGACAGGTCGAGAAATACATGCAGAGTTGAGGAAATCAGGGCTGGAAAAAAACATTTTTGTTGGTAACACATTGATTGGCATGTATGGGAAGTGTGGATCAGTTTGCAGAAGGATGAGAGGTGTTTGATCAGTTGCTTGTTTGAGATGCAGTGTCATGGGCTGCATTGGTTGCATCTTATGCTCAGCATGGGCTTGGTGAATAAATTTTAGATTGTTTTAAACAAATGGTAGTGGAAGGTGTCTGTGGGTGCCATTACTTTGCTCTTTGTTTGAGAGCTTGTGCCACCTTAGGAGCTTTAGATACAGGCCGAGAACTCCATGTAGAGATATACAAAAGGGGACTGGATAAAGAGCTTCATGTTGGCAACACACTTGTGACTTTGTACAACACAGCTGTGGCTTGTTTACAGAATCACGGCAGGTGTTCAGCAAGCTTCCGATTCAAGACATAGTTTCATGGAATGCACTTATCATAGGAATTACTGGAGGTGGGCGGCAAATTGTTGAAAATGGTGAAACAAGGGAGGGGGCTATTGTGGGAGGAGGCCGCTTTTCTGGGAAAAAATGAGGAGAGTGATCAGGAAGGGAAAAAAAAAACGATTGCTAATAAGGAGAGGACACCAAGTTTGTGCGTTAAAAAAAAGAATTATTACCCATCTAATCTCGCAGAACAGCAGGGGGATTATCAATTGCGATCCCAGCAGAAATGGGAATTCTTTCCTTCTTCTCCTCTGCTCTGCTCATTAGTAGAGGATTCCTGAACGTATTGTCCACGCCAGAGATACCAACGCAAAGGGCTTCTTTGAAGTGACTCATGATATTTCACACCTCATATGTGCAGATTTCCTACGTGCTCCTGGTGTGCAGAGACCATTACTTGTGGGGTTTTCAACTGTGATTCATGAGCGGGGCAATCCTAAGACACGGTTTTGCTGTGAAATTCTACACTAGAGAAGGAAACTTTGACATGGTGTGGCAAATGGTCCAAAATTGTTCGAAAGCTTCCAGATCCTGAAATTCAATGCTACTCTTGTTGTGATAGAAGTCCTCTTTATGCTCACTGTTCTTTCTTTGCTAGCAAATTTTAGTACAAAGTCGAGATTGTGGTCACCAAGCTGGCACAACACAGCTCCTAGTGTGGATTTCGATCACCGTAATTGGGTGTATGTGAGTATACACTCTCACATACACCCAAATTGGGTGTATGTGATTATGCATACATAGAAATTAGTGTGTATGCACACTCATATACACCCAAATTTTGGTGTATGTGTGTGCATACACACTAACTTGTGTGTGTGTGTGGATTTGTGTTTGTGTGTGTGGATGTGTGTGTGAGAGAGAGAAAGAATGGTGAGTGGGTTGCATACTTAGAAGAATTGTTGGAGAGGTGAGAGTTTCAGAGGAGGTTGAGGAGAGGTTGAAGGAGAGGAGAGGTGAAAGGTTCGGAGGTTGTTGCAGTGCAGATCTTGCTTGCCTCCTCTAGTTTGGCTTTGCGCACCTATAAAACAAAAGAGGGGGAAAATTTTTAGGGTTTTTTTAAAAAAAGTACGTCCCTCGTAATGCCCTTGGTAAAACCCCTAGTAAAACCCCCGGTATTGCCCCGTGGCATTTTCGGGGGTTTTATCGGGGGCAATATCGGAGGTTGCATCTAAATTTCTATTTAGATAGTCCAGTGCATATAGTGGTTGCCATAGTGCTCCAACAATTTGCTACTATAAGGGTACATAGTGCTCCACGGCTTGCGTCCCATTATTCTTCCACAGCTCGCGTCCCATCATCCCTTGGTTCCACGCGCTTGATGACGTCCCATCATCCCTTGGTTCCACGCGCTTTATTGGGTATCCAAACCAACAAGCATTAACCAAATCTTTGTACAAGGTCTTCAAAAACCCAAAGTTAGGGGTTTTTAGGATTTTCACAAAAAGCATCACACCATAAAGGTGAAGGGAGTGAGCCCTAAAGTGAAAGCATGGAGCAGAAGCAAGAGCTATGGTGGAAGAAGCAAGAGTAAGAGAGAGAGACACACATAAGATATGGGAACTCTACTAATCACAATGTGTGATTACTCTTTCCTTTATTCAAATGTCATTGAAAGAATAAAGAATGAAGTGACAATGTGATGGGTATCCACCACTTGCAATGTATAAGTGTGCAGGTATGTAGGTACTGCCAGTGTAACTAATATACGAGTGGCTAGACATAGGCACCTTTATCCCCAACAACCTTCCACTTAAAGGAAAGTTTTCCCACTAATGAGGAGAGAATAAGAAAAAAGTGACAAAGTACAAATCTACATTATTACCACAAGATGAGAAAAGACGTCATCTCATCCAATGGCCATCAACTTCCTAAGGAAGGAAAAATGCTCCGCCACTGCTGCTGAGAGACTTTTATTGAGCATATCTCTATGATTTTGATTACTTGAGATCTTGACAAGCTCAATAAACTTATCCTCAATGACCTCTTGAATAAAGTGGTAACACACCTCGATGTGCTTCATTTTCACATGAAAGACTGGATTCTTGGCTGAGTAAATAGCACTCATAGAACCTGAATATAGTGTAGGGATTGCATCAATAATACCAAGGTCTTTGCCACCACTAGATAGCCTAAGGAAAGGCTTCCCTTGCAAGTCTTAGTGGCAGCAATATAATCTGCCTCTATAGTAGATAGGGCGATGTATTTCTGCACCTTCGACATCCAAGAAACAACACCTTCAGCAAAGATAAAGACATAGCCAAAGGTGGACTTCTTCCTGCTATCTACATGTCCTGCACAATCAAAGTTAATGTATCCCATGACTCCTATATCCTAGCCACCATAATAGATGCACATAGCTGTTGTGCCCTTTAAATATCTTATGATATCCTTGGTAGCATCCCAATGCCATTGTCCAGGTGTAGCCATATAGCATGTCACAACTCCCATTGCAAATGCTATGTCACACGATGAGTGTTGCTAGTGTCCACCTGGGTTGTAGAGCTAGGTGTGGATATGGTGGTGGTAGTGGTGGCCACCAAGAGAGTAACGTCATATTCATTCAACATTTGGTGGATCTTCTCTGGGAAACCTCCCAGATCAAGCTCCTCATTACGTGCGCGATCTAAGATGTATCCTCTGTGCCCCAAAGGGTGGGGTTCTACACTCTCTCAACCAGTTGTTTCTCCCCAAGCCTTGCATTTGTACAAAAGGCATCTTGGCCATCTCAGCCTTCTACTCATCACATTGTGGAAAATCGGCTTGACTAACCTTCATGTGAGAAGGTAAAAGACAACCAATCCTACATATGAAACTGCTCAAGGACCTTTTGGATGTACTCCTTCTGCGATAAGTAGAGGATCCCCTTAGAGAAATTGTGCGTAATGTGCATCCCAAGAATATGTGAGGCCTATTGCATGTCCTTGATTTCAAATATCTTCTTAATTTGACCTTTCAAGGCATTCAACTCATCATGAGCTCTCCCAACAATCGACATATCATCCACATAAAGGATCAAAATCATAAGGTTTTCATTACGAGCCTCACATAATACCACTAGAGAGTTGCTATTACATATGTTTAAAGGAGAGGAAAATACAAAGTAGAGAATGGTGGTTGGTTCTCGGCGTGCCGACGGGTGGTACTTCTCTACTTTTCCTCATTTCTTTCACGTGCTTCGCTTGAATGCAACGATTCTTCTTTTTCTTTTATTTCCTTATCTGTATTTATTACTCATTCTCCTATTTCTATGTAGCTAGGATGAATCAATCCAAATGCTTACAAGGGCCTTCTGACCTCAAAATTGGCGAGGCGGGTATTGCATTACTCGGTGTCTTTGTATACGCAAATGGTTACTTCAGGTACAATGCATGCGGCCTCTTCGTAGGAGGCAACTCAACCATCCATCTGTTTTTATGTATGAGTCAAACTAAAAACAGAAAACGGTGGGTGGGATCGTTGGCCGTGGCCGGGCAGCTAGGGGGGGGGTCAATTTTCTTCATTTCTTTCTTTTGCTTCCTTATTTTTTTATTAATTATTACTTTTCTTACTCTTCTCTTCTTGTGGTTTGTTGTTGTTGTGCTGTTCCGTTCGTTGTTATGTTAAGGTAAAGTAAGGTGGTGGCAGGGGGCCGTCCCAAGCCTCCCGCGACAAGGCCGAGCATCCCCGTCCATGCCTTACCCCTCGCGAGAGACAAGCTCTCGGACGGCGGGTGGCATGGAGAGCTCACTCGGCCAACGACGACTCCGTTGCATCGTATCTCCACCAACGCGGGGTCTGCAACAAGGAGAGCCCACCGGGGACAGACGAGGTAGGCGACGCTGCTCTCCGCACAATTTATACGCAAAGCCCGGATTGCACGCCGTTGCATGTGGGATACGCGGGATGCAACAGTGTTGAAGGATAAGGCATCCTACCATCCCACGTAACGAACGGTGTTATATATGGGTTCGTTGCGAGGCTTTAAAGAGCTAGTTGTTAAGGGCAAAAGTTTAGTAGCAATTTTCTTTTGTGGCACAATCCTACTACTTTGAATGTATAATGTGCATTTAAGAGGAATGTGAATGGAAGAAACACACTTTGAGATCCTACTCAGATTGAAAGGAAAGTTTGAAGCGTGGCCCAAGCTGTTGGGAGAATTTTCCTAATAAGTTCCAAAGGCAAGATTCTCAAGCAAAATGATTGCATAGTCAAATCCATGAGCTATAGCCACCCAATGTCCATCAACTAAAGAAAAAGATAAGAGTGCGCTTAATGGTGTATGGGCAAGTAGATGTAGCACCAGCACAAAGAGAATGAGAGAATGTGAGAGATGAATCCAAAACTAGCAAAGTATGTTAATGACATAGGACAAAGGCAAACAAAGATCTTAAAGAACAAAAGAAAAGGCTAAAAATGATGCAAAGAAAAAGGAGACAAAACTAGAAGCTCCTTGAAAACGTTGTCATGCGGCTAATATACCCCTAGGAGAGGGTGAAGAAGACTATAATTTATGATATGATTTAAGGGAAAGAAGAGCTAATATATCTTTCTCTTAGCTCATGGAATTATATCCAAGATGCACAAGTCAATGGAAAAGGTTGATAAACCCGAAAGCCAAAGAAAAAAAATGAAAGGAACAATCAGAGTGGTAAGTGTAGAAGAGCTTCCCAATATATTGTTGAGATATTTTGCAATCACACCTACTTCAGTCCCTTTGTAAGGAGCAATGAGGGCTCATGACCAAAATCCCATACATGCACGGTAGGAGAAAGTGCCACCACTCAATTCCTATAAAGCATTGTACTTGCACTCGTTTTCTAATGCAATGATAGTACTCTTTTCTTTCCAGTAAAGTGTCTATGTCAATGTACACACACAAGCTTGTGTTTATGAGTCCAAGTCTCAATCTTGGAACCTAATTCAGTTGTGTGACAATTTTTCCTTGTCTGGGTCAATGTCTTCATGAGTTTCTTCTTCCTCTTTCAACCTCCATAGCTTTCGCAACTGCCATGCTCTAGATCCCGCATATTTTAATACGGTATCAGAGACCAGTTGGGCATGCTCCTCCAGCTCCATTCTACTCTCATCTAGCTTAGCTTTAGCTTAGTCCAGATCAAGTCTAGGAGCTCATCTCCCACTCCTTCTTCTCCAAATTTCGACCTTGTGGCAGCCATAGCCACCCTGCACATATCCTGCTTCAAGCCCTTACAACTCTTCAACCAGAAGAGATCTTGATAAACTTTCTTTTGGATAAGTGTTGTTTTGCTCCTAGAGCTTCTCTGTATCACCTTAGAACTTGAAATTGCCCTGTCCACTAATCAACATTGTCATTTTTCTCAGGATCTATCATGTGGCCTCCATAGCCAAGCAATACCTAGGCATCTTGGAGCCTATGGATCTCACACTGCAAGACACCATTCATCATGATGTCTTCTCGGGAAATCTTCCTCAACATCAGGCGCATCTCTATGGCACATCATGCTGCAACGTTGGCCATCATATGCTTCAGCATTGCTGAAGATTCGTCACGTTGTCAAAATATGTGCCCATGTTGATCGAATGCTTTGATCCATCTCTGTGCAGCACGATTTTAGTTGCCATCATAGGAGAATGATAGCCCATGAAGTAAGCTTCATCCTCATATAAGAATTTTTCAAAATGATCAAGTATAGCTCCCACAATCAGTAAAAAACCAAGGCTGGGTCAAAACCCTAATCTAGGAAGCCATAGCAAAACTTCACCAAGCTCAAAAATCTCATCATTTTCTAAAATACTTGTTTATGACATCTAATATCTCTTGCATTTCTTTAGGCTATATACCATAGTAATCTCAAATCCTACTCTAGATATTGAGAGCATGGGTTTGGTAGAAATATATAGCCAATGGTGTTGCATCTTCTACTATGAGTAGCAACACTTTATGCACTTGTGAAACCTTTTCATTGGATTTTAACTCAATAACTACATTATATTTTTCAAAATCAGAAAAAGAACAAGTCAAGTTATCCATAATAATATCCTCATCGAGGAAACCATGATCCTTAAACTTGTCACCCATGAAAATATCATATCTTATCAGTTTTAATCATGAATTTAGATCCCATTAAATAGTGCTTCCATTGACGTAAAGCTTGTACTACAGCTAGCAATTCCTTATCATAGGTAGAATACTTGAGTTTAGAGGGCTTAAGCTTTTTTTAATTTTCAAACCAATGATATACAATACCTTTCTTTAATAATTTTGTCAAAGGTAATGCAAGCAATTAAAATTTTTTCACAAATTTTCTATAAAAGCTAGCAAGACCTAAGAAAGAAAGTAATTCATGCACATTTTTAGGTATCAGCCAATTCAAAATTGCTTCTATCTTTTTAGGGTCAACTTTAATACATTCAAAATTGCTTCTATCTTTTCTGATTTTGAAAAATATAATGTAGTTATTGAGTTAAAATCCAATGAAAAGGTTTCACAAGTGCATAAAGTGTTGCTAGTCATAGTAGAAGATGCAACACCATTGGCTATATATTTCTACCAAACCCATGCTCTCAATATCTAGAGTAGGATTTGAGATTACTATGGTATATAGCCTAAAGAAATGCAAGAGATATTAGATGTCATAAACAAATGCCCCTAGTCCGCGGCCGTCGACAGTCCAGGGAATATTCCCTCGCTAACTAGGGGAGGTTCATAATATAGTTAGAGAGGCTGATCAGACTATTCTCTCAAGCTATAAAAGGAAGATCCTTCCAAAGCTATCATCAATCTATCTTTCAACTAGTTTGAGTTCTTCCAGCTATCCTTAAGCTCTTCGCCTATTATCTATATAGATCACCATCTATGCTTCAAAGTAGAAGCACATGGGTGGATAGAACCATCTTCGTATTAGTTTGTTTGAACTTAAAGCAGTTTTTATTCTCCTTATAGTTGTTATGTGTTCTCTACTCATTGCTCAAACTCTGCCCGTTGTGCCATGTAATTTCTACATATGTTTCACCCCTTGCTGTAGAAATAAAATTGAAGTATGAAATCAAAGGACGAGGAAGTGGGTAAAGTTGAGGTCTCTCTAATGATATAGAGAAGAGGGATAAATGTAATTGAGAAATAGAAGATGATAATAAAAGTATGGAAGGTGATTAGCTTGGCAAAGTTGAGCTCTCTCTAATGATAGAGAGAAGAGGGATAAGCGTAATTAAGAAATCAATGAAAACGTACGTTGAAAAAGATAGGAAATTAGATTCCAATAGAAGATAAAAGAGGTCTTCTGCTTTTATTTAAGAGATGAGAAAGAAATCTCCAAACTTTTAAAGTAAGAGATGAAAAAGAAAAGCAAGAGATTAAATTATATGGAAATCTGAGAAGAAGAGAGTCAATTGGAAGAGAATATAAATCCTTTTATCACAGTGGACTCCCTATAAAGTTGGAAAAAGAAAGCTTAGAATGTAAGCAAGAGAGAATCGTTTTAAAAAAACTCTTCAGTCAATAGTTCTTAGTACATGTATAAAGTTAATGTTAGTGCTACTTAGGTAAGTTTCATAACCTTCTTTTTGGGATTTGGACTTAAGGAACATGGAGGTCTCTTGGTAAGAAAAAATTATGAATGTTTATAGTTTACTTAGTTATTTAAAAATACCTTTGATGTTCTTAAATATCTACATAATTATTGGATTTAATAATTAAACCTTGGGTGAGCATGTGGAAAGTGGCAAGCCCAATCTTAATTACTAACTCTTATGGATGGGTGGACACACTCAATCGACTAACTTCTCAATCAAAGAAATTTTAGGAAGAATCATAGGAGCATAATCACCTTTAGTAGGATAGAACCCAGGCTAATACTATCTTAGGGGAGTGAGCTGAAATAATGCTAGGTTAATGGACGCAAGTACCCCTCTCTAGAATTAAGTAATTTTTTGCTACTTGCATATTTCATTGGCTGCAAAGTGACAAATCTTAGATGGGTATTAGAATACTATGAGGATGACTCTCTAGGCTTTCTTTATAGACCATGTTTTCGCTAAGTTTGTTCTTCAACATAGTTGCAAACCTTTCAAGTAAGTTGCATGTTTCTCCTAAGGAGATTCCCTTGGATTCTTTAAAAAAACTTAAGAGAATGACTCATTTTTAAAAATTGGGTAAAAAATAACATATAAGTTTCTAATAATTTTAATTTTGTGCATTTCAAAATAAAAACTACTATGACACAAGGATGTTGATTTATAAACTAGATCATTTTTAAAGGATTTTTTTTCTAAGCAAGGTAGTATCTTAATATCATAAAGTTTATATAGCATAAATTTATATTTTTTCTAGAAATTAATAATAAATTAGGCATGATACATTATAATTATCTCAAAACCTAAAAAATTAATTAGCAAAATTTTGATACTTAATTGACAAGAAATTTATTCATATATATCAATCTTGTATGAAAAAATGTGAAAATAAAAATTTTCAAATGCTAATATGGGTTAATAACTTCATATGCAAGAAGAGGTGTCCAACTTCTCATCGGTACTCAATAAATCTAACAATTTGCATTGTCCAAGAATGCATAATTTGATGTCAAAGAGCTAGATGGAGACTCTTGAGTTTTACATGTCTGTGGATGCTCTTTAGGTTTTCATTTTATACATGAGGACTTTGATGGAGACTCTTGAGTTTTACATGTCAGTGGATCCTCTTTAGGTTTTCATTTTATACATGAGGACTTTGAAGGTAGAGCATGTTTTTGTTCAACACCTAAGGGTCCCTAGGTCCTTCATTATTATTTTGCCTCAATGCTTGTGTGGTCTTACTTTGTTCAGTAGAAGCATCACATGGGAAAAATGCTATCTTGCTTGGGGTTTGATACGTTAATGTGTTACCCAATTTGCTACCACTATCTCTCTTGCCACCAATTTCAATTTTGGTACTCTTCTTTGTCATGGTAGAGAGGGGAGGAGAATCAAATGGACCGGAGATATCCTATTTAAGAGTATACTCCCATGTTCTCTTTGACTTCTTGCTACTTTCTTCTTGACTCCTCTGTGTGACAAAAATGATTTAAAATTAGTGCAATAATTGCTCAATGTCTCTATTGTCCTTTGTCCATGGATGTGTTAGATGGGTCCCTCACCTCTTTTGCAAGAAAATTTTTGAGAGATAGAGTTCTTGTGGTGGTCCTCTTTTCTAAGGCTTTTTAAAATGATCGTATTTTCTTACAATGTCAAGTAAGCTTCAACATATCCTTAAAATATTCCATCTTACAAAAGGTCTCAACCTTTATTTTCTAAGGAGGCATCTTTCTTTCCCTCTTGAATGATGCACATATAAGTTCCCTACCATGTAATCAATTCAAATGTCTTCAAATGAGGTAAAATTTAGAGACTATGTGCCAGATTCATCTTAACACCCAACGTTGAAGGTTTCACAAGTAAAAATCCATATATGCTCTCTATCCATAGTGATAAGGCCCTTTGCAACCATAAGATGATTGTCTTTTTTAGAGTTTTTTTTTTTTGAAACCATTGGATGCTTTTCATGTAAGTGATACCAAGGGCAATGGAATGTCAGTCAGGCCCACATTTTCATAAAAATGCCTCCCCGTCCAAAAATAGATTACCCATATACATATTGTCATCGTAGTTGCCCATGTTACTCTCAACATGCAGCTCGATCAGCGTTCCTATTGTCAGAGGTGAGAATGCATGACCCCTGAGTTTTATAATTATAGAGGGGGTGAGACTCAGACTTAACTCCTCTACATAGCTTGTTCAAATCAACTAAAAGTTGCAGCCATTGAGATTAAGCTGTGCTATCAGCTTTGCAACTAATTGGTTACAATAAAAAAGGCAATCATCCCATGGCACATCCCTCCATATTTTGTCACCTATGGTGCTTCTAGGAGGGACATGTGAAGGGGAGACGCTTTTGCACATTCTCCCTTAGGTGAATAGTTATGATTTTTCTACATGAAATCTCACTTGCAACTCAATTTTTCTCATCCTACCAATAATAGAACAGAATAGTTAGCCATTGAGTTATAGAGGGAGTATTTTACACATTGGAGATTGTGATCATCTCTCTTTTTGTCATCTTTTGGTACCCCCATAAAGGATTCAATATATTTTTATTTAAGAACTCAAGGAAACCTTCAATTGTATGAAGATGATGAGCTTATCGAGTCGAGTGTTTATGGGTAAGGAAGATCCAACGAAGTGGCTTGCACATTGTGAATGGTTTATGTTTATGAGTCACATGGTAACTCATGAAGAGAAGCTTTATGATTTTCTTCTAGTTATGCAGGGAGAAGTAAAGATTTGGTATGAAGCTTTGGATGATGCTGTGAAGCAAGATTGGGATAAACTAACAAGTTCTCTTGTATCACACTTTGCTCATCATGAAACAGCAATACAAGTTGATGAGAAGCTTCAACGTCTTCATCAAAATCCAAGAGAGGATTTCCAAAGTTTTCTACATCGATTTGAAGCTCTTTAGTTGAAGATAGGGAAGAATACTCATATTTAACATGAAAACAACCTCAAGCTTGACAAGTTTAAGGCTTGTCTTCACCAAACAGTTTGTGAAAAGGTGGAATTGGAAAAACCACATGTGCATGCCCAGAGCTTAGATTTCCTTTCGATGTCTTTGGGTAGGAAAAAATTTAACATGTCTTTATCATGTAATGGTAATTTATGATGTGTTGATATTCTTGCTAAAAGGAAGAGGTTGTGATGAACTTTTTTTGAAAAAGAAGAATTGAAAAGAGTTTCTTCTTGATCCTAAGCTTTGAATAGTTTTATATTTTAAAAAAATCTTGGATCCAAAAAATCAAGAGTTATTATAGCAGTTACAAATCCATAAAAACCTATTGAGAAAAAAGGAGCATGCTTTCTATGTGTGTCTCATGCCCCAAGCTAAATATTCTTGGTAATAAAAGCTACAACCAAACAAACAAACAAACAACAATTTAAAATAAAAATACAACAAAAGACCTTAGATCCTTACTTTGATCACTAGGAAGAAAACCTATGAAACAAAGTAAAATAAAGTCCAACCTAGAGACCATAAAGAGAATAGGAAAATATGTTCCAATAATAGAGAGTGAGACCCTACACTCAGAATATTATGAAGGATAGATTATGGGTTGTGATCATAGATTACACTTCATCCTTAGAAACAATGAATGGTGGTAGATAAAAGAGTTTTTTTTTTTTGCATTCAAGATTAGGGCCTTCCTAGAAATGATTGCTTCTAGATTTTGTATCATCTCAAAGATAACCGCCCTCATGCTTTTGGTTGTTCTTCATCTTGCTTCTTCCTTTGCATCTACATTCTTGACTTATTTTTTATCCGTCTCGAATTGGGGTTAACATTACCTAGTTCCTAGAGGAGTGCTAGTCCCATGGCACTTGCGGGTGTTTATTGATGAGGGCTTGATTCTTTGAAGGGTGGTTCCCAAGTTGATGGTGGCGCCTTATGTGGATTAGCACTGGGTGAGAAGCTTTGGCAAATGGTTGCACTGTTGGAGGCCAGGGGTATGTAGAGTGGATGGCGGGGCTTCTGATATTAGTGATTTGCAATATTCGTCTTTACCTAAAAAGAGATTAAGTGCGCCACCTATGGGGAGGTTCTACCTTACCATGTGGTGAATTTTCTTGTGCTAGTGGAATTGGAAGTTGGGTTGAGCCTAGGTGTTGACCCACACTTGAGGACCTAGTTTGTGTATAAGGGAGATGCGGTGGGTGTAGCTTAGGGTGACAGGTCTAACCATAGGCAAGTGTGACCTTCCTAGGTATGTATTTCCCTTGATGTGCCCTAAGCGTGATGTGTGGGGAATCAAAATAAGGGCTAGGGGGTTAGACATGGAGCTAGCCGACCGAGGCCATCGGACACACATAACTTGAGAACCCCTTGATGTAGTGACTGTAGTCAATGTGGAGTTAATTGCTTTTCTTGTGGTTTCATTCTCTTTTCATTTTGATTCTCTTCTTTCTTTTCTTTTTCTTTTGCTTTTTGTTTTTTTAAATTTTATTGGGAGAGGGTGGAGTTGGGGGCTTACGAGATTTAATCAGGAATTTCCAGCTCTACATGTACCCTCTGAGGTTCACATGCATACTTGGAGAGTGGTAGTGGAAAGAAATGGATGATTTCAATGGGTGAAGCGGCTATCATTCATGTCTTCCAAGAGGGCTAAGAAAAATGAAGTTAGTAGAGCAGCTCGCATCATCAATCTAGCCATGGCACAGCTATCTATTCCATTGGGATCAAAAAAGAGGGGTGGAAGCGATACTCTTGTGGTGCGGGATCCTGTCTAAGTAGTATCCTAAGAAATCTTAGATAATTACAGGTTCTGATGAAGGTGGGAATCGGGACAGGAAGAGAATTCGTCGATGAAGCAGACTATTGAATCACATAGGTTCTCTAACATGAAAATGAGGGCCTCTTTGGGTTTAGTAGCATTGGCATAGTAGCTCCATGGAAAGTCGTAGCGGCTGTGGATGCTTGGGTTAAAATCCACTCCTACCCTTCTCGAATATGGCATGAAGGTTGCATTATTCCTCTCAAAGGGTGGGGTGTTACAAAAAGCTATCCATGTATCCATGTTTACATAAAAAATGTGCCTCCTCCATGTGGGTTCGCATCCATGGACCTTCACAGCCCTGGGCACTTCAAAAACTTTATCTTGCCAAAAATCTACATCCTTGGTCCCTCATAGGGTGGGATTCTGCTTTGTCTTCTTGTCTCCTAGCTTGCTTCCAACATTAGTCCCCTCTTTCACCACCTTGACTGGTAGTACTCTACGCAAGTGGGTGGGGAATTGAAAAGTAAAGTCGAAGGGCTCCCTAGCACTCTCCCGTTGCTCCCAAATCATAAGTTTAGCATTAAATATTGATGAAAAGTCATCTTGGCTTGGTGGGATAGGCATAGTGGGCACCACTACTGACTGGGCATTCAATCTTCTCTTTACATGCTCCACCATCTGTTGTCTCTTCCTTTTAAGCTCCGCTTTTCTTTCAGTAGAGGTGTCCACCTATTGTTGTTGTTCTTCTGGGCCTGGGGAAGGAATTTGTGGGACAATTTCTTCTTCGTGAGGTCCCGTGTCAAAGCTTGTGCTAGCCTCTTCTCCTTGTTGGTCTTCCTTTTCTGTCCCCCTCAACAAACCCTAGTGCATCAACTTCTTGTGGGGTCAGGCTTGCTTGTTGTAGTAGATAGTTTCATTGCTCCTCAAGGGCAAGGCTCGCACCTACGGGTTGCGCTGACATCTATAGGCCTGCTCTTAGGGGCTTGCATGCAATCCCTAGCTTCTTCTTTATGGAGTCAACGACCTCCCCTTCCTCCATTTGAATGACATCTAGTAGTGTGTTCAAGAAGGTGCATTGCTAGGCTTCAAAACTCACTTGGGCGGCATGTGCCTTGCTCTTTGCTAGCACTTTGTTCTTTTCCACCTGAGCGAGACGACGCCCCAAAACTTTGACTCTTATCTCATTATTGTTTGCCTAGTCTTCTGCTCTCTTCTTCATTTCCGCAAAGGCTTTCTCCTTGCCTTTGACTAGTATCATCAACCTTTGCTCTTGATCTTCAATCTCTCTTTCCAGCCTCTGTTCCTCCTGTTGCTCCGAGGTTGCCTCTCTTTTCAAATTCTCTATCTGTTCTCGGTACCTACGTGCCCTTTCCTCTCTTGCCACCTCTAACTCTTCTGGGCTTTATGCAACTTCTCCATCTCCCCTTTCAGATCTTCATAGAGCCCTACAAGCTCATCACTCATTATGGTATCGTAGGCTCACTCGGCTTGAGTCTCTTCATCCAGCCTTGCGTGCCAATTGGTTTTTTCTTTGTCCTTGGCTTGCAGTTGCTCCTTCAGCTCACTTATCTCCCTTTGGCACATGGCTACTTGACAAGTTTTCTCTAATTGGGATGCATCCATGGCCTCCTTTTCTGCCTCTAGTTCAGCCACCCACTACTATCTTCTTATCCTCCTTTTCCTTCTCTAGCTCTGAAAGAAGCTCCTTAACGTATTTTTCATAGTCTCTGCAGGTGTGTGGCAACTTTGTCGTGGGAATGGAGGTTGTGGAGGTTTCCACCTTCTACCTCTTGGAATCTTGCCTAGACTCGATTTATGCTCTGCCATCGGTGTTTTAGTTCCTGGTATGGGGGTATCTTCCCCCATTCCTTGGGCCATTTCTTTATTAACAAACTACTGTACCCGAGCCATGAGGTTGCTAGCATGCACTTTGGCTATGGAGCTTAGAGTGGATATAGTTGTTGGGGTCGTGGGCACTAGGAGAGTAGGGATGGGATCGATTGGGGCCTTGCCCTTGCCTTTTTTCACTATGGGTGGCGTGATCTCTAGTGCTTGTGTGCTTGAGCTAGGGTCTTCATCTCTAGTCGGCTCTCATGGCACACAACTCATCCTGTCTACACTGCTCCTCTATAGATATACGTGTTTCTAGAACCATGTCTTCATCTTCCTTCCTTTTAAACTCTTCCTCTTATTCAGTTGCCTTCCCTTTTCTCTCCTCCTCAGATTTTCTTGATTCTTCTTTCAGCCTCTCTGACTCCTCGTTTTCTTTCTTCTTCCTCTCTTCCTCTTTCTTCTTAGACTCTTTTTTAGCTTTTTGTAAGTCTAATTTTTCTTTCTTCCTGCTTTCCTCCTCATCCTTCTCTTGCAAATCCTTCTTCAGGCTTTCGTTGGGCTTCTTGGCATTTATTTTTCTCCTTCCTCATCATCACTCATTGTCCTTTCACTAGAGTGTGGCTACTATTCATTGTGGAGGTGACCTCTCTAGTGTTTCTCCAATTCCTTCTCCTTCACCCTGTCCTTCCCCCAATGCTTCGCTTATTACAGTTGTCAAAACCCCACCGAATCCGATGGTAGAGGCCTTTGAGGATGACACTTTTCTTTTTGCCCTGGTAGTAGGGGACTCTCCTCCTAGCGGTATTCCTCCCTCCTGTAGCTAGTTCTTTTGCTGAAGACTCAATGGTCTTCCACACAAAGCCATTTACATTTACTTCATCAATGGATCTTGCTGCAATGCTCTCCAGCATAGGCATATTGATTCGGCTCATTATTGAGTTGTACCTTTGGCTAGAGAATAGTGTGTGCATCATTTTGGCTTGGAGTTGGATTTCGGGGTTGGGGATGTTTGCCAAGTTGATGCCATCATTTATGTGGACCATCAACTTGTCCATTCCTAACATGGCATACACATCTCTCTTCAGCTGCCTTTCCACCTTATCATTGGCTAGACCCAATGCTTTCTCCACCAACTCTGGAGTCAATTCGATCTCGACTTGGCGGGTTTCTTCTATTTTCTGCACTGTCATGGTGCCATGGCTCCTACCAAAGGTCCGAAGGAACTCCACACACTAGTTGTAGTCCACTCCTTGACCAACTACCTCCATGTACTTTTGCAGATGGCATTATTCGACAATCTGCTTCACTGCTTGTTGCTCCTTGGCAACATCCTCCAAGTTCAAGACAGGGCCTGGACTTGAACTGGTTAAAGGCCCTTATTTTCACAGAAAGGCCATATTTTGCTTGCTCTTCTTGTGAAAATGGCAACTTGCTGGCTTTCTCTTGGCCTGTCATCATGCTGGGTGCCTGTCATGAATCCGTGTTCACCATTAGTTCTTTTCAAAACAATTATATGCAGAGGAAAAAGATCAGATGCTAATGGAATTGAAATGCTTAATTATAGAATTAAACGTCTCCCTCAAGTAGTCCATACATTCCAAATTTTATGACCCTTTTTCTTAGCCATGAATTGGTTTTGATTTGTTTTCATTTTCTTTTGCATTTTATTCTTATTTCCACCTTACCCCCTTCCCCTGCAGAAATAAGAAGAATTATATCCAAGATGCACAAGTCAATGGAAAAGGTTGATAAACCCGAAAGCCAAAGAAAAAAAATGAAAGGAACAATCAGAGTGGTAAGTGTAGAAGAGCTTCCCAATATATTGTTGAGATATTTTGCAATCACACCTACTTCAGTCCCTTTGTAAGGAGCAATGAGGGCTCATGACCAAAATCCCATACATGCACAGTAGGAGAAAGTGCCACCACTCAATTCCTATAAAGCATTGTACTTGCACTCGTTTTCTAATGCAATGATAGTACTCTTTTCTTTCCAGTAAAGTGTCTATGTCAATGTACACACACAAGCTTGTGTTTATGAGTCCAAGTCTCAATCTTGGAACCTAATTCAGTTGTGTGACAATTTTTCCTTGTCTGGGTCAATGTCTTCATGAGTTTCTTCTTCCTCTTTCAACCTCCATAGCTTTCGCAATGCCATGCTCTAGATCCCGCATATTTTAATACGGTATCAGAGACCAGTTGGGCATGCTTCTCCAGCTCCATTCTACTCTCATCTAGCTTAGCTTTAGCTTAGTCCAGATCAAGTCTAGGAGCTCATCTCCCACTCCTTCTTCTCCAAATTTCGACCTTGTGGCAGCCATAGCCACCCTGCACATATCCTGCTTCAAGCCCTTACAACTCTTCAACCAGAAGAGATCTTGATAAACTTTCCTTTGGATAAGTGTTGTTTTGCTCCTAGAGCTTCTCTGTATCACCTTAGAACTTGACATTGCCCTGTCCACTAATCAACATTGTCATTTTTCTCAGGATCTATCATGTGGCCTCCATAGCCAAGCAATACCTAGGCATCTTGGAGCCTATGGATCTCACACTACAAGACACCATTCATCATGATGTCTTCTCGGGAAATCTTCCTCAACATCAGGCGCATCTCTATGGCACATCATGCTGCAACATTGGCCATCATATGCTTCAGCATTGCTGGAGATTCGCCACGTTGTCAAAATATGTGCCCATGTTGATCGAATGCTTTGATCCATCTCTGTGCAGCACGATTTTAGTTGCCATCATAGGAGAATGATAGCCCATGAAGTAAGCTTCATCCTCATATAAGAAATTTTCAAAATGATCAAGTATAGCTCCCAAATCAGTAAAAAACCAAGGCTGGGTCAAAACCCTAATCTAGGAAGCCATAGCAAAACTTCACCAAGCTCAAAAATCTCATCATTTTCTCTATCCTGCCACTTAGAACAAACCACTACCACTCCAATCTACTATCCCAGTATCAAATCAAGGAGGAGAAGAGCTTGGATTTATTGAGAGAAGATCAACGACCCCGAACTAAGAAGATTTGAGTGCCCGGATATAGTCTTTACATAGTGTGTTTTCACATTGTCATTACTTGTGTCTCTTGACACACTATAATCTGCTCTTTCACTGATAAAATCTAAGAATTATGGAGTTATTTTCTATTGCTCTAGCCATTTAACATGGGCAAAGACTCTCCAACTTCTCACTTCAAAGGATTCGGATTTCATACCTGGCAGACCCACATCAAACTCATCCTGATGAAGAAGGGCCTCTGGGCCATTACTACTGGAAAAGAAAAGAAGCCTCGTGATGTGGACCTTGCAATCACTTGGAAAAAGAATGATGATAAGGCTCATGCCATTATGAAATTGGAGCTAGACAATAGCTATATCCACCATGTGGATAATTGTGACACTTTACAGGATACATGGAAGAGATTTGACACCTTGTTTAGTGCATAATCTAAATCATCAAAGTATGGTCTCCTGATTGAGTTTTCTAGGCTTGAAATGAAGTCCAGAACATCACTTGCCACACATTTGAATTACATGGAAGGACTTCTAACCCAACTTGCAGGAATCAACATTAAAATGGAAGAAGATGTTTGCATCAGCGCTCTACTTAAAAGTTTACCTCCTGAATATAATAATATATCAACAACTCTAATCAATATGCCAAACCCTGAACTTGTTGATATCCAGGCATCACTGTTAGAGGAGGAAAAGAAGCTAAAAACTAAGGAAGAACCAAGCATCTCTAGAGATGAACATGCATTATATGCTGGCAACATGTACAAAGGCTCTTGAGGGATCAACTCTTTTGTGACTTCTACAAAAGGACCGAACACATTGAGAAGTTCTACCAAGCCAAAAAGAGGTCTCAAAAGGCCTATCTAGTTGCAGTCAAAGAAGAAGAATAAAACGGACCAAAGAAAGAAGAAGAAGAAGTAGACTGTTCAGATTCAAAGAGGCAGATAGATGACAGACAGAGTGAAGCAACACGCTTCCTCTCTCACACTCTATTATTTATACCACACTCAATAGTGAAAGATACAACCTACGGTCATAAGACCATTCACACCAAAGGCACCGACTTATTTAATGTATCTAACTACTATGGCTAGACTAGCTGTGTCCAGCTCATGTCGGTCAACACACACTAAATGAGCTTGATATTCTAACACTCCCCCTCAAGCTCAAGACAGCATATGTACTCCAAGTAGCTGTCTAAAACCACAGAACTTATCTTTACCCAGAGACTTGGTAAAGATATCTGCTACCTGCTCATCAGTCCTCACATGCATAAGATCAACCTTTCCTACAAGGACCATCTCACGAATAAAGTGGTAGTGTACCTCTATGTGTTTTGTCCTAGCATGGTAAACTGGATTCATGGCCAGGAGTACACTACTCAGATTATCACATAACAGTTTCACTGGAGCATCAACCTGAATATCCAAGTCAGCCATAAGCTTGAGCAGCCAAGCAATCTCACATGCTGCCAATGCAGCCCCCCTGTACTCTGCCTCAGTACTAGATAAAGCAACCGTAGGCTGCTTCTTGCTGCTCCAACTGATCATGCCGCTACCAAAGCCAAAGGCATAGCCACTCGTAGATCGTCTGTCAGTTGAGCATCCTGCCCAATCTGCATCTCTGTATCCAATCAGTATCAAGGGCTTATCTCTGACATAGAACAGCCCATAGTCTACAGTGGACTTAACATACCTCATGATGCGTCTAACTGCATCCAAGTGCGGCTTTCTCGGCTTTTGCATAAACTGGCTTATAAGCCCTACTGCATAGCTCAAGTCAGGCCTAGTGATGGTCAAGTAAATCAGACTGCCGACCATCTGCCTGTACATAGTCACATCTTCTACTTCAGCCCCAGTGTTCATGTCTAGCTTTACATTCTGGTCCAGAGGTGTATCCAGTGGTTTGCATTCAGCCATGCCATACTTCTTAAGCATTTCCATGGCATAGTGCTTCTGCATCAGCCATAAGCCATTTTCAGCTGGTACGACCTCAATACCCAAGAAATACTTCAGATCTCCCAGATCTTTCATGTCAAATTCAGATTTCAGCATCTTCATAGCATGCTGAATTCCCATGTCATCATTTCCAGTGATTATCAAGTCATCAACATATATGACCAGCACTACCAAGCCACTGTCAGTCTTCTTTGTAAACAGGCTTTGATCAGCCCTGCCAACAACAAATCCAAGACTCTGCAAGTAACTGCTGATCCTAGCATGCCAGGCTCTCGGAGCCTGCTTCAGCCCATACAGTGCCCTTTTCAGCCTGCACACATAATGCTGAAAATCAGGGTGCTCATACCCTTCCGGCTGAACCATGTATACATCCTCTGTTAAATCACCATTGAGGAATGCATTCTTAACATCCATCTGATGCAATTTCCAGCCTTTTGCAGCAGCCAAGGCAATAACAGTTCGTATGGTTGCCATTTTTGCAACCGGGCTGAATGTTTCATCATAATCCAAGCCATACTGCTGAGCATATCCTTTAGCGACCAGCCTAGCTTTGTACCTTTCTACACTGCCATCAGACTTACATTTGATTTTATACACCCATTTGCAGCCAACAGGCTTTTTCCCTTCAGGCAGTGGTACCAAATCCCAAGTCTGATTTTCAGCCAAGGCTTTCATCTCTTCGTCCATAGCCATGCACCAGTTTTCATCCTTTGCAGCTTCAGCATAAGTACCTGGTTCTTTGATCTCCATCACTTTTGTCATGTATGCATAATGCTTTGCAGAATAACCAGAGTACGTCAACCTGTCAACAGGGTATCTGACCCTCTGCGATCGTCTAGGCTGTGGTGCACTACTCGATTCACCTCTCTCATGAGGCGGAATGTACCTGTTCTGCCTCGTGCCAGGCGTATAGACAGTCGGAATACCAAGTTCGCTGTCTAAAGTATCACTAGACTCATAGCCCGAAGTCATTCTGCCAGGTGTCATCATACCATCCTCACTAACTTTCTCTTTTCCTTTGCTGTCCAAGACATCATGTCTCCCCCTCACTGACATACCCGTGTCAGTGGACAGTGAGCTCATTAATCTCCCTGTCCATGGGGATACTGTCTGACTGATAGGGCCTGTCATAGCAGTGCTCTGCTGCATATCAACTGTAGAGACATGAGTGGAAGACAGATCGGATAGCACTGCAACTGGTGAGACATACCAAGAGCCCAGCTCATCAAAGATGACATCCTTGCTTACCAAAGTCTCCCTGGTAGAGGGATCATAACATTTGTATGCCTTCTTCTCCTGCGAGTATCCAATGAACACACTCTTATGCGCTTTGGGATCCAGCTTTTTCCTCTTCTCATCTGGAATGTGCACATAAGCAAGACAGCCAAAGACCTTCATGTGTCTTACATCCGGCTTATAGCCGTAGAGCCTCTCAAACGGTGTCATGTCATGAATGCTTGCAGTGGGAGTCCTGTTCAGAATATATGCGGCTGTCACAACAGCCTCTGCCCAATAGTAAAGCGGCATATGCTTCTCATTCATCATGGCCCTGGCAGCTTCCATTAGAACCCTGTTCTTCCTTTCAGCTACTCCGTTTTGCTGCGGAGTATAGCTGCAGGTTAGCTGCCTACGAATGCCATTTTCAGCCAAAAAATCAGCAAATTCATTGGAGACATACTCCCCACCGCTATCAGATCTCAAGCAAGAGATGTAACACTCAAATTCCTTCTCAACCTGTGCCTTAAATTTCTGAAAAACAGCAAAGACCTCATCTTTTGTTTTCAATATGTAAAGCTAGGTATATCGACTGTAGTCATCAATGAAGGATACATAGTATCTGGAACCCCCCATAGATGCATTATGAGCTGGTCCCCAAACATCAGAGTGCACTAACTGCAGTGGTCGTGTACTCTGTCTTACATGCCTGACAAACGGCAATTGTGACTGCTTACCAAACTGGCAAGCCTCGCAGACATGACCAACATCTGAATATTGGAATCTAGGTAGCCCTGTTACCAGCTGCTTCTTCTGCATGGTCTGCAGCCTCTGCAAATTGAATGACAAGATTGTGGGAGAGAAGGAAGGAGTCTCGCTTGAAGCTTTCTTGCTTGCACAATGGGGGAAGACACACAAGGGTGGAGGCTGAAAACAGTTTTCCTCTTCTTAGTTGTGTAAGCCAAAAGAACTCAAGTACAAAGAAATAGAAGAACCCTATATATGGGTCTCAAACCAAACTCAACTAACTAAGGTGGCATACTAACTGAGCCACGAACTAGAGTAGATAAGGATAGCTATCATGTAGCTATTATTCATGGGCGGTGTACCAACCGCGTCTGCAACTGACAAGTCGGTGACATAAATATACAACGGTCACCCTGGCGTATCACGAGTGGAGCTCGATATCTCAACACTCCCCCTCGAGCTCAATCCCAATTCCTGCACACCAAGCAGGTCTCTGAACTTGCGCAGCTTCTCTGCGCCCAATGCCTTCGTGAATATGTCAGCTACCTGATCCTCTGTGCTGACATAAACTAGATCAATAAGACCTAGTAAAACCCTCTCTCGCACATAGTGATAATGCACCTCAATGTGCTTTGTTCTAGCATGATAGACTGGGTTATTTGCCAAGTGTATACTACTCATGTTGTCACAATAAATGACAACTGGCCCATCTGTAGACTGATGCATATCATAAAGTAGCTTATGCAACCAAGCTACCTCACATGCAGCCATTGCTGCACCCCTGTACTCAGCCTCTGTGCTCGACAAGGCAACTGTAGGCTGTTTCTTGCTGCTCCAAGTGACTGCAGCACTCCCAAAAGAGAATACATATCCACTGGTAGATCGTCTATCAGAAATACTACCAGCCCAATCAGCATCAGTGTATCCATGCAACTGTATCTGAACCCCAGTCTCATAAAATAGTCCATACTGCAATGTGGACTTCACATACCTAAGTATGCGTCTAGCCACATCCAAATGTGGTTTCCTTGGAGCCTGCATAAACTGACTTACCAATCCAACAGCATAGCTTAAATCTGGCCTGGTAATAGTCATATAAATCAAACTTCCTACTATGCGTCTGTACATAGTAGGGTCTTCTAGAAGCTCACCTGCATCTGTGCTCAGCTTCACATTTTGCTCCAAAGGAACTGAAATAGGCTTACAGCCTGTCATCCCATATTTGGACAGCATGTCCAATCCATACTGCCTCTGCAAGAGCTGTATCCCACTTGGTGATCTAATCACCTCAATGCCCAAGAAATAACGCAGCTCTCCCAAATCCTTCATCTCAAACTTCTGCTTCAATAGCATTTTCACATGAAGGATATCTTCATCACTGTCACCTGTCATAATCAAATCATCAACATAAATGACAAGCAGCATAATACCTTTCTCTGTTTTTCTCACATAAAGTGAGAAATCTGCCTTGGAAATCTGAAAGCCAATAGTGACAAGATACTGTCCTATCTTGTCAGACCATGCTCTAGGTGCTTGCTTCAAGCCATACAAGGCTTTCTTCAACCTGCAAACAAACTCAGGATGAACAGCATGCACATAACCTGGTGGCTGCTCCATATAGACCTCTTCTTGCAAATCACCATGCAAGAAGGCATTCTTTACATCCATCTGATGTAAAGACCATCCCTTTGATGCAGCCATAGCAATGACTGCTCTTACGGTTGCCATCCTTGCAACCGGACTAAATGTTTCTTCATAGTCAATGCCATATGTTTGTGCATACCCCTTGACTACTAATCTTGCCTTGTATCTGTTCACAGAACCATCAGCATTGTGCTTCACCTTATAAACCCACTTACAGCCAATTGCATTCTTACCTTTAGGCAAAGGTACTAACTCCCATGTAGCATTTGCTTCCAAGGCATCCATTTCTTCATCCATGGCTTTCTCCCATTTTTCTTTTCCCATGGCTTGCTCAAAAGATGTGGGTTCTGGTTCCTGTATCACTTTGACCATATATGCATAGTGAATGGCTGTAAATCCATCATATTTCAGCCTATCCATAGGATACCTAGCTCTTGTAGACCTGCGCAAAGTAGGTTCACTCCCAGGTGCTCTCAAAACATCCCTGGTCTTCCTTACTCCAGGTGTAACAATAGAAGGAATACCCAACTCATCATCAATGCTCTGTTCTGAGCCACTGGATTCACCATCCACATAAGAGTGACCTGCATTCACATCAAACATGGGCTGATCAACCTTCTCTTTTCCTTTTCGTGATACCTGCATACCACTATCTACATTGCTTTGAGAAGATTCTCCTGATCTCAATCTGCCTGTCCATGGCGAAGAGTGTGAACCACTGCTAGAGGACGCTCCAGGTCCACTAATATTTTGTGACTGCTGCTGTGAATTCTGTGTAGCATTACCATTTTGTGCATCTTCATCATCAATCACATTTACTGGTTTATACCAGCTACTCATCTCATCAAAAACAACATCTCTGCTCACTGTAAACTTACGAGTAGAAGGGTTATAGCATCTATACCCTTTTTGCTGCAGAGAGTAACCAATAAAGATGCACTTCTCAGCTTTTGGATCCAACTTGGATCTCAGCTCATCTGGCACATGTACATAGGCAATGCAACCAAAAATTTTCAAATGAGAAATATCTGATTTCCTACCAGTATACCTCTCCTCTGGAGTCATTCCATGTATTGCTGCAGTGGGAGTCCTGTTCATTATGTAGACTGTTGTAGCAACTGCTTCAGCCCAATAAAAATCTGGCAAGTCTTTTTCATTGAGCATGGCACGAGATACCTCTCCAATATGCCTGTTTTTCCTTTCTGCAATTCCATTTTGTTGTGGGGTATAACTGCATGAATATTGCTGCTTTATGCCATGCTCCTGCAAGAACTTTGCAAACTCATTTGAGAGGTACTCTCCCCCTCCATCTGACCTTAGGCATTTTATCTGCAAGCCTGTTTCTTTTTCAACCATAGCTTTAAGAGTTTTGAAATGCCCAAAAACTTCACTTTTCTTTTTCATAAAATACACCCAAACTTTTCTGCTATAGTCATCAATAAAACTGACAAAATAATGACAGCCTCCAAGAGATGCAGCTTTAGTTGTCCACACATCAGAGTGAATTAATTCCAATGGCTTCTCACTCTCTTGAACATGTCTAGGAAATGGTTTCCTTGCCTGTTTTCCAAACTGACAGGCTTCACATACCTTATGCATTTCTGCAACCTTGAATTTCGGCAAACCTGCAACAATATTTTGGGCCTGCATTGATTTAAGTCGCTGTACATTAACATGACCAATGCGTTTATGCCAGATATCAATATTTGCAACTACACCGGTCCCATGTGCAAACATTGCTGCACTCAATTCAGACATGTCTGCATCCAATGTAAACATTCTGCCCTTCTTCTTTCCTTTTGCTATCAAGCGACCTTTATTTTTCATATCCTCAACAAAGCATCCATGAGGATTAAATCTGACCTGCAAGCCCTGTTCAACCATTTGACCAACTGAAACCAGATTCTTGGTGATATTCGGGACATGAAATACATCGGACAGGTATTTCTTTTTCCCACCCTGCATAGACAAGGGAATTTTTCCAATGTGCACAATAGGATGTGCAGTATCATCACCAGTCTCCACAAATCCTGGTTTTTCCATTTTCCTTGCATCCTCCATCCATTCTGCATGACCTGTCATGTGGTTTGATGCACCTGAGTCAACATACCATACATCATTGCTTTCTTCTGCACTTGTCATAGAATTGTTCATGTGCTGCACCATGAACAAATGCTCATTTCTGTCATCACCCTGTCTACTAGAAGATGCATAATTCCCTTGTTGCAGTTTTCCATTCATGATGTCATTCTGCTTTTTATAGCAGTCTTTAGCCATATGACCCATTTTACCACAGTAGTAGCATTCAACATTACTGTTTGCATTTTGGCCTCTTTGCCATCCACCACGACCTCTTTGGCTCCCCCTGCCTCTAGAGTTACCACGTCCTCCTCCATAGGACTGGTTTTCTTGAGTTTGCTGCATATTCTGATTTCTGCCACGGCCTCCAAATCGGCCTCCTCTACCTCTGCCTCTACCTCTTCCAGCATTTGAGTAGAAGACAGCTTCTTTTGAAGTTCCTCCTGAAGAAGATGCACCACCATTTCTCTGTTCCTCAGAAATTAGAAGAGCAATCAACTCCTCAAAATCAGGAAATCTTTCACGAACTGAAATGGATGTCCGAAACTGTGCATAATCCTTTCCTAGACCATTCAAGGTCACGGAAACTAAATCATCATCTTCCACTGGCGACCCAATGGAAGCAAGTGCATCTGCAATCTTCTTCACCTTCATGTGGTAGTCGTTGATGCTCATACTTTCTCTTTGCACATTATGCAACTCTTGCTTGAGCTGCATTTTCCTGGCTTGCGTATTTGTGCTATACATTTTTGACAAAGTATCCCATGCCTCCTTTGGCGTACTTGCATCCTGAATATGCACAATCATAGAGTCTGAAATACTGATAGACAGCCAATACATAACTTTCCTGGCTCTCTCATGCCATGTTTTAAATGCCTGCATTTGTTGTTGATTGGGAACATCAGGAAGAACTGGTTCTTCTTCATTTCCTGCAACAAATTCCCAATTTCCTTTTCCCATAAGGAAATTTGTCATTCTAAACTTCCATGCCTGGAAGTTGTTCTTGTCAAGCTTTTCAGTGACAATCTGTGAAAGAGAATCAGACGCCATTACAGAATACTGCAAGAAATTCTGTCACTGCAAAAAACATAGCTTCACCCTCACAAGGGCAAATCTGCAAAACTGGCGAAAGTGGTATTTGACCACACAGTCACTTCCTAGTGACGATTTTGCATAAACAGGAACCAAGGATGATTCTGAAACTCCCAATGTCTCTGCGCACAAGCATACGATGCAATTTCTACAGTAACTTTTCACCGACCTGTAGAACAGTGGTCGCACAGCATAAAACTGAGCCTTTTCTTGAGTGCGTGCAGAAAACTTCCGTCTACAAAACAGGCCCCGAAATGGCCTCAAATCAAAAAAACAAGGTCAACCTGAGACAATGCACTCCTGCAATTTCCGGCTGTGCTACTTGCAGAGATCTGCTCCCAAAACAGGAAATGAAAGCAACACTGCTCCTCTTACCAGACCACCGCGAGCTTGGCTTGATATCTTGAGCTCCTTACCACGAACAAGGCTCTGATACCATGACAAGATTGTGGGAGAGAAGGAAGGAGTCTCGCTTGAAGCTTTCTTGCTTGCACAATGGGGGAAGACACACAAGGGTGGAGGCTGAAAACAGTTTTCCTCTTCTTAGTTGTGTAAGCCAAAAGAACTCAAGTACAAAGAAATAGAAGAACCCTATATATGGGTCTCAAACCAAACTCAACTAACTAAGGTGGCATACTAACTGAGCCACGAACTAGAGTAGATAAGGATAGCTATCATGTAGCTATTATTCATGGGCGGTGTACCAACCGCGTCTGCAACTGACAAGTCGGTGACATAAATATACAACGGTCACCCTGGCGTATCACGAGTGGAGCTCGATATCTCAACAATTGACATGCCCCACTCTCTTGTGCCAAATCTCTAAGTCCCTGATAGTGCCAGAACCCTGAGCAAACATAGCGGAATTCAGCTCTGGCAGTGTAGCATCAAGAGTGAACATTCTTCCATTTCTGTGGCCTTTCGCGATCAACTTGCATCCATTGCCAAACTCTTCAATAAAGCAGCCATGCTTATTGAAGCGAACCTGCAAGTTCTGCTCTGTCATTTGACCCACAGACAATAGGTTCTTCGTAATCGAAGGAACATGCAAAACATCATGAAGATTCTTCTTCCTGCCATCATGTACAACCAGAGGCACTTTGCCTTTATGCTCAATGCTATGTTGCGTGTCATCACCTGTGCATACATAGCCATGCTTTTCAGCCACCATATCCGTGAACCAATCACCATGAGGGGTCATGTGATTCGACACCCCCGAGTCAATGTACCACACTACATCATCATATGATTTTTTAGCAGCCTTATCTTTGACATATTGCATGGCAAACAGTCTATCACCAGAGTCATCTGCCTGACTGGACGTAGCATAATGTCCATGCTGCTTGCCCTTCTGATTTCCCTGCTTCTTCCAGCAATCCTTTGCAATATGCCCATACTTTTCGCAGTAGTGACAATCCTTGTCCTTATTTGGATTGTCTGACTGACGCTGCTGCTGCCATGAGCCTCTGCCACGGGAGTTCGATCTCCCCCTACCTCGAAAGCTGCCACTACCTCTTGCATTTGATGACTGCTGATTGCTATTACTATAGGATGCATTCTGCTGGCCTCCTCTGCCAGATCCATAGCCTCTACCACGGCTACCACGACCACGCTGATTCGAATAAAAAACTGCATCCTTATTCTTAGAGCTGCTTGACCCTGTAGCTAAGCCAAGCTTCACCTCTTCATGAATCAATAATGCAACCAGCTCATTAAAATCAGGCATCTCAGCCCGCACAGATACTGAAGTGTCAAAAGACTTATACTCCGGACCCAAGCCATTTAAGGTCACTGCAACCATATCCTCATCTTCTACCTGTGAGCCAACAGATGCGAGCTGATCTGCTAAGGTTTTAATCTCCGTGACATAGTCCTGTATGGATCTGTTCTTCCTCTCTATGTTGTTGAATTTTTGCTTCAGTTGTATCTTCCTGGCACTTGTAGTTGTGCCATAGTACCTGACCAATATGTTCCATGCATCTGCTGGGGATTTACAGTTCATGATCTGCATCACCATAGCATCCGATATACATAATGACAGCCAATGTAAAACTCTGCGAGCTCTTTTCGTCCAAGCTCGATGTGCTCGTCTTTGATCAGCTGTAGGATTCCTATCTGGAACTTCAGGTTCAGCCTCAACACCTGTCACTAAGTCCCAGTATCCTTTGCTTATCAGAAAGTTCTCCATGCGGAACTTCCATATTGCATAGTTGTTGCTATCAAGCTTTTCTCCCACAATCTGGGTTACATTATCAGTTCTATCAGCATTTGCCATGTTGCAGACCTTGCCTGACTACCTGCAAACCAAGATTTTCTTAACAGTTCAACTTCAGTCCGAAACTGTTTATGACAGTTTTCTGCAATTAATTGCAGTAAAAAAACCAGAGTATTTCAGCCCACTGACACCCCAAAACAACCCACAAACAAGTGGTCTCAACTGTAGATATAACTGTCAATACATAAGCTATGTGTTTGCTTCAGCTTAAGCTTATGTAACCTCACTGCGAGGGTACATACATGCAGTCTGAAAACTGTAAACTGTGAGTAACCAGCAGCAATTTCAAGTCCAAAACTGAGTGTGTCAACAAATTCAGTTTCAGGTTGCAGTCAACCAGAATTCAGCATACCAAGCTCCAAGCAGCTCCAAAATTGTAATTAGCCAGGACAGTGTAACTGCATTTACTTCAGCTTCAAAATTCAGTTTTCAATGATGCTCATTGCTTGCTTCAATTCTCCATGCATTAGCATGTATAGGCCAGTTCATATAGATGATGGAACCCCCAAGATGACCTGTATTGCTTCAGTAATGCACAGTACTTGTCATTGACTGTGTATGAAAGTTTTCAGCTTGTCATTGATTTTCAGATCTGAGTATTCTGTCATTGGCTGTGTATGACAGTTTTCAGCCTATCATTGATTTTCAGATCTGAGTATTCTGTCATTGACTGTGTATGACAGTTTTCAGATTTTCAGATCTGAGTATTCTGTCATTGACTGTGTATGACAGTTTTCAGATTTTCAGATCTGAGTATTCTGTCATTGACTATGTATGACAGTTTTCAGATTTTCAGATCTGAGTATTCTGTCATTGACTGTGTATGACAGTTTTCAGATTTTCAGATCTGAGTATTCTGAGCAAGAGATCTCAACTCCAAGACATTTGATCCAATGTATACATGCTTTGACACATTCTTGTGCTCCAAAGATGCTTTCTGAGTGTAGTACAAGGCTCCTGTGTGTCAGTAATGACTGAATGCATGCTGTCCATTCATGTTTATAGCAGTTCAGAAATGATTACAGGTCTGTGTCTGTCACTCTAGCTCATAACAGAGCTCCCACACAAGCATTTACTCCTTGCACACTTCAAATACCTTCAATAGTGAGCATACATGCTCTATGAACCTTGTCCAGGTGCCCCACTGAAGATTGACAGGTTGCTATTCGCTCAGATCAGCAAGCGCAGATTTTCAGATACAGGTTGCTATCCATTTAGATCAGCAGGCGCAGATTTTTAGATACAGGTTGCTGTCCATTCAGGAGGCAGTCCACGATTTTCAGACACAGGTTGCAGTCCACGATTTCAGGACACAGGTTGCAGTCCACGATTTCAGGACACAGATTTCAGGAGGCAGTCCACGATTTTCAAACACAGGTTTCAGGAGGCAGTCCACGATTTTTCCTGATTCCTTACTTCCATCTCCTTTGCACTGCAAGTTGTCATGCCCATTCTCCCACAGCCTCATGGATGAAGCTCTGATACCATGTTCAGATTCAAAGAGGCAGATAGATGACAGACAGAGTGAAGCAACACGCTTCCTCTCTCACACTCTATTATTTATACCACACTCAATAGTGAAAGATACAACCTACGGTCATAAGACCATTCACACCAAAGGCACCGACTTATTTAATGTATCTAACTACTATGGCTAGACTAGCTGTGTCCAGCTCATGTCGGTCAACACACACTAAATGAGCTTGATATTCTAACATAGACCACCACGAGAAAGACAAACCTCATCAGTCCTTCTATTCAGATAGACTTTTTTAGCTTTGTATTTCCTAGCCCTAATGCTTCAGACATAAACTTGTAAACTCCTCAGTTAGCCTTCTACTACAGCCTCTGTACACTTTGTGAGGCCCCTGCTACAGCCTCTAGATGACCACCATGTTTGTGGTATCCATACTTAGCCTTTTCTGCGATAGCCTCTGGTGTTTTGCCTTGTTTATGGTGTGCCAACACTTTACAAGTGTTGCTCTCACTAAAGCCTCTACACACTTTGTTCTTCTGATTGTGATTGAGGAGGGGTGTTGAGATATTTTACAATCATACCTACTTCAATCCCTTTGTAAGGAGCAGTGAGGGCTCAGGACAAGAACCACATATGCACAATTAAAAAAAAGGGCTACCACTAAATTCCTAAAAAGCATTGTACTTGCACTCTTTTTCTAATGCAATGATAGTACTCTTTTCTTTTCAGTGAAGTGTCTATGTAACTATACACACATAATATTTGAAACAAGTATTTACGAGGCACCTATCAAGGTAAATTGTTATATAACTATATATGGTTTAGGATCATTTCCTTTTATATTAGAGAGGTACTATCTTAGAAATACATGAGTGATATAAGACTTGATAACAATATACGAAAAATGTAGAGTGCTAAGAATATTTTAAATGACAATAAGAAAGAAATTCACTCAAGATGATATAGAAGAGAAAAGGGATTTGTAAAGTTCAAGAGAAGAAGAAAAAGAAGATCAAAGCTCTGAGATCAAGAAGCCCGATGTTTTTAGATATGCTCAATGTCGCACCCTTGTAAGGTGCCACCAAAGGTCCATGGTGCTCTAAGATGTAACATCCCCATTATGAGGGGAAGCCATGTGTGAGCATAGACATTTGTTGGGTCTTGACTTGTATATCAGATGAGGTATATATGAGTAGATGGAAAAAAGGTGACATTTGTGGATCTAGCCTTTGGGTTAGATACAGTAGTTATGATGGTAGCAACTGGAGGCACAATCCATCGAGTTGCCAGGTAGGTGTGGGAGTTATCAGGGACCCCTATTTTGGGATCTAGGGACCGCCAAAGTGGTCCTTCGCTAGGGGGATCTTAGGGGGGTCAACAAGCCCCTTGACAAGGATCGGAGAGTAGCACCCTTGGCCCCTTGGCCCAACCTTAAAGAAAATATTTCTTGGAATATTCCCTAGCCGACTAATGAAGGTTCATAATATGGTTGGACATGCCGACTAGACTACAAGCAAAGCCCCTCAAAATCCATCACCAATCTATCTTTCACCCAATCAGAGTTCTTCCAGCTATCCTTAAGGCCTTTGTCTATCATTTTTTTGGATCACCATCTAAGCCTCATAGTGAAAGCACAAGGATGACTAAATCTATCTTTGTATCAATTGGTTTGAAATTAAAGTACTTTTTTTATTCTCATAGTTGTTGTATGGTCTCTACTCCTTGCTAAGATTTTGTTTATTACGTTGTGTAGTTTCTACATGGTAGGGGGCTCTAAGGAGTAAAGAGTTCTTGAGAGGCAAGGGCTTCAATATGAAAGATAAGAAATTTCATTTGCTACATCAGGTAGTGGTGCTGGCACATCAAGTGGTAGTGGTATTGTATCGATAATTCAAACACTTAGGATTGGTCCACCAGCCTTCAATGAAGGCAAGTTAGATGGTAGAAACTACACTTTGTGAAAGTTTAAAATTACAACTATCATTGATTCTTATAAGCTTCTTAAGATAATGATGAGGGCATACCCAACACCCCAACCCATCCCTGGCCCATCAAATTTGAGTATCATGATTCCTCCAAATATAGATGCATTGTGTGACTTAGTTACACAATATTCTAACTTTATTTTGACCTTGATTCAGCATACAACCAAGGCATCAAAAGCTTGAAACATACTGAGGAGAAAATAGAAAACGCAAAATCAAGCATAGATTTAAAACTTGGAGACTCGACTAGTAGTAGAGAAGTTTGCTAAAGGAGAGATAGATGAAGCATTCATCATTGTGATCAAGAATTTATGTGACTAGATGGTTGATGTTAGGATATAAAAGACTAGTGAGGAGCTAGATTAGAGATGTCTTCAAATTTTCCCACTAAAGTTTAATCGACAAATAACTACCCTAAACACTCAAGTGCGATTCCAAGCTTTGATGTTTAAGGAGTTTTGTACACTACAAATGGAGGAGGAGTTGCAGGTAAAAGCTCACGAGAAGATAGCAATAGTGGAGATGCTGCATTATCTACAAATGAAAGGCAAAGGTGATTTCTCTACGAATGGTGACAAAAAGAAGAAGGGTGGAAAGAAAAAGGTGTTGCATTTTCTATGAACATGAAAGGAAAAGATTATTTCTCTACGAATGGTGACAAAAAGAAGAAGTGTGGAAAAAAAAAAGTTTCAAGAAGAGTGCTTCTACTACAAGAAGTAAGGATATGCGATTGTAGATTGCGTGTTAATAAGGCAGATGAAAAGAATAGCACCCTGAAGAGTAAAGGAAAGGAGAGAAGTCAATATGGCTGACAAGAGTTGGATTTATTCATGGCAAGCATTGAGAAAGTTTGTTCCTTTAGTGCAAGAAATATCTACCATTGACTGATGGGTATTGGATAGTTGTGTCTCTTGTTGCATGACCAATAAGAAAGGTCTGATAGTTCTATAATGCCTTTGCAAGAATCCATTACTATGACTCTTGGAAATAATGCAAAATGTCCTACTAAGGATACAGGTACTTTTTCCTTTATTTTTCAAATGGTGATTTAAAAAATCCTTCATTGGCCATGAGGTGAGGTTCATTAAGACAAGTGTAAAAATCATTTACAGTTCTAGCAAAGCTATTGGCAAAGAAGAAATAAGGAACAACATGTATTAGCTCAGTGCTCTTACAGCCAGTGTTGGTGTGGGTGCAAGTAAGCCTCGGTATGAAAGATTTGGTCACATTGATTTTGCAGTGTTAAAAGAGATGCTTAAGCAATGTATGATTGCTCACCTACTTGCACTAGCTGAAATAAAGGACAAGAAAGCAAGATTATAGTGAGGGATCCTCTAGAGTTAGTGCATGCTGACTTGTATGGTAAAAGGCCTACACATGCATAATTTGGGAGGATCCTCTTGTTTTATGTTGATTGTTGACGACAATAGTAAGAAGATGTGGGTGTAAATCCTTCGTGATAAGGCTCAAGATTTTGGTAAGTTTAAAGGATGTCTAAAACTTGTTGAGAATGAAATAGGGCAAAGTGTGAAGAAGTTTAAAATAGATGGTGGTGCTAAGCTCAAATCAAAGGAGCTTGAAGTCTTGATCACGTATTAAACACGTTCAAATCCAGTATCACTATGTGCGTGACTTGATCGAGGATGGGATAGTAGAGGTCATCTACTATCCAAGGAAGGATAATGGAGCATATATCTTCATCAAAGCTCTTATACAAAGGATCTGCTTCGAGTTTATCTTTAGAGACTCACCATTAGGCTGACGATGTAGTTCAAGGACATTGAGGGGGGATATTAGATATCCTCAATGGCTAACCTTCGTAAGGTGCCACATCAATGGTCCATGATAGTCTAAGTTGTAAGGCCCTCATTATAGGGAGAAGCCATGTGTGAGCATGAATATTGGTTGGGTCTGGACTTGTATTTTAGATAAGGTCAATGTGGTTGGATGGCAAAAAGGTGACCTTTGTGGATCTAGCCTTTGGGTTTGATAGAGTACTTATGCTAGTAGCAACTAGAGTCATAATGTATTGAGTTGTGGGGTGTGGAACTTATCAAGACCCTTATTTTGGAGTGTCAAGGTAGTGCCCCTAGTCCGCGGCCGTCAACAGTCCAGGGAATATTCCCTCACTAACTAGGGGAGGTTCATAATATAGTTAGAGAGGCTGATCAGACTATTCTCTCAAGCTTTAAAAGGAAGATCCTTCCAAAGCTATCATCAATCTATCTTTCAACTAGTTCGAGTTCTTCCAGCTATCCTTAAGCTCTTCGCCTATTATCTATATAGATCACCATCTATGCTTCAAAGTAGAAGCACATGGGTGGATACAACCATCTTCGTATTAGTTTGTTTGAACTTAAAGCAGTTTTTATTCTCCTTATAGTTGTTATGTGTTCTCTACTCATTGCTCAAACTCTGCCCGTTGTGCCATGTAATTTCTACATATGTTTCACCCCTTGCTGTAGAAATAAAATTGAAGTATGAAATCAAAGGACGAGGAAGTGGGTAAAGTTGAGGTCTCTCTAATGATATAAAGAAGAGGGATAAATGTAATTGAGAAATAGAAGATGATAATAAAAGTATGGAAGGTGATTAGCTTGGCAAAGTTGAGCTCTCTCTAATGATAGAGAGAAGAGGGATAAGCGTAATTAAGAAATCAATGAAAACGTATGTTGAAAGAGATAGGAAATTAGATTCCAATAGAAGATAAAAGAGGTCTTCTGCTTTTATTTAAGAGATGAGAAAGAAATCTCCAAACTTTTAAAGTAAGAGATGAAAAAGAAAAGCAAGAGATTAAATTATATGGAAATCTGAGAAGAAGAGAGTCAATCGGAAGAGAATATAAATCCTTTTATCACAGTGGACTCACTATAAAGTTGGAAAAAGAAAGCTTAGAATGTAAGCAAGAGAGAATCGTTTTAAAAAAACTCTTCAGTCAATAGTTCTTAGTACATGTATAAAGTTAATGTTAGTGCTACTCAGGTAAGTTTCATAACCTTCTTTTTGGGATTTGGACTTAAGGAGCATCGAGGTCTCTTGGTAAGAAAAATTTATGAATGTTTATAGTTTACTTAGTTATTTAAAAATACCTTTGATGTTCTTAAATATTTACATAATTATTGGATTTAATAATTAAACCTTGGGTGAGCATGTGGAAAGTGGCAAGCCCAATCTTAATTACTAACTCTTATGGATGGGTGGACACACTCAATCAAGTAACTTCTCAATCAAAGAAATTTTAGGAAGAATCATAGGAGCATAATCACCTTTAGTAGGATAGAACCCATGCTAATACTATCTTAGGGGAGTGAGCTGAAATAATGCTAGGTTAATGGACGCAACTACCCCTCTCTAGAATTAAGTAATTTTTGGCTACTTGAATATTTCATTGGTTGCAAAGTGACAAATCTTAGATGGGTATTTAGAATACTATGAGGATGACTCTCTAGGCTTTCTTTATAGACCATGTTTTCGCTAAGATTGTTCTTCAACATAGTTGCAAACCTTTCAAGTAAGTTGCATGTTTCTCCTAAGGAGATTCCCTTGGATTCTCTAAAAAAACTTAAGAGAATGACTCATTTTTAAAAATTGGGTAAAAAATAACATATAAGTTTCTAATAATTTTAATTTTGTGCATTTCAAAATAAAAACTACTATGACACAAGGATGTTGATTTATAAACTAGATCATTTTTAAAGGATTTTTTTTCTAGGCAAGGTAGTATCTTAATATCATAAAGTTTATATAGCATAAATTTATATTTTTTCTAGAAATTAATAATAAATTAGGCATGATACATTATAATTATCTCAAAACCTAAAAAATTAATTAGCAAAATTTTGATACTTAATTGACAAGAAATTTATTCATATATATCAATCTTGTATGAAAAAATGTGAAAATAACAATTTTCAAATGCTAATATGGGTTAATAACTTCATATGCAAGAAGAGGTGTCCAACTTCTCATGGGTACTCAATAAATCTAACAATTTGCATTGTCCAAGAATGCATAATTTGATGTCAAAGAGCTAGATGGAGACTCTTGAGTTTTACATGTCTGTGGATGCTCTTTAGGTTTTCATTTTATACATGAGGACTTTGATGGAGACTCTTGAGTTTTACATGTCAGTGGATCCTCTTTAGGTTTTCATTTTATACATGAGGACTTTGAAGATAGAGCATGTTTTTGTTCAACACCTAAGGGTTCCTAGCTCCTTCATTATTATTTTGCCTCAATGCTTGTGCGGTCTTACTTTGTTCAGTAGAAGCATCACATGGGAAAAATGCTATCTTGCTTGGGGTTTGATACGTTAATGTGTTACCCAATTTGCTACCACTATCTCTCTTGCCACCAATTTCAATTTTGGTACTCTTCTTTGTCATGGTAGAGAGGGGAGGAGAATCAAATGGACCGGAGATATCCTATTTAAGAGTATACTCCCATGTTCTCTTTGACTTCTTGCTACTTTCTTCTTGACTCCTCTCTGTGACAAAAATGATTTAAAATTAGTGCAATAATTGCTCAATGTCTCTATTGTCCTTTGTCCATGGATGTGTTAGATGGGTACCTCACCTCTTTTGCAAGAAAATTTTTGAGAGATAGAGTTCTTGTGGTGGTCCTCTTTTCTAAGGCTTTCTAAAATGATCGTATTTTTTTACAATGTCAAGTAAGCTTCAACATATCCTTAAAATATTCCATCTTACAAAAGGTCTCAACCTTTATTTTCTAAGGAGGCATCTTTCTTTCCCTCTTGAATGATGCACATATAAGTTCCCTACCATGTAATCAATTCAAATGTCTTCAAATGAGGTAAAATTTAGAGGCTATGTGCCAGATTCATCTTAACACCCAACGTTGAAGGTTTCACAAGTAAAAATCCATATATGCTCTCTATCCATAGTGATAAGGCCCTTTGCAACCATAAGATGATTGTCTTTTTTAGAGATTTTTTTTTTGAAACCATTGGATGCTTTTCATGTAAGTGATACCAAGGGCAATGGAATGTCAGTCAGGCCCACATTTTCTTAAAAATGCCTCCCCGTCCAAAAATAGATTACCCATATACATAATGTCATCGTAGTTGCCCATGTTACTCTCAACATGCAGCTCGATCAGCGTTCCTATTGTCAGAGGTGAGAGTGCATGACCCCTGAGTTTTATAATTATAGAGGGGGTGAGACTCAGACTTAACTCCTCTACATAGCTTGTTCAAATCAACTAAAAGTTGCAGCCATTGAGATTAAGCTATGCTATCAGCTTTGCAACTAATTGGTTACAATAAAAAAGGCAATCATCCCATGGCACATCCCTCCATATTTTGTCACCTATGGTGCTTCTAGGAGGGACATGTGAATGGGAGACACTTTTGCACATTCTCCCTTAGGTGAATAGTTATGATTTTTCTACATGAAATCTCACTTGCAACTCAATTTTTCTCATCCTACCAATAATAGAACAGAATAGTTAGCCATTGAGTTATAAAGGGAGTATTTTACACATTGGTGATTGTGATCATCTCCCTTTTTGTCATCTTTTGGTACCCCCATAAAGGATTCAATATATTTTTATTTAAGAACTCAAGGAAACCTTCAATTGTATGAAGATGATGAGCTTATCGAGTCGAGTGTTTATGGGTAAGGAAGATCCAACGAAGTGGCTTGCACATTGTGAATGGTTTATGTTTATGAGTCACATGGTAACTCATGAAGAGAAGCTTTATGATTTTCGTCTAGTTATGCAGGGAGAAGTGAAGATTTGGTATGAAGCTTTGGATGATGCTGTGAAGCAAGATTGGGATAAACTAACAAGTTCTCTTGTATCACACTTTGCTCATCATGAAACAGCAATACAAGTTGATGAGAAGCTTCAACGTCTTCATCAAAATCCAAGAGAGGATTTCCAAAGTTTTCTACATCGATTTGAAGCTCTTTAGTTGAAGATAGGGAAGAATACTCATATTTAACATGAAAACAACCTCAAGCTTGACAAGTTTAAGGCTTGTCTTCACCAAACAGTTTGTGAAAAGGTGGAATTGGAAAAACCACATGTGCATGCCCAGAGCTCAGACATGAGGTCTACATTGTTGAAAACCTTATTTGCAACTCTCCTATGTCTGTTTGTGTCTTTGTACCAAGCCTAAGTAAAGAAAGCGGTTCTATGTTGCCTAGTCAAACATGGGATCTATATTCTTGGATACCTTCTCTCTGGCTCTCCTGTGTCTGTCTATGCCTTTGTGTTCACCCTATACTACGGGTCTCTATATAAAAGGGCCACCCTTTTTAGCGGGTCAGCCCCTACCCCATTATATGGGCGTCCTCTCCATTAAATGGGTCTATAGATTTGTACATAAGACTCCACTTCAATGCAAAATATCTCATCACTCTTCTCCTCGGACTTGTCTAGCCACTCCTTGATTTTTGAATCGATGACTATGGCATGAGACAAGTAACCTGTGCATCATGGTCCTGCATCCTCTTACATCCTTGCTTTGTTGCCTCCTAGCTATTCCTACAAGTGGCATCCATGGCTATGGTACTATACAAGCATCTTTGAGGAGATCTATAGGATGAGAAGCTTTCTATCCACACTTGAGTTTTTTGGGTTGATGCGGAGTTATGAATATATCTACCCATCTAGGTCACTTTTCGAGTGCTCACCCATGGATTCCTCTTCTGTGAGTGTTGACCCACTTAATAGATAGTTGTAGGTGACAATGTAAGGATGAAAGAGGATGCACGCTAGGACAAATTGGTACCTCATCCAGTACCATAGCCATCGATCCCAAAGTCAATGAGTGGCTAGACAAGTTCGAGGAGAAGATTGATTAGATCCTTGTGGAAGCCATGATAAAGACCTTGTAAAAAGTCACACTTTTAAGCCTTAGAATGCATAAAATGATGTGCCCTAGTAGACATATACAATGCAAGGATGAAAGAGGATGCACCACTAGGACAAACTAGTTTCTCATCTAGTACCACAGCCATTGATCCAAAAGTCAATGAGTGGCTAGACAAGTTCAAGAAGATGACTAATTAGAACCTTGGGGACGCCATGATAAAGGCCTTGTAAAATGTCACACTTTTAAGCTTTGTGGATAAAATGATGTGCCCTAGACATATACATAAGGGTTTGGGAAGCACACATCACAATAGGATCATCCTAGCATCAATAAACATCACCTTTGACTACTACTCAACATGCTACTCTTCAACATTGAACAAGGCATAATGCTGCATTTGCTAGGGCCCCCAAGATAATTACAACCATAGCTACACTCAGAATATTATGAAGGATAGATTATGGGTTGTGATCATAGATTACACTTCATCCTTAGAAACAATGAATGGTGGTAGATAAAAGAGTTTTTTTTTTGGCATTCAAGATTAGGGCCTCCCTAGAAATGATTGCTTCTAGATTTTGTATCATCTCAAAGATAAGATAAATCATTTGAGTGAACCAGATAGTTTGAATATACGGATGAACCCCACTGTCTCTAAAAGAATTAGAGTATGAGCAATACCCTTTTACAAGGAAAAGAGCACTCTAGGGTCTTAGGAAAGTGGATCAACATGGAAAACCTCAACTTCTCTTTTTCTATGAAAATGTACATGTTATATATGGGTTTGTTTCAAGTCTTTGAGTTTTTTTTACCTACTACTTGGGTTTAAAAAGCTAGTTGTCAAGGGCAAAAGTTTAGTTGCAGTTTTCTTTTGTGGTGTAATTGTAATTTGAATGTATAAAGTGCATTTAAGAGGAATGTGAAAGGAGGAAACACACTTTGAAATCCAACTCAGATTGAAAGGAAAGTTTGAAGCATGGTTCGAGATCTTGAGAGAATTTTCCAAATAAGTTTCGAACGAAAGATTGTGAAGCAAGAAACCATGGAAGTGCACCTAACTAAGGGAAGCCAGGATCTTTTGAAAGAGATCGAGGAAGAAACTATCTAAGGGTTTAATCAAAGAAGCGTTTTGCCAAGGAAAGAGCCACAATTGTTCCCTACAATCCTAATGATTGAAATGTGAAACGAAAAAGTTTAACAAAACCCTCAAAAGATTCTTATTGGAGCATCTTTGCAATAATTTGATTTAGAAAAGACCCTAATAATTCTTCTACAGGAAAATCCTTGGCTTGTTTGAGGAAACATTGCAAGGAGCAAGTTGGAATTGTGAGTGGAAAGTTTCAAGACAACTCGACAATAAGAGGTGTCTTTCATGAGCTTCAAGGCATGAGAAATTATTAAAGAGCATAAAAATATATTTTGTCAATACTGAAAGATTGAGATTTCCTTAAATTGGGGAGGGAGCTCCTACTATGTTTAAGATCAAACATTTTATCGATAAACCCCATGGAGACATCAAGATGAAACTTGAGGTTAAGAGCCTTGGCACAATTAAAGAAGTTCTAGCTATATCCATTGAAAAGGAACATAACCATGGAATAGATGAGAAAGAGGGATTATAGCAAAAGCTCCAAAGAAAAAAGACCCATGCTAAGGGCTAGAGAGAAAACCATAGAAGTAGATTGTAGCAATTTCTCGTTGCTAGCTAGATAGGATAGGACTGTCACAAAAAATGGAGAATTTTCTAGAAGCTGAAAGAATGTATAATATGAGTCTTGAAGCTATAAAAGGTAGATCTTGGAGAAGAGGGTTTGATGGTCCTATAAATTTGATTGGTTAACAAGGAGTGAACAGAGTTGGAAGATAGGATGAAGGAGGCTATTATAGATATGTACCCTCTTCTTATAAATTTTCCAGCAAAAAAAAAAGATTACAGAGTCAAATCTATGAGCCTATGACATCTCAAGGTCCATCAAATAAAGAAAAGTGTAAATGCGAGCTCATGCTCAACCGCCAAGATCCATATACCACTTATTGTTTCAAGCAAACACCTATGGCTATCTCTCACCTAGCCGATCTACCTTTGCTCCTACCGGGGTATAGTGAGCTTACCTCAATGACCGAATGAGTTTCCCCCTCCCTCAAGCACACAGGTAGCTCCATGATTTGAGATGTGAGCTAAAACATCCTCAAGCCTCCACCTCCAAGCTCCATCCTCCATAGCCGCGTGCGAGACAAGAGAAGAGAAGAAGAGAGGAGATGATGGAAAGCTTCACCTCCAATATCCCTGACCCTCACACACTCACTCTCTTACACTCCCTCTATCAAGCACACACAAGCAAGCAAGAAGGAGATGATAAGAAGAGAAGAAGATGAGTCCACTTTGCCACACACCAAAGAATGATCTTCTCTATTCACTTTTTGGCTTTTATACATGCCCTAAATCCCTTGGGCATCGATCCCCTTTTTTACATGACCAGCCATTGTGGCAAGGTTCTATTTTCTCATTCCCTTCTATTTGCCCTATCTCTTTACCTATGCACGTTTACCTTTTATACAATCTGCACAGGTTGGATCCTGGTGCTCTTTCACAAAATTTTAAGGGACGCCTTGCATTTAAAAATTCACCTTTGTCTTTGACTTGATTTTTGAGGCCGCCCTCATGCTTTTGGTTGTTCTTCATCTTGCTTCTTCCTTTGCATCTACATTCTTGACTTATTTTTTATCCGTCTCGAATTGGGGTTAACATTACCTGGTTCCTAGAGGAGTGCTAGTCCCATGGCACTTACGGGTGTTTATTGATGAGGGCTTGATTCTTTGAAGGGTGGTTCCCAAGTTGATGGTGGCGCCTTATGTGGATTAGCACTGGGTGAGAAGCTTTGGCAAATGGTTGCACTGTTGGAGGCCAGGGGTATGTAGAGTGGATGGCGGGGCTTCTGATATTAGTGATTTGCAATATTCGTCTTTACCTAAAAAGAGATTAAGTGCGCCACCTATGGGGAGGTTCTACCTTACCATGTGGTGAATTTTCTTGTGCTAGTGGAATTGGGAGTTGGGTTGAGCCTAGGTGTTGACCCACACTTGAGGACCTAGTTTGTGTATAAGGGAGATGCGGTGGGTGTAGCTTAGGGTGACAGGTCTAACCATAGGCAAGTGTGACCTTCCTAGGTATGTATTTCCCTTGATGTGTCCTAAGCGTGATGTGTGGAGAATCAAAATAGGGGCTAGGGGGTTAGACATGGAGCTAGCCGACCGAGGCCATCGGACACACATAACTTGAGAACCCCTCGATGTAGTGACTGTAGTCAATGTGGAGTTAATTGCTTTTCTTGTGATTTCATTCTCTTTTCATTTTGATTCTCTTGTTTCTTTTCTTTTTCTTTTGCTTTTTGTTTTTTTAAATTTTTTAGGGAGAGGGTGGAGTTGGGGGCTTACGAGATTTAATCAGGAATTTCTAGCTCTACATGTACCCTTTGAGGTTCACATGCATACTTGGAGAGTGGTATTGGAAAGAAATGGATGATTTCAATGGGTGAAGTGGCTATCATTCATGTCTTCCAAGAGGGCTAAGAAAAATGAAGTTAGTAGAGCAGCTCGCATCATCAATCTAGCCATGGCACAGCTATCTATTCCATTGGGATCAAAAAAGAGGGGTGGAAGCGATGCTCTTGTGGTGCAGGATCCTGTCTAAGTAGTATCCTAAGAAATCTTAGATAATTACAGGTTCTGATGAAGGTGGGAATCGGGATAGGAAGAGAATTCGTTGATGAAGCTGACTATTGAATCACATAGGTCCTCTAACATGAAAATGAGGGCCTCTTTGGGTTTAGTAGCATTGGCATTGTAGCTCCATGGAAAGTCGTAGCGGCTGTGGATGCTTGGGTTAAAATCCACTCCTACCCTTCTCGAATATGGCATGAAGGTTGCATTATTCCTCTCAAAGGGTGGGGTGTTACAAAAAGCTATCCATGTATCCATGTTTACATAAAAAATGTGCCTCCTCCATGTGGGTTCGCATCCATGGACCTTCATAGCCCTGGGCACTTCAAAAACTTTATCTTGCCAAAAATCTACATCCTCGGTCCCTCATAGGGTGGGATTTTGCTTTGTCTTCGAGGTTAGTTTGTCTCCTAGCTTGCTTCCAACATTAGTCCCCTCTTTCACCACCTTGACTGGTAGTACTCTACGCAAGTGGGTGGGGAATTGAAAAGTAAAGTCGAAGGGCTCCCTACCACTCTCCCGTTGCTCCCAAATCATAAGTTTAGCATTAAATATTGCTGAAAAGTCATCTTGGCTTGGTGGGATAGGCATAGTGGGCACCACTACTGACTGGGCATTCAATCTTCTCTTTACATGCTCCACCATCTGTTGTCTCTTACTTTTAAGCTCCGCTTTTCTTTCAGCAGAGGTGTCCACCTATTGTTGTTGTTCTTCTGCGCCTGGGGAAGGAATTTGTGGGACAATTTCTTCTTCATGAGGTCCCGTGTCAAAGCTTGTGCTAGCCTCTTCTCCTTGTTGGTCTTCCTTTTCTGTCCCCCTCAACAAACCCTAGTGCATCAACTTCTTGTGGGGTCAGGCTTGCTTGTTGTAGTAGATAGTTTCATTGCTCCTCAAGGGCAAGGCTCGCACCTACGGGTTGCGCTGACACCTATAGGCCTGCTCTTAGGGGCTTGCATGCAATCCCTAGCTTCTTCTTTATGGAGTCAACGACCTCCCATTCCTCCATTTGAATGACATCTAGTAGTGTGTTCAAGAAGGCGCATTGCTAGGTTGGATCCTGGTGCTCTTTCACAAAATTTTAAGGGACGCCTTGCATTTAAAAATTCACCTTTGTCGTTGACTTGATTTTTGAGGCCGCCCTCATGCTTTTGGTTGTTCTTCATCTTGCTTCTTCCTTTGCATCTACATTCTTGACTTATTTTTTATCCGTCTCGAATTGGGATTAACATTACCTGGTTCCTAGAGGAGTGCTAGTCCCATGGCACTTGCGGGTGTTTATTGATGAGGGCTTGATTCTTTGAAGGGTGGTTCCCAAGTTGATGGTGGCGCCTTATGTGGATTAGCACTGGGTGAGAAGCTTTGGCAAATGGTTGCACTGTTGGAGGCCAGGGGTATGTAGAGTGGATGGCGGGGCTTCTGATATTAGTGATTTGCAATATTCGTCTTTACCTAAAAAGAGATTAAGTGCGCCACCTATGGGGAGGTTCTACCTTACCATGTGGTGAATTTTCTTGTGCTAGTGGAATTGGAAGTTGGGTTGAGCCTAGGTGTTGACCCACACTTGAGGACCTAGCTTGTGTATAAGGGAGATGCGGTGGGTGTAGCTTAGGGTGACAGGTCTAACCATAGGCAAGTGTGACCTTCCTAGGTATGTATTTCCCTTGATGTGCCCTAAGCGTGATGTGTGAGGAATCAAAATAAGGGCTAGGGGGTTAGACATGGAGCTAGCCGACCGAGGCCATCGGACACACATAACTTGAGAACCCCTCGATGTAGTGACTGTAGTCAATGTGGAGTTAATTGCTTTTCTTGTGATTTCATTCTCTTTTCATTTTGATTCTCTTCTTTCTTTCTTTCTTTTTTTGCTTTTTGTTTTTTTAAATTTTATTGGGAGAGGGTGGAGTTGGGGGCTTACAAGATTTAATCAGGAATTTCCAGCTCTACATGTACCCTCTGAGGTTCACATGCATACTTGGAGAGTGGTAGTGGAAAGAAATGGATGATTTCAATGGGTGAAGCGGCTATCATTCATGTCTTCCAAGAGGGCTAAAAAAAATGAAGTTAGTAGAGCAGCTCGCATCATCAATCTAGCCATGGCACAGCTATCTATTCCATTGGGATCAAAAAAGAGGGGTGGAAGCGATGCTCTTGTGGTGCAGGATCCTGTCTAAGTAGTATCCTAAGAAATCTTAGATAATTACAGGTTCTGATGAAGGTGGGAATCGGGACAGGAAGAGAATTCGTCGATGAAGCTGACTATTGAATCACATAGGTCCTCTAACATGAAAATGAGGGCCTCTTTGGGTTTAGTAGCATTGGAATTGTAGCTCCATGGAAAGTCGTAGCGGCTGTGGATGCTTGGGTTAAAATCCACTCCTACCCTTCTCGAATATGGCATGAAGGTTGCATTATTCCTCTCAAAGGGTGGGGTGTTACAAAAAGCTATCCATGTATCCATGTTTACATGAAAAATGTGCCTCCTCCATGTGGGTTCGCATCCATGGACCTTCACAGCCCTGGGCACTTCAAAAACTTTAACTTGCCAAAAATCTACATCCTCGGTCCCTCATAGGGTGGGATTCTGCTTTGTCTTCTTGTCTCCTAGCTTGCTTCCAACATTAGTCCCCTCTTTCACCACCTTGACTGGTAGTACTCTACGAAAGTGGGTGGGGAATTGAAAAGTAAAGTCGAAGGGCTCCCTACCACTCTCCCATTGCTCCCAAATCATAAGTTTAGCATTAAATATTGCTGAAAAGTCATCTTGGCTTGGTGGGATAGGCATAGTGGGCACCACTACTGACTGGGCATTCAATCTTCTCTTTACATGCTCCACCATCTGTTGTCTCTTCCTTTTAAGCTCCGCTTTTCTTTCAACAGAGGTGTCCACCTATTGTTGTTGTTCTTCTGCGCCTGGGGAAGGAATTTGTGGGACAATTTCTTCTTCATGAGGTCCCGTGTCAAAGCTTGTGCTAGCCTCTTCTCCTTGTTGGTCTTCCTTTTCTGTCCCCCTCAACAAACCCTAGTGCATCAACTTCTTGTGGGGTCAGGCTTGCTTGTTGTAGTAGATAGTTTCATTGCTCCTCAAGGGCAAGGCTTGCACCTACGGGTTGCGCTGACATCTATAGGCCTGCTCTTAGGGGCTTGCATGCAATCCCTAGCTTCTTCTTTATGGAGTCAACGACCTCCCCTTCCTCCATTTGAATGACATCTAGTAGTGTGTTCAAGAAGGTGCATTGCTAGGCTTCAAAACTCACTTGGGCGGCATGTGCCTTGCTCTTAGCTAGCACTTTGTTCTTTTCCACCTGAGCGAGACGACGCCCCAAAACTTTGACTCTTATCTCATTATTGTTTGCCTAGTCTTCTGCTCTCGTCTTCATTTCCACAAAGGCTTTCTCCTTGCCTTTGACTAGTATCATCAACCTTTGCTCTTGATCTTCAATCTCTCTTTCCAGCCTCTGTTCCTCCTGTTGCTCCGAGGTTGCCTCTCTTTTCAAATTCTCTATCTCTTCTCGGTACCTATGTGCCCTTTCCTCTCTTGCCACCTCTAACTCTTCTGGGCTTTATGCAACTTTTCCATCTCCCCTTTCAGATCTTCATAGAGCCCTACAAGCTCATCACTCATTATGGTATCGTAGGCTCACTAGGCTTGAGTCTCTTCATCCAGCCTTGCGTGCCAATTGGTTTTTTCTTTGTCCTTGGCTTGCAGTTTCTCCTTCAGCTCACTTATCTCCCTTTGGCACATGGCTACTTGACAAGTTTTCTCTAATTGGGATGCATCCATGGCCTCCTTTTCTGCCTCTAGTTCAGCCACCCACTACTATCTTCTTATCCTCCTTTTCCTTCTCTAGCTCTGAAAGAAGCTCCTTAACGTATTTTTCATAGTCTCTGCAGGTGTGTGGCAACTTTGTTGTGGGAATGGAGGTTGTGGAGGTTTCCACCTTCTACCTCTTGGAATCTTGCCTAGACTCGGTTTATGCTCTGCCATCGTATTGAGTGTTGAAATGACTTGTTTTTTGGCTGATTTTTGTTGTTTTTGGGAGCTGAATGGTTGATTTTATGAGATGATTGATTGGTTTGGAAGTGGTTTGAGAGTTTTTTGGATGATATTGATTGTGTTTTGGAAGTTCATGATGTTTATTGGTGGTTCTATGATGTTCTGATAGGTTCTGATTGGTTCTGTATACCTTCTGTTTTGCTCTGTTTTGGTCTGTTTTGTTCTTATTGTCTTCTGTAAGGAGGGATGGAGTGTTGATTGATGAAGATTGAGATCTTGTGAAAGCTTATTGAATGGTTTGTGAAAGTTTGGAATGGTTTGAGTATGAGTTATGTGGTTTTGATGACCTTTTGTAACCTTCTGTAGGTCTTCTGTAGAGCTTCTGTCTCTGTTCTGTACTGTAGCTGTTCTGGTACTGTTCTGTGACTGTTCTGTATGCTTCTGTATGTGTTCTGTAGAATGTATGTGTAGCTTGGGAAAGTTTTCTAGCCTTGGAAAGAGGTGAATACAAGTGCAAAAAGAGCTGGAAGAAGTAGCTGCTGAAGACTCAAGTGAAGACTAGAGTGAAGTGACAGTAGTGAGCTATGAAAAGACACTGTAGTGGCTCTGGTGACTCTTCATATCAGACATACCTCTTGGGAGGGGTATCCACGACCTAAGAAGGATTTTTGAGAGTGATTTTGAGAGATTGCAGTGAGGATATGATGTATTATTGATCGAGAGAGAGAGAGAGAGAGAGAGTCAGAGATAGCCAAATCTACTGAAACAGAGTGATTGTATATGAGAGATTGAGAGAGAAGACTATGAAGATATTGAAGATGAATACTATGTGATGTATTTCCATTCCAAGATGGTGTATTCCTTTGCTTTCTTTGTTTTATTGATGGATTTTATGAAGATATTGAAGAATATGGTTGATTCTATCAAATCCGTGGGAGATCTACATGATGCTGCATGAAGATTTGTTGTGCCTGGTGTTCTTTTCTTCATTGTGATCATATGAAACATAATAAACAAGCTTGTTGGTGTTACAAGATAGATTTTCTTGCAAGATAATTCCCTTTTCCTTGGTGTTCCTCTCGGGGCTCCATGTTTTTGGTGCGCAGCGGGGGAAACTTGCCATCAACAAGCACCAGAAGAGGCTGAAAATGAAGGAAATGGCATTGCCAAGAAGAGAAGAATTCAATGGATGTTTGTAAAGTTCCTTCTTCCACTGAAGAGTTGGAATTTCTCATAATCAAAGCCACTTTCCACAAGAAGTTCATCCCACAATGGTGGAAACACATCACCATCATGATGCATGCTCTATGTGGTGGACAGTTTCCTCTTTCTGTTGAAGCAGCAGAAACTTGCATCTTGGTGGCCAACTGTTTGGGAATAAACTAAAGAGAAGAAACAGAGAGAATGACCATCAATGGAAGATTTGGCATTCATTGAGAAGTTTCCAGACAACATCAAGTGGGAGGTTTTGAAGAAGCTTCAGGAGTCTTGGTCTGTAGAGGTTCACAAAGACAAGAAGGAAAAGAGTTGGAATTTGTTCGTGGATGCTCAACAGCAAGATACATGGGATGCTTGGTGCACTGATAATCTTCTGTTTGTTCAATTAGCAACCCACTGGAAGTTGGTAGACAGAGTGTTTTTCACAACATACACTGTTGAAACCATCAGAAGCTGGCATTACTATGATGCTGGCACCACCACAATGCTTAGACGGATGCATTTTGACACCTTCAGAACCGAATACCTTCCTCTGTGCAGTGGCATGAAAGCAAAATTCAGGGACGTTGAAAAGAAAGAAGTAGAAGAAATGTTGGCAAGAGAGTCCTCCAGAGACTGAAGCCTTCTGTTAACCCTCTGTGGAGCACTAACAACATAGTGGAGCCAACCCCCTGATGAATGACGCAATAAAGAGGTAAGCGTTAGAACGAGTCCAGAGGTACGTGAGAAGAGAGAAAGCAAAAATCAAGGCTGAGAACGAGCTCGCAGCAGAAGCCGCCTTTGACGCCCTTGCGGAACTCTTTACAAAAGCCCCAATGGCACATCAAGCCCTTCCTCCTCCTGCTGGAGGTCCACTTCCAAGCCAGATCCGTCCTGGAAATATTGATGACAGGCCAGCGAATGTAGTCCCATTGCCAGTTTTAAAGGGAGAGTACAATGAAGACTCTGATCTTCACGTAGCAGAGTCTATGGTAGCATGTGTGGCTAACAATGCCAGAACCCCTGAGCATTGGTTAGCAATATTCCCCGCCACTTTCAAAGGCGCGGCGTTTCAGTGGTATGAGAGACAAGCAGCAGGAACTTTTGGCACATGGGACGACCTGAAGTTGGCCTTCCTCACTAAATTCAGGCGTGAAGGTTTTGAAGAGCGGATGAGAGAGGAATTCATGAACCTAAGTCAGTCCTCTGGAGAAAGAGTAGAAGCTTATGTCTCACGAATGGAATCCATCCTGAAGAGATGGACTAACTATAATCTAGATGATGGCATTCAGAAGGGGGTGTTTCTCAGAGGATTACAACCAAAAGTCCGTAAGTTTGTGGAGCTGCAAAGACCAACCACCCTGCAAGCTGCAACAGAAGGTGCAAGATTGTACGATGAAGTGGAAGCTAGATTAGCGATGAATACAGGAAGAGGAGTCCTACCTCCTCTGATGCCAGGAATGATGTATCCACCAAATGCAGTTCCTGGGACTGTTTCCTATCCCTACCAACAGATGCCCCCGGTATCATAGTACAATGCACCAAATCCACAGTGGCCACAATCCATGCCTCAAATGATGGTTCAACCACAACAACAATGGTCCCAACCAATTTCCTCCATGACAAATCAGCAGCAACAGTGGAACCCTACCAACTGGAGCCAACAGCCAACAGTTCAAACAGGAGCTCTGAATCAGAACCAGAACAGAGACCCCTCTGTACCAGCCCAACCTGTTTATGCAGTGATTACAGAGACTCCTCAAAACCCTCCTGCCAGTACGTCCGGAGGAGAAAGCTTGAAGGATTACTTATCCAACTCAGTTGCAAACATAAAAAAGGAGTTGATGGATGTAATTACAGAGCAGCTACAGATGCTGAAAGTGAATACCGCTAGCATATCCAACATTGCAGGAGCAGGAAGAGATGTGATGCGGTCAAATACTTGGTGTGGTAAGTGTCATCAAGCAGGCCATTTAGCCACTGAATGCACACGAAAACCAACCATTCCTGGAGCCTTCTGTTCCTACTGTTTGCGGAAGAACCATACAGAGGACATTTGCTCTTTGAAGGAGATGCATGATAGGAGAAGGAAGGAAGAAGACGCAAGATTCAACTTGCTGGAATCCAAAATGACAACACAGGATATTGGACCCAAGCCTAGAGAGTTTGGCCCTAATTTCGGACCTAGAATATTTCCTTCTCAAAGTTACAGAGGAAGACAGTTTGGTGGTGGTCAGAGATCAAAAGTGGAGTGTTATAGATGTGGAGAAAAGGGACATATCTCACCAAACTGTCCAAATCCTCGAAGGTCAGTGGATTACAAGCCCTTATGCAGTCGATGCAAAGGAGAAGGCCACACTGCAAAAGACTGTCCAAGCCCAGCCCCAGTGAAAAACAGTGCTACTGATAGTCCGGCCAAGGCCCAAGAGCCTACCTCCAATTTAGTGGAATTGGAAGTTGCTGCCATCACGCGTGCAATGCAGAAGGAACCACCTATCCAAAAAGAAAATAACCCTCCTGCCAGAACAGTGAAGTTCAATCTTCCACCAGAAGAACAGAACTGAACAGAGCTTGAGAGTGCCGTACAGAGCCCTACAGTGCCACAGAGAGTTACAGAGACAAGAGCAGAGGTCCAGGAGACAGAAGAGGAGGAAGTGCCACAAGTGGTAGAAGACGTTCCCATGATGCCTCTGTTGGAAGAAAGAGGGAAAATGAAAATGGGTGTTGCCCCATTCCCTAACCGATTAGAGAAGCCAGTGGATCCTATTAAGGAATACGATCTGGTCAGAGATCTAGATGCCTTTAAACCAAACCTCACATTCCGACAATTATTGATGTTGTCTCCCAGTTGTCGAAAAAGGTTCAAAAGTATACTGACAAGAAGACGTGGTTTAAGGATTGCTCCCTCAACAGCAACAAAGTCCAACAAGGCTCCAGAGCCTGTCAAAGAAGTGGACGTAGCTAACGTCTTTCTAGATCCGGGTACTCCAGAGACTGACACGTGGATAGAAGGCTACTTCATTGCAAATGCACTGATTGATGGAGTCTCATCAGTAAACATTATGACGGATGTGACAATGAAGGATCTAGGCCTACAAGGTGTGCAACCTACCCAATGGCTCATCAGACTGACGGATCAGAGCAGAATCAAGCCTTTGGGCATTCTCCCATATGTGAAGACTACAGTGGCTGGAAAAGATTATTGGCTAACCTATCTGGTGGTGAAGCCAAATTCTTATGGTACATCCTACCCTCTGTTACTGGGCAGACCATGGCTTTTTGAAGCCCGAGCAAGGACGGATTGGTTCAAAGGAACCTTGACCTTGGGTAGAGGGCCCAATAAAGTGGTGCTGAAACTGTATGGTTCTCAAAAAGGACATGGATCCACCTCCTTGGAATTATCTTCTGATTCCCCTAATGAGGCTATGGATGGAACATCAGCAGACGAAGATGCTGTCAAACAGATCCTTCCCAAGAAAACAGTGACACGTTCCTTAATAGTGGATACTGTAAGCCGACTTCCAAAAGATACAAAGCCATTATCAATGGGTGAATACTTCCTGCATGACCCAGGAATGACTTCTGAAATCACTTCTGACAGTGAGATAGAAGCATGGATGTACTACTCTCCCTGTTACATGGCCATAGCAGAAGCAGAGACAAGAGGCAGAAGAGGAAACAGAGAATTTTTTCTTTGTTACAGAGCGCCTACAGAGACAGAAGCAGAAGCAGAAGCAGAGACAGAGACAGAAGAGGATGAATATGATATGGACAAAGAAGGTTATGAAAGTGAGCCAGAAGAATCTATCCCACCTGCAGAGGATATATTTGAAGAAGAAGTTTCAGAAGCATCAGAAGTAGACGAGCTCATGCTATGGGACAGAATGACGATGGTACCATTTGGTCTGGTAAATGGATCTTCTTATATGCAAAATTTCTATAAGACGTGGGTTAAGAAGAACAAGCCGTCTTTTAGCAATGGCTCATGCCGCCCTCACCCATCCTTGCCAAAGAAAGATGATGATGATGCACCGTGCCAACGAGCACCAGTCCCACAAACCCAACAGGCATCAGAGGGTCCCTGTTATGTGACGTTCTTGGATGTGTCATCTTCAGAAGAGGAGTCTTCAAACCAAGAGGTAATTAATTTTGAAACCAAACCCGAAACAGCTCTAATCCCATTTCAACATCTCAAGGAGCAACTTAAGTCTCCACCAAAAGAAGAAGTTGGTTCTAGTGGGATATCAGAAGAGGACACCACTCCCTTGAAGGAGTCGGATCTGTATCCAGAAGCAGTCCATGGGACCTTCATCCGTGAAGTAGAAGGTGAAAGGCAGTTAACTTTTGTGGATGCAGAAGGCACTGAACGCCACTTGAAGGTGGGTAGCAGTCTCCCAGAAGAGGAGTTGTCAACCTTGTACAACTTGTTGAAAGAAAATTTGGACGTGTTTGCATGGTCCTATAAAGACCTAAAGGGGATTGATCCCACAATATGTCAACATCCTATTGACTTGGAGCCTGATGCAAGCCAGTACGGCAACGACAGAGGTGAATGAACCCGAATTATTCCACATTGGTGAAAGCGGAGCTGCTGAAGCTTCTGGAAGCCGAGTTCATCTATCCAATGGCAAATAGTGAATGGGTTTCACCCATCGTGGTTGTACCCAAGAAGAATGGAAAATTGCGAATATGTGTTGACTTCCGAAAGCTCAATTCTAAAATTAAGAAGGATCACTTTCCTATCCCTTTCACAGACCAACTGTTGGACACAGTGGCAGGACATGAGCTTTATTCCCTTTTGGATGGATTCAACGGATATAACCAAGTGCAGATAGCAGAAGAAGACCAGTCCAAAACAACCTTCACCACAGAATGGGGGACCTATGCTTACCGAGTGATGCCATTTGGGCTCTGCAATGCCCCTGCTACTTTCCAACGAGTCATGATGGCTGCATTTCAAAATCATCTGCACGACTTTATTGAGGTATATTTGGATGACTTCTGTGTCTATAGTTTGATCCGTGAACATTGGGAACACTTGGAACAATGCTTTGACCGATGCCGGGAGTATGGGATTTCCCTCAACCCCGACAAATGCATTTTTGGGGCCTCTTTTGGAGTTCTGTTGGGCCACATTGTCTCTGCACAAGGGATATCAACAGACCCTGCAAAGATCGAAAAGATTGCAGCTCTGACAGTACCCACCAACCTCAAACAGTTGAGGGGATTCTTAGGCCATGTGGGTTACTACAGAAGGTTCATAGCCCATTTTGCAACAAAGGCAACCTCCTTGCACAAGCTTCTGAGGAAAGATGCAGAGTTTACTTGGACGGAAGAATGTGACAAAGCCTTCCACACTCTGAAGCAGTGTCTGATTGAGGCACCCATTCTGCAACCTCCTGATTGGACGAAAGAGTTCCATGTACACACTGATGCATCAATTGAAGGCTTAGGTGTTGTCCTTTGCCAGAAGGGCTCCTCGAAGCTGGATCAACCGATCTATTATGCAAGCCGAAAAGTCACTGATAGGGAACGGAACTATACAGTGACAGAGCTTGAGTGCTTGGCAATGGTGTTTGCCCTAGAGAAGTTTCGCCCCTACCTCCTATCCACCCACTTTAAATTTTATGTGGATCATGAGGCCCTATCCTTCCTGATGAACAAAGCAGATGTGAAAGGACGAATGATGAGATGGCTCCTTTTATTCTAGGAGTTCGACTTTGAGGTGATTACTAAGCCTGGTCGTTCCCATGTTCTGGCTGATCATCTGTCGCGTATCCCACAAACTGCAGATGAGGAGCAAGATGACCCAGACCTCCCTGATGCTTCTCTATTCCTGGTAGAAACTGTAACTCCCTGGTATACAGACATTGCCAATCTGCTGGCAACCCAACAGTATCCTCCTGGTATTTCTAGTTGGGAAAGGAAAAAGCTCATGTTAGAATCAGTCCCCTACACCCTGCTAGGTGGCACACTGTACAAGAAAGGCAAAGTTGAAGTGCTCCAAAGATGTGTTGCAGGAGATGAAATTGGGATTGTTCTGAAGGCTTGCCATGACGAGCCATGTGGAGGCCACTTTGCAGGAGAAGCTACAGCCAGAAAGGCTCTGCTAGCAAGATATTGGTGGCCTACAATTTACAAAGATGCCTATGATTATTGTAAAAGATGTGATGCTTGTCAAAGAATGGGGAAACCCACCAAGAAAAGTGCCATGCCACTGCAACCTATCCTTCCTTTGAAGCCTTTTGAGAAGTGGGGAATCGACTTCGTAGGTCCAATCGATCCTCCTACCAGAAGGAAACAGAACCGATACATCCTTGTATGTACGGATTATGTCACAAAGTGGTGTGAAGCTAAATCTCTAAAGCGGGATGATGGTAACAGCGTGGCCCTGTTCATGTACGAGAATATCATCACCCGTTTTGGCAGTCCCTTAGAGCTGGTAAGTGACAGAGGCACTCATTTCCTTAACAAAGTCATGGAAGAGTTGACAGAGTTGTATAAGATCCGCCATCGCAAGTCCACTCCTTATTACCCCAGAGCCAACGGCCAATTCGAAGTCACCAATCGCATCCTCTGCTCGATTCTGACAAGAATGATTGCCGCACATCGTCGTGATTGGGATGATCGACTTACAGGGCCCTCTGGGAGTACAGAACCTCCCATAAAGCAGCAACAGGACAGACACCTTTCCAGCTGGTGTATGGTACAGAAGCTGTTTTTCCTGTTGAACTGGAATTACCCTCTTTGAGAGTGGCTATCAAAGAGCGTTTGGGGGATGATGATTCACTGCAACGCCATCTCTTGCACTTGGAATGTTTGGACGAAATTCGTAGTATGGCTCTACAGTGCATGGAAGCCACGCAAGCTCGACGCAAGGCTTACCATGATAGCTTCATCAAGCACAAGGAGTTCAAAGAAGGTGATTTGGTCCTAGCCTATGATTCACGATTTGGCAAGTTTCCTGGCAAGCTCCAACAGTGGTGGATGGGCCCCTATAAGGTACTTGCCGTCAACCCTAATGGCTCTGTCCAAGTGCAGACCATAGATGCCTCTGATGATCCCTTTCTGATCAATAGATATCGCCTGAAGAAGTACTTCCCTCCTTGGGGATCTTGAAAATTACGGTCACTTGATCTTTTCCCTCATTGGCGCGGCACTGTATATCTTAGGATGCTACTTCTGATAGCCATTCTTCAGCCACTCTTGATGTGGTGGACGCAATCCTCTGTCCCCTCAAACCCCCTTCCAGCCTTGATCTTTTATCCTCTATTTTCTACCAGCGACAGTGGCGAGGTTGGTTCTGATACAGGGTCTCTCTATCCTTCCCTTGCTTAATTCGAAGAGAAAAAAAAAGAAGAAAAAAAATATATACATATCGGTCATGGGAGAAAAGGACTTAGGTCCCTGTCATGTCGACCTATTCTTCGAGAAAAGGTGGAAACACTCTCGGGAATAGGGGAAAACAAGAAAAAAAAAAGAAAGAAAAAAAAAAAACAAAGAAACGAAAAAAAAAGAGAAAAAAAAAAACAAATCTGTTATGGGAGAAAAGGAAGCAATTCCCTGTCATAGTAGGCCTCGTTCCAAGAAAAGGTGGTAAACACCCTTGGGCGGGAAGCTGGCTATGGAAAAGGTGGCAACACCCAACAGTCCAGAAAGTGGATTCATTGATTAATATCCCTAGGATCCCATTTCGAAGCTACCTCCCTTGGTACGCTATGTCCTGGGTCTCTCTGCAGAGCATCTAACTGTCCTTTACCAGACGACATGTTCCTATCTAACACAATGTTCGATTTGATGGCTACCTCCCTGGTTACGCCTCTTCAACAACTGACGACATGATCTTCATCGACAAACAATCAAGTGATGTGAGCTTTCATCCTAACCGGATGGGGACGTGAGTAGGGGTCGCCCTCTGTAACTTTCAACAATGAGTGGGACAGAGGGTGGGCCGAGAGACCAGTCTTTTCCCTTCAAATCAAATGAGAGGTGAGAAGTGTGAATGAAGTGTTGCACGCACGGGATGGGCCTCTCAATGCACAAGGCACGATTTGTTCTTGTGCACTGCACTATAAGGCTCCCTGGCCTTCCTTCTCGCACCGTATGCCGGCACAGGGCGGGATGCACCGTTGCACCATCGAATGCGCACAAGGCATACAACCTTTGCACAAGTGATCGTGAGGATTACCTCAATGGGTTTTAGGAAAAGGCTACCCTCTTGTATCTCTCAACAGAGCGTGAGACATAGGGGGTGGGCTGAGTGTGACTGGAGTTTCTTCAATCAATTACCGAGAGGTGAGATTGAGGGACGTTACGATACTTGGAGTCAGGTATGTTCCCGTTTCCTTGTGCACCCACGGGATGGGTCTTTGCCATTATCACAAGACACATCACCCTGTTCTGTACACTGCACTGTAAGACTCCCTTGCCTTTCTTCTTGCACCTATGCCAGACGGGTTGGACGCACTAATGTACCATCAACTGTGCACCCTGGCATACTCCCTCTGCACCATTCCCATGTTGATTCCTCAACCGGGTACGAGATATGGGTTTCAATCCTTATTCCTCAAGTGATATTAGTCATGGGGCGAGTGACTGTTCTTTCATTCCATATGAGTGACTGTGAGTTGAGTGCAATATCCCTCATCATCGACGAATTTCCTGCGATTCCTTCAACCAGCTACCTCCCTGGGTGCTGCCGCGTGGTCCCTTCTATGATGGATGTGTGCCGAGAAGATGCCTTGGTACCTCCAGAAGCCAACAACAACACAGGAAGTGCCATCGACAATTGACCTTGATCCTCAACAAAATGGGCCAAGTTTTTCTAACCCTACACCTTCTGTTTCCCCGTAATGTTCATGTTTTAAGTGTGGGGAAGTTAGTGGATGGTCTGTGGCGTGATCCTAGGTCCCTGTTGCTCGGTTAACCCTATCCGTTAAGGTCTTAAGTGTGGGGACGCGTCCCTGCGCGTCTACATTGCATACCCTTCTGCATATGCCTTAACCTGCTCATGCATGTATGCCATGACTTGCTGTTACCCTGATGGGGTCCCTTCCCACCCGACCGTTCATTTTCCACCCACCCTTGGGGCTGTTCCCTTGCAGTTTTCCTTCATTCCCTAATTTTGAGGATCTGCCATGTGAATGCATCCTACGTTTACCGAAGTCCACATCCAACCTTGTAGCCCTGTTCCTCTCTTTGAACTGACCATTTTTCCTTTTTACCTACCCTTGTTCCGGTGTACGATTTTCGCGTTATTAATTTTTGAAGCATTTTGCGCAAATTAGCCGGTTTTCCATATGAACGCGCTTTTCTTGCTTCAAAACCATGATCTGACGTCATAGCCCTACCAAGCACTTTTCCCCTGACATTTTTCCTTTTTATGCTGTGTCATTTTGATGCACCGTTTGTCCAATATTAATTTTTCGGTTTTTTACAACTTTTTCGTGCGTCTTTTTGATATTTTTCCATGAGAACCTACCCTGTGTGCCTCGGAATTCCAATTTGATTTGACAGCCGTGTCCCCGTGTCTTCCCCCACCTTTTTCCTTTTTCCTCCCCCCTCTTTCGACTTCCGAATTTTTACTTATTAATTTTTCAGTGAGTTTTCAGGTGTATTTTTGGAGTTTTTCGCATGTGAACCCCACCTACTTCCACCGGAACTGCGGTTTAACGTGATAACCCTGTGCCACTCCTTCCTCCGGACATTTTTCCTTCTTACTGCATGTCATTCCGGCAAACGGTTCGTCCGATATTAATTTCCGATCCCATTTTCGGGGTTGTTTTTTGGGTTTTCTCCACGTGAATGCGTCTTATCTTCGTCGGAATTATGTTTTGATGTGATAAGATTGTCGGGCACGTCTTTATGCACAATTTTTCTTTTTTTTGCACCTCATTCCGATGCACGGATCTTCCGATATTAATTTTTAATTGCGTTTTTTGATCCGTTTTTTTTGTGTTTTTTGCACGTGAACGGCCTGTCTTTCTCCCGGAACCCCCGTTGCCTATTTTTCCTGTCATCCCCCTGCAGTCTTGTCCACTTTTTGTTTTTACGCCATTTCGTTTTGACGTCTGGATTGGGAGATATTAATTTTTCTTTATTTTTATGTGTTTTTGCGCGCCCGTCCCGCGCATGAACGCGCCCGTTTTCAATTTTACGCGTCTTAACGCGCCCCGGTCGCATCCACGTGCCTCGTCCCCGCATCCGAGCGCCCTTTCAATCCCGTCACAGCAAATTTTTTTACCCCGCCCCGCGCACGCGCGTGGGACGGGGGTACGCCTCTCTTGCCTGGGCCCCCCGCCCATTTTCTCCCTTGGGCACCCCCCTATGGACCCCCCCTGCCCCATCCCTTGGGTACCCTAACCCATGGGCCCCTGCCCATACCCTCCCACCCTTTCCACCCCCCCATACCCTTACCTATCCCCCCACCCTTCTCTCTCCCCGACCCTCCCCACCCCAACTACCTTTCCCTCTCCCTCTGCGTGTCCCCCCCTCCCTCCCTCCATCTCCATCTCCCTGCTCCTACCCTTCCCTCCTCCTCCTCTGTTCCATTCTCCTCCCCTCCTTCTTCTCCTCCCTCTCCTCCCCTCCTTCTTCTCCTTCCTCTCCTCCCTTCCTCCTTCTCTCCTCCCTTCTCTCCTCCCTCACGACGCCCTCCTTCCCTTCCCTCTTCCCCTCGTCCTCTTTTGCAGTCGCCGGCGCCCTTCTCTGCCAGCCCTGCAGTCGCCGGCGCCCTCCCCTCGCCACCCTGTAGCCGTCGCCTCTAGGTGCGGGACGACGACGCCCTCCTGTGGCGTCCTGCAGCGCCGCCTCTGTGGACCGCTCCGCCTCTGCTCTAGCCTGCCGCCATCGCCTGACGTCAACCGCCCCACCTTTGCTCCAGCATGCCGTTGCCCGACGTCGATCGCCTGCCCCTGCTCGCCGTGCGAATGCCGTCGCAGCGCCCGTCACAGCTGCCACGTGAGCCCCGCCGCCGCTCCACCGTGTAGCCTGCCGCCGTGACGACGTCAACCGCCCGCCTCTGCCACGACCTCTCGCCACGTTGACCTCCTCCCACCCTATCCGCCCTGCCACGTGCCCCCAGTTCAAACCCCTTCCCCCCCCCATACAAGCCCCCCTTCCCCCCAAACACACACACCAACCCTCCCACCCCCATTACCCCACCCAAGCCCCCCATCACACACTCCCCACCCACCCCCAACCAGGCCCCCTTTTCCCCCCAGCACACACACTCTCCTCTTCACCCCCACACACGCCCTTGTTCCCACCACTGCACATACACACCCACCCCACCCCCACACTAATCCCCATTCCCCTAGCAACCACATCCACCCCCCATTTCCCTATCTTAGCCCTCATTCCCCCAGAACACACCCCTTCCCCCCCCCCCCCCCCCCCCTATACAAGCCCCCCTTCACACCCCCCATTAAGCACACACCTACCTCCTCTAAGCCCCCCTTCCCCCAAACACACACACCAACCCTCCCACCCCCATTACCCCACCCAAGCCCCCCATCACACACATAACCACACCCCCCCACCTAAACCCCCCTTCCCCCCTTGCAACCAAACCCAGCTACCCCATCTCAGTTCTTTCCCCCCACTATTCCACACACACACTCTACCTCCTGCAAGCCCTTGTTCCTCCCCACCATTACACCTCCACCTAACCCCCACCCGCGCCCACAAACACACACAACCCCCCTACCCCGCTGTAAGCCCCCTGTTCTCCCGAAGCAGCTCACCACACCCAAACCTCCATAAACCCCCGTCCCACCTGCAGCCACCCTCGAGCCGTCGACACACGCGCAGGTGTGTACGCACGAGTGAGTGATCGCGATTGCTTGTGCGATTTCGTGTGCGGGATCGTGTGCGGAAGATCATTAGCCGGTTGCTGACACGCAGCTGCCACGCAGCCTATTTCTGGGTATTTTCCTAGATTTTTAATTCAAACACCCGAAACCTTTCAAAAAAAAAAACAAACAAACAAAACCATTGACAATTTAAAAAAAATATTAAAAAACACTTAAAATTTTGAAAAAAAGAAAAGAAAAATCTAGACACATTCCTACTATTTCTGCAACCAATTGCCTATTTTTTCTAACCTGTCAATTTCAAGAAAAAACTTCAACCTATTTTTATAAAAAAATTCAACGTTCTTTTAAAAATACTCAAAACCATGAAAAATTCTTTAAAAATGCTTAAAAATTCCAAATTAATTTTCGAAAATTTCCTAAAACTTCCATTACCATTTTTACTTATTTTTGACATATTTTCTAAGCTGAACAACTACTTCATGTAACACCTAAATTCATAAAAAAAAAATCAAAAACAAAAATAACATAAAAACTCATTTTTCATCCACACACCCACTAACCATCTAGGAAAAAAAAATCCAGATATTTTTGGATTGAGGAGAGCGCATTCTTTGCATTTTCATACACCCACTACCAGGTATTTCCCTTTTTTTTGTTATGTTTTTTAAAACAAAAAAAATAATAATAATAATAACAAAAGCTCCCCAAAACCCACGGTTAATATAAAACTACAAAACTCCACCACGAAAACCAACCACAACAAACAAACGAAACCCATAATTAACATAAATGACACCTGACTACTACCATGGGACGCGCATTCGCGTTATATAACTACACCATATTTTTTTAATTAAAATAAACCCGCCGTTCACTTAGCACGCGCTACGTGCGCTACAGAGGCACTTTAATTTTTAATTAAAATAAACCCGCCGTCACAAGGGCACGCGCTAGCAAAAAGCGCTCCACATCACCTTAATTTGTAATCCATGAACTTCCATTTAGAGACCCAGTCTGGGTATCGAAGTCCGGGATTCGAATTAATGCACCGTTTTCACCTAATAATTGGTAATTAAATTTATAATAAGGAACCGCTGTTTTCTTGCTAAGGTTTATCACTTAATAAAAATTCACCCATTCTTAATAAATTATTAAAATCAACCCTTCATTAAATTGATTCCCCCTCACTGCACTTAATTCCCCTTTTTAATGAACCGTTTCGTGGGATGGGTATGCGCAGTCATTGGAGTTATTTCCATGGTTAACCACTGGTTTATCAACTATGTAGTCTTGATATGTGTCGGATGTGGTATTGTTTTGGTTTCCTGTCTTTGATACGGTTACGGGTACGATATGCAGTTTTTTCTTTCATTGCCTGATACGGGGTTCTGGGTGTTTGTCTGATGCATAGCATGAAGCTTTCAGTCGCATTTGTCTCAAGGTCATGTCGAATTTTTTCTAGGCTGTGGTTTGCTTGGGGTTAGTTGGTTGAGTCACGTTTTATTGTTTTGGTTATTCTCTTATCCTTGGATTTTTGTCTGTTGCTTTGCAGGCATTCTCCTTGATTGTCTGTGTTTGTGGTGTGTATGTAACCATCTGAATGGCGCCTTCTCATGCTCCTCCCCCTATCCAGTACGTCCCATTAGTTAGTAGGGATTACTCTTCCCTACTTACTTTTGAGCCTCTCACGAAGACGGGACTCGCTGCTTTTGTGGCTACCTCCTTTCCATTGCTTCCAGAGGATCCATCGTTATGTGATGAGTTTCTGGCCTCCTACAGCAAGAAGATAGGACTAGTCCAGGGAATTTCTATGACTTTGACACCTCGAGGCTTAGGGAAGGCTCTGTCTCTTCCCTCCAAAGGTGAACCTTTTGTTACCACTCGTCAGCTTTTCTCTAATGAAGAGATTCTGAAGCTGTTGCAAAAGCAAACAAGGGAAATGCTGGATGTTAAGAAGGTGATCAACTCTTCAGGAGTTTCCTTTTCCATGATCACTGATCCCATATGGAAGTCGATCTGTCATTTTCTCCAGGACAGGTTTATGCCTGCCAAAATGCCATCCCAATACTTGTCCAAAGAGCTTTTTACAGCTTCCAGGATGGTGTTGAAAGGAGTTGCTATTGATTGGAGCACTTACCTCCTCACTAAAATGGATCAACATTTCGTCAAAGTCACCAGGGGTAATGTTACCAATGTCACATATAGATCATATTTGTCTGCCTACTTGACCTATTCAGGTTTACCGAAGACTGTGCCTCCACCTCCTCCATCAGATCCCGTACCTCCTCCTCCACCTTCAGATGAGTCCGAACCCATTGACATAGAGGATGATGATTCTCCGCCTCCCCTGGTCATCCAGCGCAAACGCTTGAAGAGGATAGCGGATAAAGCTCCTTCCGTACTTCCTTCAGTACCCATTCTTGCTACCTCTGGCAGTGATCTTCCTGGGTATCTCACTTGTAATAACCTGTTCAGAGCACATCGAGAAGGATCATTGGACATATCAGTTCCCTCACTGAACAGTCTAGTCTCAGGAGATGCAATTCCTTTCCTCTGTAAAGATATTCAGAGTTCCATTGAGTTGTCAGTGACAGCCTGCGTTCAACAGCTGTACGCGTCTTTTTATGAAGAACTCATGCAGTCTAAGGACCAGTTGCATAAGGCAACATCCGAGTTAGCTTCTGCTAAGGATACCCTAGCAGATTTGTTTAAGAAAATGGAACAACAAACCCAACTGGTTGCCACCCAAAGCGATGAGATCTCTTCTTTGAAGATCCAGTTACTAGAGGCTCAATCCCAGGTTACTAGCCTTTCAGAGGATAATGAGAGGATGTCCAGAGAAGCACAGGAGTTTCAAGCTATCTTAGATGACAAACTTTCAGCTTTACAGATTGCTAATGACACAGTGGCCTCCCAAGCCTCTCAAATCCAGCAGTTGCAAGATCAACTGGCAAAATCCCACTCTGTTCCTCCAAGCCCTAATGTTCCATTGATTCCTTCTCTTTCACAGCAGGACTTGGCTGCTCTTCAGAGACAGGCTACTTTGTGTCCTCTATTCCAAGATAAAGTGGAAAGATTGCAGTCCAGAATAGACTTGTTATGGTCTACATTTGAGCAGTTTCAGGAATATGTTCCACCAGACCATTCTTTCTTTGTCCACTACCACTTACAGAAGTTGGTCTTCTACATGAAGCTTTCCACGATGGATTTACCTCTTCCAGAGAATGGATGGAGTGGGACTTGGTCTGCTGAGTTGCTGACAGAGGTAGTAAGGATGGTGTTTGAAGATTCTGTCACGCCAGATACCATGTTGATATCCTACATGTATCTACGAGGAGACTTGTTAATTCCAGATGAGGTGGATATGGCATGGTATGTGGGGGATGTGGTCTTACAGGCTGTTTTGTATGTCAACCATTTGGAATTGCGCATAGCTGACATGTTCCAGAGTTACTCCTCCAAAGTGGCTGATTGTCATGATAATTCGTGGCATCCCATGATTGATTCTGTGGTCCTGAATCAAAGACAAAACACAGCTCCTATCTCTGCCCAGAGTACTAATCAACTGAGGATGGATCTCTTAGCCTATCTTTCAAAACATAATCCGTTTGATGCTTCCTTCTTTGATGCCTATCATCGACGATCTCTCTTAGGACCTTCTGTTCCTACCCTCCTCTATTACCAACAAATGGCTCACTGCTATGCTATATATCTTTCCCTTTGTCAATCTAATTCCACAATTATTTTACCCCTTCTTTTCCAACCTTCATCTTTCCCTCAAATTCCCATTTTTACATACTGTTCCTTTATTGAGGATAGGGTATTTTCCCCTTCTCCACCCTGTCCTTCTCCATCCATTCATGTACCCTCCACATTTCCTATTTATCAGTTAACACCCTTCCTTAGTGATTCCCTCCAAATTTCTGCCACTCCTTCTTTAACCTTTTCTTCCTTTTATGATTTTGCCTATCCCTCCCTTCATCCCCTTCCCTTATTCCACTACCCTCTCCTAACACTTCTATATCTCAACCACCTCAGTTGGTTAGTGACTGTGACGGGTTTGATAATCAGATTTCCAGGAGAAGGGGATGGAGTTCGGATGATTCCCTTACAAGACCTCAGATCAATTGGCCAGTAATTCCAGGAGAATGGACAGCTTCCAGTCAAGCTTATCAGAACTATGTTCATTTTGCTCAGCAGTATTCCCAGTCTGCGGATCCCTCAGTGAGATTAACTACTCACTTTGCTTGGTACCTGGCGTATATGCATAGGCACTCTCATAATGATTCCAAGCCTATTCCAAAGTTGTGCATGAATGTCAATGTGAGCATTGATTCCCAACAGCTGGATATTTTGTATTTTCATGCCCTTTGTTTGCCTAGCAGATACCTGGTCCTGTTAGAAAGGATGTGATGTCTTCAGTTTTTTCAAAATCCTCCCAAAAACTTTGTAGATGAATCCTTATCTATGGATCGTTTCCGAAAACATCAATCTTTCAAGAGGGATCATCTTCATTGATACCTTTCCAATGTATGGTGGATGCTTTTTAATGAAAATCTCTCTTTTTGGAGGAGTCATTCAGATGATTGTGTTGTGTGTAGTGTTTGTGTTGTGAGTTCATTTATGTCAAACGAACGTGGTGGTTTCCTATTGGATTGGATTTCGTGTGCGAGTTACATTTTGGAGAATTGTTGTGTTGGGTCGTGGTTGCAGAGTTGAAGCTGATGCTGATGAAGAAGAAGAATCCTCTTATATCCTTTACAAATTTGTTGTGATTTTTTAGTTTGATGAGAAGTGTTACTGTAAAAAGGGTTTTCCTTTCTTTGTATTTTTATATCAGAAACAGGTTAAAAGTTGGGGTCGTGGTGGATGGATTCTTTTTGAAGAGATATTGACGATCAAAGTTGAGCTTTTCCCTGAACTTGTATTCCCTTTTTCCTGGGTCGCGAGGATGCTTCCTTATTAAGTGTGGGGATATGTTGAGTGTTGAAATGACTTGTTTTTTGGCTGATTTTTGTTGTTTTTGAGAGCTGAATGGCTGATTTTATGAGATGCTTGATTGGTTTGGAAGTGGTTTGAGAGTGTTTTGGATGATATTGATTGTGTTTTGGAAGTTCATGATGTTTATTGGTGGCTCTATGATGTTCTGATAGGTTCTGATTGGTTCTGTATACCTTCTGTTTTGCTCTGTTTTGGTCTGTTTTGTTCTTATTGTCTTCTGTAAGGAGGGATGGAGTGTTGATTGATGAAGACTGAGATCTTGTGAAAGCTTATTGAATGGTTTGTGAAATTTTGGAATGGTTTGAGTATGAGTTATGTGGTTTTGATAACCTTTTGTAACCTTCTGTAGGTCTTCTGAGCTTCTGTCTCTGTTCTGTTTCTGTTCTGTACTGTAGCTATTCTGGTACTGTTCTGTGACTGTTCTGTATGCTTCTGTATGTGTTCTGTAGAATGTATATGTAGCTTGGGAAATTTTTCTAGCCTTGGAAAGAGGTGAATACAAGTGCAAAAAGAGCTAGAAGAAGTAGCTGCTGAAGACTCAAGTGAAGACTAGAGTGAAGTGACAGTAGTGAGCTATGAAAAGACACTGTAGTGGCTCTGGTGACTCTTCATATCAGACATACCTCTTGGGAGGGGTATCCACGACCTAAGAAGGATTTTTGAGAGTGATTTGAGAGATTGTAGTGAGGATATGATGTATTATTGATGGAGAGAGAGAGAGAGAGAGTCAGAGATAGCCAAATCTACTGAAACAGAGTGATTGTATATGAGAGATTGAGAGAGAAGACTATGAAGATATTGAAGATGAATACTATGTGATGTATTTCCATTCCAAGATGGTGTATTCCTTTGCTTTCTTTGTTCTATTGATGGATTTTATGAAGATATTGAAGAATATGGTTGATTCTATCAAATCCGTGGGAGATCTACATGATGCTGCATGAAGATTTGTTGTGCTTGGTGTTCTTTTCTTCATTGTGATCATATGAAACATAATAAACATGCTTGTTGGTGTTACAAGATAGATTTTCTTGCAAGAGAATTCCCTTTTCCTTGGTGTTCCTCTCGGGGCTCCACATCGGTGTTTTAGTTCCTGGTATGGGGGTATCTTCCCCCATTCCTTGGGCCATTTCTTTATTAACAAACTACTGTACCTGAGCCATGAGGTTGCTAGCATGCACTTTGGCTATGGAGCTTAGAGTGGGTATAGTTGTGGGGGTCGTGGGCACTAGGAGAGTAGGGATGGGATCGATTGGGGCCTTGCCCTTGCCTTTTTTCACTACGGGTGGCGTGATCTCTAGTGCTTGTGTGCTTGAGCTAGGGTCTTCATCTCTAGTCGGCTCTCATGGCACACAACTCATCCTGTCTACACTGCTCCTCTATAGATATACGTGTTTCTAGAACCATGTCTTCATCTTCCTTCCTTTTCAACTCTTCCTCTTATTCAGTTGCCTTCCCTTTTCTCTCCTCCTCAGATTTTCTTGATTCTTCTTTCAGCCTCTCTGACTCCTCGTTTTCTTTCTTCTTCCTCTCTTCCTCTTTCTTCTTAGACTCTTTTTTAGCTTTTTGTAAGTCTAATTTTTCTTTATTCCTGCTTTCCTCCTCATCCTTCTCTTGCAAATCCTTCTTCTTTGGCTTTCGTTGGGCTTCTTGGCATTTATTTTTCTCCTTCCTCATCATCACTCACTGTCCTTTCACTAGAGTGTGGCTACTATTCATTGTGAGGAGGTGACCTCTCTAGTGTTTCTCCAATTCCTTCTCCTTCACCCTGTCCTTCCCCCAATGCTTCACTTATTACAGTTGTCAAAACCCCACCGAATCCGATGGTAGAGGCCTTTGAGGATGACACTTTTCTTTTTGCCCTAGTAGTAGGGGACTCTCCTCCTAGTGGTCTTCCTCCCTCCTGTAGCTAGTTCTTTTGCTGAAGACTCAATGGTCTTCCACACAAAGCCATTTACATTTACTTCATCAAGGGATCTTGCTGCAATGCTCTCCAGCATAGGCACATTGATTCGCCTCATTATTGAGTTGTACCTTTGGCTAGAGAATAGTGTGTGCATCATTTTGGCTTGGAGTTGGATTTCGGGGTTGGGGATGTTTGCCAAGTTGATGCCATCATTTATGTGGACCATCAGCTTGTCCATTCCTAACATGGCATACACATCTCTCTTCAGCTGCCTTTCCACCTTATCATTGGCTAGACTCAATGCTTTCTCCACCAACTCTGGAGTCAATTCGATCTCGACTTGGCGGGTTTCTTCTATTTTCTGCACTATCATGGTGCCGTGGCTCCTACCAAAGGTCTGAAGGAACTCCACACACTAGCTGTAGTCCACTCCTTGACCAACTACCTCCATGTACTTTTGCAGATGGCATTGTTCGACAATCTGCTTCACTGCTTGTTGCTCCCTGGCAACATCCTCCAAGTTCAAGACAGGGCCTGGACTTGAACTGGTTAAAGGCCCTTATTTTCACGGAAAGGCCATATTTTGCTTGCTCTTCTTGTGAAAATGGCAACTTGCTGGCTTTCTCTTGGCCTGTCATCATGCTGGGTGCCTGTCATGAATCCGTGTTCACCATTAGTTCTTTTCAAAACAATTATATGCAGAGGAAAAAGATCAGATGCTAATGGAATTGAAATGCTTAATTATAGAATTAAACGTCTCCCTCAAGTAGTCCATACATTCCAAATTTTATGACCCTTTTTCTTAGCCATGAATTGGTTTTGATTTGTTTTCATTTTCTTTTGCATTTTATTCTTATTTCCACCTTACCCCCTTCCCCTGCAGAAATAAGAAGAATCCTTCCTAGGATTATAGATTAAGGGGGTTCCACGCATGGTTAGTGTGCTTACTTTTGCATAAGCCAAGGATAAAAATTGGGGTTTTATTGCATTTGGGCATATTGGTCCATGTTGTAGGGTGGTCGAATGCTTTGAAAAATACGAATTCAGATTCCTCCCATGAGCAAGGTAGCATTCACACTTCCATTGCTAAAGCCTCATCCAAAAGACCTCAGTCTAGTCGATCGTAGCTTTCAGCAAGCATGGTAAACGTGGCATCCAAGCATCTGCGGAAAGCAACCAAGACATCACATGTATTCTCACCTAAGTCTGTGGCCAAGGTTAGAATGGATCCCCTAAGGCTAACAAGTGATTGAGGTTTGGTTGGGCTTGACTGTTCAGTAGCTGACAGGTGCAACTCTGGTTGCGGTTCTGGTTGGGGTTGTGGCCTTCGTACACTTGGCATGGCCAGTGAGGTTGGTGGTGCACTACTAGATGCTTGGGCGATGGTTGGGGTACTACCAGGGCAAGGTTGAGGTAGTTTAGGAGTAGCAGGCTACGATTTGGATCTATAGACTTATTGAGTCTTGATGGATTTAGGTTTTCAAATGGCAATGGGCCTTGTAGCACAGCCAGAGGCTTTTGTGGCATTGATGCTTGATTCATCTTGATGTTTGGTGTGCTCATGCTTGAGGGTAGCGTTTCAATAGTGTCCTTGGCCATATTCACTGTAGGTATCCAAATCCAAGTATTACCTTCATAATAGCCTTACGCTCGCAATATGGTTTCTTCTAGGCGTCCTAGGTTTTGAGGGGAGGTTTCTAGCCTTGCAAGCTCATGGTTGGGTGCTCCTAGGCGGCAGTCTTGGATGTTTTTGTACCCATTTGAACTAGTATTCAAGGGTTTTAGATTTGTGGTTGGCTTTTTTTTGGTGCTGAGGTTTGGTGGGTGGTGGCGACAAATCACGATCCCCCTCCTTAGGCTTGATGGTGGATTTCTCTACCGATGGTGATGGAGTCGCATAGCCCTTGCTGAAAGCTACGACGATTTGTACGTTGCCGATGGCTAGGTGAATACACTATGACTAGTAGTCAACATCACAGTGGGCCTACTTCTTAAAGGTTTGTCCTAACAACGATTTTGCACCTACATCTTTCGTGTTTGGAAACACATAAAAGATCATGGGAAAGATTTTTGACTTGATAGAGACTGCAACTTTGCACTTTCCCAGAAGTTCATATGATCGGCCCCCAAATGGGCTAAGTTTGGCATTAGTGGGCTGTAGCTATGGTTTGCCAATTTGAGTCCAATGATCGTGAGTCGTGATATTAAAGTTAATGCCCTCATCGATCAATGCATCAATGGCGTGTGTCTCCTGGGTTGTAATGGTCATGTGTAGGTAAGCCAACGGAGCTACAACTTCCTCATCCTCATCTTTAATCTCCGTAATGGTGGCTACTCCTACATTGACAGGGGCTTCTAGCATAGGGGGTTCATGTAGTAGATGTGTGGGAGGGTAGTACTTTTTTATGTGGCTATCATTAAAGAAGCCTATGCCCTAACCCTCTAGGGTTTCAAGTTCTACATTACCAGTTTGGCGTATGGTGCGAACTCTAAAAGGTCTTAACCCCCTAAAATTCATTTTCTGCTTATGTCCCTTGACCGAGTAGAACAATACGAAGTCACCTTGTTTGAAATTTTACTGCTTGACATGCTTGTCAAACTAGCTCTTGCATCGTGCCTTTTTGCAGATCAGCGCATGGGTGGCTAGAAGTCAAGTTTTTTATAAGAGTTTTAGCTCAACTAGACATTCTGTCCATGCTTTCTTTCCCTCCCATATCTCTTGAATAGCGATTCTCAAGCTAGGAATGGAGAATTCCACAGGTAGAATTTCCTTAGTTTCATAGGTCAACCTAAAGGGAGTCTATCCCACAGCTACTTTATAAGCTATTCGATAGGCCCACAAGGCTGCCATTAGCTTGTTATCCTAGTTTCTACAAGAATAAGAGAATACCTTGGTCAGGACATTTACTAGAGTCTTATTTTTCAATTCCACATCACCATTTTCTTGAGGGTAGTAGGGTGGGGATTTTCAATGGACAGGAGATGAGCAATCACCTCATTGATGAAGTGCATGCCTTGATCACTGACAAGTTCGATGGGGCAACCAAATCGAGAGATTACTTGCTCACATAAGAACTTAGCAGTGGCTTGTGCGTCACTCTTCCTGGTGGCTCGAGCTTTCGCCCACTTTGTGAGATAATTGGGGCAATGATGATGTATTTGGCTTTCAAATATTGAGCTGTGGGATTGATAGGCCCAATGAAGTCAATCCTCCATTTCTCGAATGATTGTCTTGCAATGATGGGACTTAGCTCCATTGTGTCCTTGAAAACTGGCACCTTGGTCCATTGGAACTCATCACATTGTTTCACAAATCATGTTGTATCTTGGAAAAGCGTGGGCTACTAGAGTTGAGACTATAGCACCTTGCGGGGTGTCGTATCTCCCCCCTAAAGTGTCCTCTGCGGCAATTCCACCGTGCACTGTCGTACTACTGTGCATCCGAGGTGTGGAATCCACCAAAAAGTTGTGTGTGTGACATTTGTTACTTTGTACATACTTAATTGTTGTGTTTACATTTTTGTTCTGCGTGCTAGTATAGTGGAGAGGGGTTTGGAAGTGAATATATTTGTGGGAAGCATAGTGGTGGAGATTTTTGGGAAGTTTGGCTCAGTTTCAGAAGCACTAGAAGATCGATTACCATCTACCTTGGATCTTGCAATGGAGGTGAAGAGGAAGAAGAAAGACTGAGCTTGTACATTCAAAATTTGCAAGGGATTGTTGTTCATAGTCTTAAGGGGCACAAAGATATCGTGTATTGTGTGGCCTATTCAAGGGATGGTAAAAGATTTGCATCAGGAGGAGCGGACAAGACAGTGATTACCTGGATTTATAAAGCCTCAGGTATAGATCTGGTCAGATTTGCTAGTAGATCAGTGAATTGCATTTGCAATCAATTTGTTAATAATGCAAATATATGCTGAAAGTATAAATCAAGTGAAGGCCATTTTGCAGCATATGTGGAACATGGCCTTGGTGATGAGGCACTGAAATGTTCTCAACAAATGCAACTTGAAGGTTGCAGCCCTGATCCCATCACATTCGTTTCCATCTTGAAGGCATCTAGTATCACAGGAGCTCCAGAAACAAGTTATCAAATACATAGAGAAGTAATTACTAGGGGATTTGGAACAGATGTGTACATCGGCAACACACTGGTAGACATGTACATCAATTGTGGATCATTGGCAAAGGCATGCCAAATTTTTTATGCACTACCTGTTCGAGATGTAGTTGTCTGATTTGCATTGATTGCAGGATACGCTGAACATGGTCTCAATGAGAAAGTACTGGAATGTTTCCAACGTCTACAGCTGGATGGTATTTCTGCAGATGCTATCACATTTATTATCTGCTTGAAAGCATGTGGCAGTAGAGGAGCCATAAAAGCAGGTCGAGAGATCCATGCTGAGATCAGGAAATCAGGATTAGAAACAGATTTTTTAATAGAAAACATGCTAATAGACATGTATGGCAGATGTGGGTTGTATGCAGAAGGGCAGAAAGTGTTTGACAAACTGCTTGTTAAAGACATTGTCTCATGGACTGTAATGATAAAGGCATACGTTGATAACCATGAGGGCAATTTGGCTTTACAATGTTTTGAGGAAATGAAAGAGCAGGGTATATCTGTGGATACTGTCCTAGTTGTTCTCTGGTTAAAAGCTTGTGATACTACTCAAGCCTTGGAGACAGGTCGAGAAATACATGCAGAGTTGAGGAAATCAGGGCTGGAAAAAAACATTTTTGTTGGTGACACATTGATTGGCATGTATGGGAAGTGTGGATCAGTTTGCAGAAGGACGAGAGGTGTTTGATCAGTTGCTTGTTTGAGATGCAGTGTCATGGGCTGCATTGGTTGCATCTTATGCTCAGCATGGGCTTGGTGAATAAATTTTAGATTGTTTTAAACAAATGGTAGTGGAAGGTGTGTCTGTGGGTGCCATTACTTTGCTCTTTGTTTGAGAGCTTGTGCCACCTTAGGAGCTTTAGATACAGGCCGAGAACTCCATGTAGAGATATACAAAAGGGGACTGGATAAAGAGCTTCATGTTGGCAACACACTTGTGACTTTGTACAACATAGCTGTGGCTTGTTTACAGAATCACGGCAGGTGTTCAGTTCAAGACATAGTTTCATGGAATGCACTTATCATAGGAATTACTGGAGGTGGGCGGCAAATTGTTGAAAACGGTGAAAGAGGGGAGGGGGCTATTGTGGGATTTTCTGGGAAAAAAGGAGGAGAGTGATCAGGAAGGGAAAAAACAAATGATTGCTAATAAGGAGAGGACGCCAAGTTTGTGCGTTTAAAAAAAAATTACCCGTTTAATCTCGCAGAACAGCAGGGGGATTATCAATTGCGATCCCAGCAGAATTCCTGAACGTATTGTCCATGCCAGAGGTACCAGCGCAAAGGGCTTCTTTGAAGTGACTCATGATATTTCACACCTCATATGTGCAGATTTTCTACGTGCTCCTGGTGTGCAGAGACCATTACTTGTCAGGTTTTCAACTGTGATTCATGAGCGGGGCAGTCCTGAGACACGGTTTTGCTGTGAAATTCTACACTGAGAAGGAAACTTTGACATGGTGTGGAAAATGGTCCAAAATTGTTCGAAAGCTTCCAGATCCTAAAATTCAATGCTACTCCTGTTGAGAAAGAAGTCCTCTTTATGCTGACTGTTCTTTCTTTCAGCAAATCAAAGAGCTATCTGCACTTCTAAGTGGCATAATTCCGGCAAAGTGCTAGGGGGAGTAAAAATCAAGGACAAATTATGATGTGGAAATTACTGAACAGCCATAACAGATTCTGCTTTTAGATGATAACTCCCAATGATTGATACAATGATGCTGATTGATGCATTACTTATGGTTTTGATTAAACACTCTTTCTATAGTAATCTTCCACTGCTTGCAACCAAGTTCTGCTTCACCAAGGCTTAAACAATTGGGTCAAACCTTTGGAATTGTGCGAAATTGACAATTACCTGCATGTTTACCACTCATTACTTCCAAAACCCTTGAGAAACCATTGATGGATCTGGTCTGATTTGCCATTAAATCACTCTTCTGTACCTGAATACAAAGATGTCTTCTTGATCCTATTCCAACCTCTTAGATCTTACTTCAGATTACTTTGTTCCTTTTGGGAGAGACATGCTATTTATATGACATGAGTTTTTGTCAAGACGTTTATTGGAGATGCTCCCAATCAGATGTAGCTGATTGTATGTCTCATATTATCTGAAATTGAGCTTTCAAATTGAATCTGATCTCACTAGATTGATCTTCTATCCTAAAATTAGACAAGGTCCTCCGTGGTTGCGACTTTGCTTTCGAAAACCCTTCGATAGCGCCTCGACTAGTACGTGGTGCATTTCGTGCTCACACATGCATCTCCGCAACAATCTGTCTTGCCCTAGCTGATAGAGTTGGCCTATTATTAACTAATAGGGTTGGATTTTGAGAATGAGTCGCCTCAGTCAGGCCTTTTCTATGGGTTGGTCAAGTAGTCTATACTCAAGCACTTGAACCATGTTGTATGCCTAGTATGGCATCAAGTTGGTTCTAAACATGTCTCTTTCGCTAGTAGATAGGGTGTATAGATGTGCATCTAGCAATTTGTCTCCAATGCCCTATCATCTAACGACTTCTCACCTAGGTATGTAAGACATATGATTAGCCATATAGTGTTTCTTTCCCTTGCGTACGATGAAAAAGAAGTCAAATTCAAGAAGCAAAAGTAATCGTCGAGCTATATGCATCCTATAGCGCAAGGTTTGTTTACTAGATACAGCAAGGCTTGATGGTCAACAAAGAAAATAAAGGGCATAGCCAGAAGATAATGCTGAATTTTCTTTATGAAAAACACCATCACTAGCCCCTCTCCTTTGTTTGTGTGAGTAATTCATTTCTGTATAACTATGAGTTATTTGCTAGCAAATTTTAGTAGATAGTCGAGATTGTGGTCACCAAGCTAGCACAACACAGCTCCTAGTGTGGATTTCGATCACCAGGATGATTGTCCCTCTTGGTAGCAGCGTTTAACTTCTTGTAGTTGACGCACACTCTAATCTTTCCATTCTTCTTCAGTATGGTCACTATAGGCGAGACCCAATCTGTGTGCTCAATCTCATAAATGAAACGTGCCCTTAGCAGCTTGTCAATTTCTTTCTTGATAAAGTGAGCATGCTTGGGATTCATAGGGTACGATCGCTACTTTTGATCAGCATTGCATCGGGGGTCATGGGGATATTATGAGGTACGACACTTGGATCTACCCCTTTCAGCTCATCGAGGGACCAAGCAAAGACATCCATGTACTCTCACACAAGAGGGCAATGAGACTTTCTTCCTCTTCCTTGGTCAAGGAATCCGCAATAAAGACAAGTGAGGGTATCTCCCCTTCCTTAGGGAGATTAACCTCATTGACTTTGGTTATCACCTCTATTAGTTCGCTTGCTTGCCCTTGTCATTTGGCTCCTAGCAAGATCACTACCCTCTTGCCTTTCTTAAACTTAGTAAATTGCTTTGGCAAGTCTTGTGGTTTCCTTTGATCTTCAGCTTGTATATCCCTAGACTACTTGTGTTGTTCTTCCTTCAACCTTCGACGCCTTAGGTGGAGTGGCAGGTCCCCTTTGGTGCGTCTGGTCTTAGGTGGTTGTGGCACCTCAAGATCACTGTGTGAACTTACCTCCGACTCATCACCGGTCAACTTGTACAACAACTCAAATTTGACAAGAGAAATTTCCTATGATTTATAGAAATTCAAAGAATAAAGAGAATTTGAACTCCTAAGGTGTTAGAAGGTTGAGTTTTATTGGGTATCCAAACCAACAAGCATTAACCAAATCTTTGTACAAGGTCTTCAAAAACCCAAAGTTAGGGGTTTTTAGGATTTTCACAAAAAGCATCACACCATAAAGGTGAAGGGAGTGAGCCCTAAAGTGAAAGCATGGAGCAGAAGCAAGAGCTATGGTGGAAGAAGCAAGAGTAAGAGAGAGAGACACACATAAGATATGGGAACTCTACTAATCACAATGTGTGATTACTCTTTCCTTTATTCAAATGTCATTGAAAGAATAAAGAATGAAGTGACAATGTGATGGGTATCCACCACTTGCAATGTATAAGTGTGCGGGTATGTAGGTACTGCCAGTGTAACTAATATACGAGTGGCTAGACATAGGCACCTTTATCCCCAACAACCTTCCACTTAAAGGAAAGTTTTCCCACTAATGAGGAGAGAATAAGAAAAAAGTGACAAAGTACAAATCTACATTATTACCACAAGATGAGAAAAGACGTCATCTCATCCAATGGCCATCAACTTCCTAAGGAAGGAAAAATGCTCCGCCGCTGCTGCTGAGAGACTTTTATTGAGCATATCTTTATGATTTTGATTACTTGAGATCTTGACAAGCTCAATAAACTTATCCTCAATGACCTCTTGAATAAAGTGGTAACACACCTCAATGTGCTTCATTTTCACATGAAAGACTGGATTCTTGGCTGAGTGAATAGCACTCATAGAACCTGAATATAGTGTAGGGATTGCATCAATAATACCAAGGTCTTTGCCACCACTAGATAGCCTAAGGAAAGGCTTCCCTTGCAAGTCTTAGTGGCAGCAATATAATCTGCCTCTATAGTAGATAGGGCGATGTATTTCTGCACCTTCGACATCCAAGAAACAACACCTTCAGCAAAGATAAAGACATAGCCAAAGGTGGACTTCTTCCTGCTATCTACATGTCCTGCACAATCAAAGTTAATGTATCCCATGACTCCTATATCCTAGCCACCATAATAGATGCACATAGCTGTTGTGCCCTTTAAATATCTTATGATATCCTTGGTAGCATCCCAATGCCATCGTCCAGGTGTAGCCATATAGCATGTCACAACTCCCATTGCAAATGCTATGTCACACGATGAGTGTTGCTAGTGTCCACCTGGGTTGTAGAGCTAGGTGTGGATATGGTGGTGGTAGTGGTGGCCACCAAGAGAGTAACGTCATATTCATTCAACATTTGGTGGATCTTCTCTGGGAAACCTCCCAGATCAAGCTCCTCATTACGTGCGCGATCTAAGATGTATCCTCTGTGCCCCAAAGGGTGGGGTTCTACACTCTCTCAACCAGTTGTTTCTCCCCAAGCCTTGCATTTGTACAAAAGGCATCTTGGCCATCTCAGCCTTCTACTCATCACATTGTGGAAAATCGGCTTGACTAACCTTCATGTGAGAAGGTAAAAGACAACCAATCCTACATATGAAACTGCTCAAGGACCTTTTGGATGTACTCCTTCTGCGATAAGTAGAGGATCCCCTTAGAGAAATTGTGCGTAATGTGCATCCCAAGAATATGTGAGGCCTATCGCATGTCCTTGATTTCAAATATCTTCTTAATTTGACCTTTCAAGGCATTCAACTCATCATGAGCTCTCCCAACAATCGACATATCATCCACATAAAGGATCAAAATCATAAGGTTGTCATTACGAGCCTCACATAATACCACTAGAGAGTTGCTATTACATATATTTAAAGGAGAGGAAAATACAAAGTAGAGAATGGTGGTTGGTTCTCGGCGTGCCGACGGGTGGTACTTCTCTACTTTTCCTCATTTCTTTCACGTGCTTCGCTTGAATGCAACGATTCTTCTTTTTCTTTTATTTCCTTATCTGTATTTATTACTCATTCTCCTATTTCTATGCAAGTATGAATCAATCCAAATGCTTACAAGGGCCTTCTGACCTCAAAATTGGCGAGGCGGGTATTGCATTACTCGGTGTCTTTGTATACGCAAATGGTTACTTCAGGTACAATGCATGCGGCCTCTTCGTAGGAGGCAACTCAACCATCCATCTGTTTTTATGTATGAGTCAAACTAAAAACAGAAAACGGTGGGTGGGATCGTTGGCCGTGGCCGGGCAGCTAGGGGGTCAATTTTCTTCATTTCTTTCTTTTGCTTCCTTATTTTTTTATTAATTATTACTTTTCTTACTCTTCTCTTCTTGTGGTTTGTTGTTGTTGTGCTGTTCCGTTCGTTGTTATGTTAAGGTAAGTAAGGTGGTGGCAGGGGGCCGTCCCAAGCCTCCCGCGACAAGGCCGAGCATCCCCGTCCATGCCTTACCCCTCGCGAGAGACAAGCTCTCGGACGGCGGGTGGCATGGAGAGCTCACTCGGCCAACGACGACTCCGTTGCATCGTATCTCCACCAACGCGGGGTCTGCAACAAGGAGAGCCCACCGGGGACAGACGAGGTAGGCGACGCTGCTCTCCGCACAATTTATACGCAAAGCCCGGATTGCACGCCGATGCATGTGGGATACGCGGGATGCAACATTGTTGAAGGATAAGGCATCCTACCATCCCACGTAACGAACGGTGTTATATATGGGTTCGTTGCGAGGCTTTAAAGAGCTAGTTGTTAAGGGCAAAAGTTTAGTAGCAATTTTCTTTTGTGGCACAGTCCTACTACTTTGAATGTATAATGTGCATTTAAGAGGAATGTGAATGGAAGAAACACACTTTGAGATCCTACTCAGATTGAAAGGAAAGTTTGAAGCGTGGCCCAAGCTGTTGGGAGAATTTTCCTAATAAGTTCCAAAGGCAAGATTCTCAAGCAAAATGATTGCATAGTCAAATCCATGAGCTATAGCCACCCAATGTCCATCAACTAAAGAAAAAGATAAGAGTGCGCTTAATGGTGTATGGGCAAGTAGATGTAGCACCAGCACGAAGAGAATGAGAGAATGTGAGAGATGAATCCAAAACTAGCAAAGTATGTTAATGACATAGGACAAAGGCAAACAAAGATCTTAAAGAACAAAAGAAAAGGCTAAAAATGATGCAAAGAAAAAGGAGACAAAAATAGAAGCTCCTTGAAAACGTTGTCATGCGGCTAATATACCCCTAGGAGAGGGTGAAGAAGACTATAATTTATGATATGATTTAAGGGAAAGAAGAGCTAATATATCTTTCTCTTAGCTCATGGAATTATATCCAAGATGCACAAGTCAATGGAAAAGGTTGATAAACCCGAAAGCCAAAGAAAAAAAATGAAAGGAACAATCAGAGTGGTAAGTGTAGAAGAGCTTCCCAATATATTGTTGAGATATTTTGCAATCACACCTACTTCAGTCCCTTTGTAAGGAGCAATGAGGGCTCATGATCAAAATCCCATACATGCACAGTGGGAGAAAGTGCCACCACTCAATTCCTATAAAGCATTGTACTTGCACTCGTTTTCTAATGCAATGATAGTACTCTTTTCTTTCCAGTAAAGTGTCTATGTCAATGTACACACACAAGCTTGTGTTTATGAGTCCAAGTCTCAATCTTGGAACCTAATTCAGTTGTGTGACAATTTCTCCTTGTCTGGGTCAATGTCTTCATGAGTTTCTTCTTCCTCTTTCAACCTCCATAGCTTTCGCAACTGCCATGCTCTAGATCCCGCATATTTTAATACGGTATCAGAGACCAGTTGGGCATGCTCCTCCAGCTCCATTCTACTCTCATCTAGCTTAGCTTTAGCTTAGTCCAGATCAAGTCTAGGAGCTCATCTCCCACTCCTTCTTCTCCAAATTTCGACCTTGTGGCAGCCATAGCCACCCTGCACATATCCTGCTTCAAGCCCTTACAACTCTTCAACCAGAAGAGATCTTGATAAACTTTCTTTTGGATAAGTGTTATTTTGCTCCTAAAGCTTCTCTGTATCACCTTAGAACTTGACATTGCCCTGTCCACTAATCAACATTGTCATTTTTCTCAGGATCTATCGTGTGGCCTCCATAGCCAAGCAATACCTAGGCATCTTGGAGCCTATGGATCTCACACTGCAAGACACCATTCATCATGATGTCTTCTCGGGAAATCTTCCTCAACATCAGGCGCATCTCTATGGCACATCATGCTGCAACATTGGCCATCATATGCTTCAGCATTGCTGAAGATTCGTCACGTTGTCAAAATATGTGCCCATGTTGATCGAATGCTTTGATCCATCTCTGTGCAGCACGATTTTAGTTGCCATCATAGGAGAATGATAGCCCATGAAGTAAGCTTCATCCTCATATAAGAAATTTTCAAAATGATCAAGTATAGCTCCCACAATCAGTAAAAAACCAAGGCTGGGTCAAAACCCTAATCTAGGAAGCCATAGCAAAACTTCACCAAGCTCAAAAATCTCATCATTTTCTAAAATACTTGTTTATGACATCTAATATCTCTTGCATTTCTTTAGGCTATATACCATAGTAATCTCAAATCCTACTCTAGATATTGAGAGCATGGGTTTGGTAGAAATATATAGCCAATGGTGTTGCATCTTCTACTATGAGTAGCAACACTTTATGCACTTGTGAAACTTTTTCATTGGATTTTAACTCAATAACTACATTATATTTTTCAAAATCAGAAAAAGAACAAGTCAAGTTATCCATAATAATATCCTCATCGAGGAAACCATGATCCTTAAACTTGTCACCCATGAAAATATCATATCTTATCAGTTTTAATCATGAATTCAGATCCCATTAAATAGTGCTTCCATTGACGTAAAGCTTGTACTACAACTAGCAATTCCTTATCATAGGTAGAATACTTGAGTTTAGAGGGCTTAAGCTTGCGGCTAGAGTAGGCTATGGGATGGGAATCTTGCATAAGGACAGCTCCTATTCCAGATCCACTAGCGTCAGTGACTACTAGGAAAAATGGCCTATTAAAGTCAGGGAGTTGCAATACAGGAGCATGTGTTAAGTCATGTTTTAATAAATCAAAAGACTTTTTTTAATTTTCAAACCAATGATATACAATACCTTTCTTTAATAATTTTGTCAAAGGTAATGCAAGCAATTAAAAATTTTTCACAAATTTTCTATAAAAGCTAGCAAGACCTAAGAAAGAAAGTAATTCATGCACATTTTTAGGTATCAGCCAATTCAAAATTGCTTCTATCTTTTTAGGGTCAACTTTAATACATTCAAAATTGCTTCTATCTTTTCTGATTTTGAAAAATATAATGTAGTTATTGAGTTAAAATCCAATGAAAAGGTTTCACAAGTGCATAAAGTGTTGCTAGTCATAGTAGAAGATGCAACACCATTGGCTATATATTTCTACCAAACCCATGCTCTCAATATCTAGAGTAGGATTTGAGATTACTATGGTATATAGCCTAAAGAAATGCAAGAGATATTAGATGTCATAAACAAGTGCCCCTAGTCCGCGGCCGTCGACAGTCCATGGAATATTCCCTCGCTAACTAGGGGAGGTTCATAATATAGTTAGAGAGGCTGATCAGACTATTCTCTCAAGCTATAAAAGGAAGATCCTTCCAAAGCTATCATCAATCTATCTTTCAACTAGTTCGAGTTCTTCCAGCTATCCTTAAGCTCTTCGCCTATTATCTATATAGATCACCATCTATGCTTCAAAGTAGAAGCACATGGGTGGATAGAACCATCTTCGTATTAGTTTGTTTGAACTTAAAGCAGTTTTTATTCTCCTTATAGTTGTTATGTGTTCTCTACTCATTGCTCAAACTCTGCCCGTTGTGCCATGTAATTTCTACATATGTTTCACCCCTTGCTGTAGAAATAAAATTGAAGTATGAAATCAAAGGACGAGGAAGTGGGTAAAGTTGAGGTCTCTCTAATGATATAGAGAAGAGAGATAAATGTAATTGAGAAATAGAAGATGATAATAAAAGTATGGAAGGTGATTAGCTTGGCAAAGTTGAGCTCTCTCTAATGATAGAGAGAAGAGGGATAAGCGTAATTAAGAAATCAATGAAAACGTATGTTGAAAGAGATAGAAAATTAGATTCCAATAGAAGATAAAAGAGGTCTTCTGCTTTTATTTAAGAGATGAGAAAGAAATCTCCAAACTTTTAAAGTAAGAGATGAAAAAGAAAAGCAAGAGATTAAATTATATGGAAATCTGAGAAGAAGAGAGTCAATTGGAAGAGAATATAAATCCTTTTATCACAGTGGACTCACTATAAAGTTGGAAAAAGAAAGCTTAGAATGTAAGCAAGAGAGAATCGTTTTAAAAAAACTCTTTAGTCAATAGTTCTTAGTACATGTATAAAGTTAATGTTAGTGCTACTCAGGTAAGTTTCATAACCTTCTTTTTGGGATTTGGACTTAAGGAACATGGAGGTCTCTTGGTAAGAAAAAATTATGAATGTTTATAGTTTACTTAGTTATTTAAAAATACCTTTGATGTTCTTAAATATCTACATAATTATTGGATTTAATAATTAAACCTTGGGTGAGCATGTGGAAAGTGGCAAGCCCAATCTTAATTACTAACTCTTATGGATGGGTGGACACACTCAATCGACTAATTTCTCAATCAAAGAAATTTTAGGAAGAATCATAGGAGCATAATCACCTTTAGTAGGATAGAACCCAAGCTAATACTATCTTAGGGGAGTGAGCTGAAATAATGCTAGGTTAATGGACGCAACTACCCCTCTCTAGAATTAAGTAATTTTTTGCTACTTGCATATTTCATTGGCTGCAAAGTGACAAATCTTAGATGGGTATTAGAATACTATGAGGATGACTCTCTAGGCTTTCTTTATAGACCATGTTTTCGCTAAGTTTGTTCTTCAACATAGTTGCAAACCTGTCAAGTAAGCTGCATGTTTCTCCTAAGGAGATTCCCTTGGATTCTTTAAAAAAACTTAAGAGAATGACTCATTTTTAAAAATTGGGTAAAAAATAACATATAAGTTTCTGATAATTTTAATTTTGTGCATTTCAAAATAAAAACTACTATGACACAAGGATGTTGATTTATAAACTAGATCATTTTTAAAGGATTTTTTTTCTAAGCAAGGTAGTATCTTAATATCATAAAGTTTATATAGCATAAATTTATATTTTTTCTAGAAATTAATAATAAATTAGGCATGATACATTATAATTATCTCAAAACCTAAAAAATTAATTAGCAAAATTTTGATACTTAATTGACAAGAAATTTATTCATATATATCAATCTTGTATGAAAAAATGTGAAAATAACAATTTTCAAATGCTAATATGGGTTAATAACTTCATATGCAAGAAGAGGTGTCCAACTTCTCATGGGTACTCAATAAATCTAACAATTTGCATTGTCCAAGAATGCATAATTTGATGTCAAAGAGCTAGATGGAGACTCTTGAGTTTTACATGTCTGTGGATGCTCTTTAGGTTTTCATTTTATACATGAGGACTTTGATGGAGACTCTTGAGTTTTACATGTCAGTGGATCCTCTTTAGGTTTTCATTTTATACATGAGGACTTTGAAGGTAGAGCATGCTTTTGTTCAACACCTAAGGGTCCCTAGGTCCTTCACTATTATTTTGCCTCAATGCTTGTGTGGTCTTACTTTGTTCAGTAGAAGCATCACATGGGAAAAATGCTATCTTGCTTGGGGTTTGATACGTTAATGTGTTACCCAATTTGCTACCACTATCTCTCTTGCCACCAATTTCAATTTTGGTACTCTTCTTTGTCATGGTAGAGAGGGGAGGAGAATCAAATGGACCGGAGATATCCTATTTAAGAGTATACTCCCATGTTCTCTTTGACTTCTTGCTACTTTCTTCTTGACTCCTCTCTGTGACAAAAATGATTTAAAATTAGTGCAATAATTGCTCAATGTCTCTATTGTCCTTTGTCCATGGATGTGTTAGATGGGTACCTCACCTCTTTTGCAAGAAAATTTTTGAGAGATAGAGTTCTTGTGGTGGTCCTCTTTTCTAAGGCTTTTTAAAATGATCGTATTTTTTTACAATGTCAAGTAAGCTTCAACATATCCTTAAAATATTCCATCTTACAAAAGGTCTCAACCTTTATTTTCTAAGGAGGCATCTTTCTTTCCCTCTTGAATGATGCACATATAAGTTCCCTACCATGTAATCAATTCAAATGTCTTCAAATGAGGTAAAATTTAGAGGCTATGTGCCAGATTCATCTTAACACCCAACGTTGAAGGTTTCACAAGTAAAAATCCATATATGCTCTCTATCCATAGTGATAAGGCCCTTTGCAACCATAAGATGATTGTCTTTTTTAGAGATTTTTTTTTTGAAACCATTGGATGCTTTTCATGTAAGTGATACCAAGGGCAATGGAATGTCAGTCAAGCCCACATTTTCTTTAAAATGCCTCCCCGTCCAAAAATAGATTACCCATATACATATTGTCATCGTAGTTGCCCATGTTACTCTCAACATGTAGCTCGATCAGCGTTCCTATTGTCAGAGGTGAGAATGCATGACCCCTGAGTTTTATAATTATAGAGGGGGTGAGACTCAGACTCAACTCCTCTACATAGCTTGTTCAAATCAACTAAAAGTTGCAGCCATTGAGATTAAGCTGTGCTATCAGCTTTGCAACTAATTGGTTACAATAAAAAAGGCAATCATCCCATGGCACATCCCTCCATATTTTGTCACCTATGGTGCTTCTAGGAGGGACGTGTGAAGGGGAGACGCTTTTGCACATTCTCCCTTAGGTGAATAGTTATGATTTTTCTACATGAAATCTCACTTGCAACTCAATTTTTCTCATCCTACCAATAATAGAACAGAATAGTTAGCCATTGAGTTATAGAGGGAGTATTTTACACATTGGAGATTGTGATCATCTCTCTTTTTGTCATCTTTTGGTACCCCCATAAAGGATTCAATATATTTTTATTTAAGAACTCAAGGAAACCTTCAATTGTATGAAGATGATGAGCTTATCGAGTCGAGTGTTTATGGGTAAGGAAGATCCAACGAAGTGGCTTGCACATTGTGAATGGTTTATGTTTATGAGTCACATGGTAACTCATGAAGAGAAGCTTTATGATTTTCATCTAGTTATGTAGGGAGAAGTAAAGATTTGGTATGAAGCTTTGGATGATGCTGTGAAGCAAGATTGGGATAAACTAACAAGTTCTCTTGTATCACACTTTGCTCATCATGAAACAGCAATACAAGTTGATGAGAAGCTTCAACGTCTTCATCAAAATCCAAGAGAGGATTTCCAAAGTTTTCTACATCGATTTGAAGCTCTTTAGTTGAAGATAGGGAAGAATACTCGTATTTAACATGAAAACAACCTCAAGCTTGACAAGTTTAAGGCTTGTCTTCACCAAACAGTTTGTGAAAAGGTGGAATTGGAAAAACCACATGTGCACGCCCAGAGCTCAGATTTCCTTTCGATGTCTTTGGGTAGGAAAAAATTTAACATGTTTTTATCATGTAATGGTAATTTATGATGTGTTGATATTCTTGCTAAAAGGAAGAGGTTGTGATGAACTTTGTTTGAAAAAGAAGAATTGAAAAGAGTTTCTTCTTGATCCTAAGCTTTGAATAGTTTTATATTTTAAAAAAATCTTGGATCCAAAAAATCAACAGTTATTATAGCAGTTACAAATCCATAAAAACCTATTGAGAAAAAAGGAGCATGCTTTCTATGTGTGTCTCATGCCCCAAGCTAAATATTCTTGGTAATAAAAGCTACAACCAAACAAACAAACAAACAACAATTTAAAATAAAAATACAACAAAAGACCTTAGATCCTTACTTTGATCACTAGGAAGAAAACCTATGAAACAAAGTAAAATAAAGTCCAACCTAGAGACCATAAAGAGAATAGGAAAATATGTTCCAAGAATAGAGAGTGAGACCCTACACTCAGAATATTATGAAGGATAGATTATGGGTTGTGATCATAGATTACACTTCATCCTTAGAAACAATGAATGGTGGTAGATAAAAGAGTTTTTTTTTTGGCATTCAAGATTAGGGCCTTCCTAGAAATGATTGCTTCTAGATTTTGTATCATCTCAAAGATAAGATAAATCATTAGAGTGAACCAGATAGTTTGAATATATGGATGAACCCCACTGTCTCTAAAAGAATTAGAGTATGAGCAATACCCTTTTACAAGGAAAAGAGCACTCTAGGGTCTTAGGAAAGTGGATCAACATGGAAAACCTCAACGTCTCTTTTTCTATGAAAATGTACATGTTATATATGGGTTTGTTTCAAGTCTTTGAGTTTTTTTTACCTACTACTTGGGTTTAAAAAGCTAGTTGTCAAGGGCAAAAGTTTAGTTGCAGTTTTCTTTTGTGGTGTAATCGTAATTTGAATGTATAAAGTGCATTTAAGAGGAATGTGAAAGGAGGAAACACACTTTGAAATCCAACTCAGACTGAAAGGAAAGTTTGAAGCATGGTTCAAGATCTTGAGAGAATTTTCCAAATAAGTTCCGAACGAAAGATTGTAAAGCAAGAAACCATGGAAGTGCACCTAACTAAGGGAAGCCAGGATCTTTTGAAAGAGATCGAGGAAGAAACTATCTAAGGGTTTAATCAAAGAAGCGTTTTGCCAAGGAAAGAGCCACAATTGTTCCCTACAATCCTAATGATTGAAATGTGAAACGAAAAAGTTTAACAAAACCCTCAAAAGATTCTTAATGGAGCATCTTTGCAATAATTTGATTTAGGAAAGACCCTAATAATTCTTCTACAGGAAAATCCTTGGCTTGTTTGAGGAAACATTGCAAGGAGCAAGTTGGAATTGTGAGTGGAAAGTTTCAAGACAACTCGACAATAAGAGGTGTCTTTCATGAGCTTCAAGGCATGAGAAATTATTAAAGAGCATAAAAATATATTTTGTCAATACTGAAAGATTGAGATTTCCTTAAATTGGGGAGGGAGATCCTACTATGTTTTAGATCAAACATTTTATCGATAAACCCCATGGAGACATCAAGATGAAACTTGAGGTTAAGAACCTTGGCACAATTAAAGAAGTTCTAGCTATATCCATTGAAAAGGAACATAAACATGGAATAGATGAGAAAGAGGGATTATAGCAAAAGCTCCAAAGAAAAAAGACCCATGCTAAGGGCTAGAGAGAAAACCATAGAAGTAGATTGTAGCAATTTCTCATTGCTAGCTAGATAGGAAATGACTGTCACAAAAAATGGAGAATTTTCTAGAAGTTGAAACAATGTATAATATGAGTCTTGAAGCTATCAAAGGTAGATCTTGGAGAAGAGGGTTTGATGGTCCTATAAATTTGATTGGTTAAGAAGGAGTGAATAGAGTTGGAAGATAGGATGAAGGAGGCTATTATAGATATGTACCCTCTTTTTATAAATTTTCCAACAAAAAAAAAAAGATTACAGAGTCAAATCTATGAGCCTATGACATCTCAAGGTCCATCAAATAAAGAAAAGTGTAAATGCGAGCTCATGCTCAACCGCGAAGATCCATATACCACTTATTGTTTCAAGCAAACACCTATGGCTATCTCTCACCTAGCTGATTTACCTTTGCTCCTACCGGGGTATAGTGAGCTTACCTCAATGACCGAATGAGTTTCCCCCTCCCTCAAGCACACAAGTAGCTCCATGATTTGAGATGTGAGCTAAAACATCCTCAAGCCTCCACCTCCAAGCTCCATCCTCCATAGCCGCATGCGAGACAAGAGAAGAGAAGAAGAGAGGAGATGATGGAAAGCTTCACCTCCAATATCCCTGACCCTCACACACTCACTCTCTTACACTCCCTCTATCAAGCACACACAAGCAAGCAAGAAGGAGATGATAAGAAGAGAAGAAGATGAGTCCACTTTGCCACACACCAAAGAATGATCTTCTCTATTCACTTTTTGGCTTTTATACATGCCCTAAATCCCTTGGGCACCGATCCCCTTTTTTACATGACCAGCCATTGTGGCAAGGTTCTATTTTCTCATTCCCTTCTATTTGCCCTATCTCTTTACCTATGCACGTTTACCTTTTATACAATCTGCACAGGTTGGATCCTGGTGCTCTTTCACAAAATTTTAAGGGACGCCTTGCATTTAAAAATTCACCTTTGTCTTTGACTTGATTTTTGAGGCCGCCCTCATGCTTTTGGTTGTTCTTCATCTTGCTTCTTCCTTTGCATCTACATTCTTGACTTATTTTTTATCCGTCTCGAATTGGGGTTAACATTACCTGGTTCCTAGAGGAGTGCTAGTCCCATGGCACTTGCGGGTGTTTATTGATGAGGGCTTGATTCTTTGAAGGGTGGTTCCCAAGTTGATGGTGGTGCCTTATGTGGATTAGCACTGGGTGAGAAGCTTTGGCAAATGGTTGCACTGTTGGAGGCCAGGGGTATGTAGAGTGGATGGCGGGGCTTCTGATATTAGTGATTTGCAATATTCGTCTTTACCTAAAAAGACATTAAGTGCGCCACCTATGGGGAGGTTCTACCTTACCATGTGGTGAATTTTCTTGTGCTAGTGGAATTGGAAGTTGGGTTGAGCCTAGGTGTTGACCCACACTTGAGGACCTAGTTTGTGTATAAGGGAGATGCGGTGGGTGTAGCTTAGGGTGACAGGTCTAACCATAGGCAAGTGTGACCTTCCTAGGTATGTATTTCCCTTAATGTGCCCTAAGCGTGATGTGTGGGGAATCAAAATAAGGGCTAGGAGGTTAGACATGGAGCTAGCCGACCGAGGCCATCGGACACACATAACTTGAGAACCCCTCGATGTAGTGACTGTATCAATGTGGAGTTAATTGCTTTTCTTGTGATTTCATTCTCTTTTCATTTTGATTCTCTTCTTTCTTTTCTTTTTCTTTTGCTTTTTGTTTTTTTAAATTTTATTGGGAGAGGGTGGAGTTGGGGGCTTACGAGATTTAATCAGGAATTTCCAGCTCTACATGTACCCTCTGAGGTTCACATGCATACTTGGAGAGTGGTAGTGGAAAGAAATGGATGATTTCAATGGGTGAAGCGGCTATCATTCATGTCTTCCAAGAGGGCTAAGAAAAATGAAGTTAGTAGAGCAGCTCGCATCATCAATCTAGCCATGGCACAACTATCTATTCCATTGGGATCAAAAAAGAGGGGTGGAAGCGATGCTCTTGTGGTGCGGGATCCTGTCTAAGTAGTATCCTAAGAAATCTTAGATAATTACAGGTTCTGATGAAGGTGGGAATCGGGACAGGAAGAGAATTCGTCGATGAAGCAGACTATTGAATCATATAGGTCCTCTAACATGAAAATGAGGGCCTCTTTGGGTTTAGTAGCATTGGCATTGTAGCTCCATGGAAAGTCGTAGCGGCTGTGGATGCTTGGGTTAAAATCCACTCCTACCCTTCTTGAATATGGCATGAAGGTTGCATTATTCCTCTCAAAGGGTGGGGTGTTACAAAAAGCTATCCATGTATCCATGTTTACATAAAAAATGTGCCTCCTCCATGTGGGTTCGCATCCATGGACCTTCACAGCCCTGGGCACTTCAAAAACTTTATCTTGCCAAAAATCTACATCCTCGGTCCCTCATAGGGTGGGATTCTGCTTTGTCTTCTTGTCTCCTAGCTTGCTTCCAACATTAGTCCCCTCTTTCACCACCTTGACTGGTAGTACTCTACGCAAGTGGGTGGGGAATTGAAAAGTAAAGTCGAAGGGCTCCCTACCACTCTCCCGTTGCTCCCAAATCATAAGTTTAGCATTAAATATTGCTGAAAAGTCATCTTGGCTTGGTGGGATAGGCATAGTGGGCACCACTACTGACTGGGCATTCAATCTTCTCTTTACATGCTCCACCATCTGTTGTCTCCTCCTTTTAAGCTCCGCTTTTCTTTCAACAGAGGTGTCCACCTATTGTTGTTGTTCTTTTGCGCCTGGGGAAGGAATTTGTGGGACAATTTCTTCTTCATGAGGTCCCGTGTCAAAGCTTGTGCTAGCCTCTTCTCCTTGTTGGTCTTCCTTTTCTGTCCCCCTCAACAAACCCTACTGCATCAACTTCTTGTGGGGTCAGGCTTGCTTGTTGTAGTAGATAGTTTCATTGCTCCTCAAGGGCAAGGCTCGCACCTACGGGTTGCGCTGACATCTATAGGCCTGCTCTTAGGGGCTTGCATGCAATCCCTAGCTTCTTCTTTATGGAGTCAACGACCTCCCCTTCCTCCATTTGAATGACATCTAGTAGTGTGTTCAAGAAGGTGCATTGCTAGGCTTCAAAACTCACTTGGGCGGCATGTGCCTTGCTCTTAGCTAGCACTTTGTTCTTTTCCACCTGAGCGAGACGACGCCCCAAAACTTTGACTCTTATCTCATTATGGTTTGCCTAGTCTTCTGCTCTCTTCTTCATTTCCGCAAAGGCTTTCTCCTTGCCTTTGTCTAGTATCATCAACCTTTGCTCTTGATCTTCAATCTCTCTTTCCAGCCTCTGTTCCTCCTGTTGCTCCGAGGTTGCCTCTCTTTTCAAATTCTCTATCTCTTCTCGGTACCTACGTGCCCTTTCCTCTCTTGCCACCTCTAACTCTTCTGGGCTTTATGCAACTTTTCCATCTCCCCTTTCAGATCTTCATAGAGCCCTACAAGCTCATCACTCATTATGGTATCGTAGGCTCACTAGGCTTGAGTCTCTTCATCCAGCCTTGCGTGCCAATTGGTTTTTTCTTTGTCCTTGGCTTGCAGTTGCTCCTTCAGCTCACTTATCTCCCTTTGGCACATGGCTACTTGACAAGTTTTCTCTAATTGGGATGCATCCATGGCCTCCTTTTCTGCCTCTAGTTCAGCCACCCACTACTATCTTCTTATCCTCCTTTTCCTTCTCTAGCTCTGAAAGAAGCTCCTTAACGTATTTTTCATAGTATCTGCAGGTGTGTGGCAACTTTATCGTGGGAATGGAGGTTGTGGAGGTTTCCACCTTCTACCTCTTGGAATCTTGCCTAGACTCGGTTTATGCTCTGCCATCGGTGTTTTAGTTCCTGGTATGGGGGTATCTTCCCCCATTCCTTGGGCCATTTCTTTATTAACAAACTACTGTACCCGAGCCATGAGGTTGCTAGCATGCACTTTGGCTATGGAGCTTAGAGTGGATATAGTTGTTAGGGTCGTGGGCACTAGGAGAGTAGGGATGGGATCGATTGGGGCCTTGCCCTTGCCTTTTTTCACTACGGGTGGCGTGATCTCTAGTGCTTGTGTGCTTGAGCTAGGGTCTTCATCTCTAGTCGGCTCTCATGGCACACAACTCATCCTGTCTACACTGCTCCTCTATAGATATACGTGTTTCTAGAACCATGTCTTCATCTTCCTTCCTTTTAAACTCTTCCTCTTATTCAGTTGCCTTCCCTTTTCTCTCCTCCTCAGATTTTCTTGATTCTTCTTTCAGCCTCTCTGACTCCTCGTTTTCTTTCTTCTTCCTCTCTTCCTCTTTCTTCTTAGACTCTTTTTTAGCTTTTTGTAAGTCTAATTTTTCTTTCTTCCTGCTTTCCTCCTCATCCTTCTCTTGCAAATCCTTCTTCTTTGGCTTTCGTTGGGCTTCTTGGCATTTATTTTTCTCCTTCCTCATCATTACTCACTGTCCTTTCACCAGAGTGTGGCTACTATTCATTGTGGAGGTGACCTCTCTAGTGTTTCTCCAATTCCTTCTCCTTCACCCTGTCCTTCCCCCAATGCTTCGCTTATTACAGTTGTCAAAACCCCACCGAATCCGATGGTAGAGGCCTTTGAGGATGACACTTTTCTTTTTGCCTTGGTAGTAGGGGACTCTCCTCCTAGCGGTCTTCCTCCCTCCTGTAGCTAGTTCTTTTGCTGAAGACTCAATGGTCTTCCACACAAAGCCATTTACATTTACTTCATCAATGGATCTTGCTGCAATGCTCTCCAGCATAGGCACATTGATTCGGCTCATTATTGAGTTGTACCTTTGGCTAGAGAATAGTGTATGCATCATTTTGGCTTGGAGTTGGATTTCGGGGTTGGGGATGTTTGCCAAGTTGATGCCATCATTTATGTGGACCATCAACTTGTCCATTCCTAACATGGCATACACATCTCTCTTCAGCTGCCTTTCCACCTTATCATTGGCTAGACCCAATGCTTTCTCCACCAACTCTGGAGTCAATTCGATCTCGACTTGGCGGGTTTCTTCTATTTTCTGCACTGTCATGGTGCCGTGGCTCCTACCAAAGGTCCGAAGGAACTCCACACACTAGCTGTAGTCCACTCCTTGACCAACTACCTCCATGTACTTTTGCAGATGGCATTGTTCGACAATCTGCTTCACTGCTTGTTGCTCCCTGGCAACATCCTCCAAGTTCAAGACAGGGCCTGGACTTGAACTGGTTAAAGGCCCTTATTTTCACGGAAAGGCCATATTTTGCTTGCTCTTCTTGTGAAAATGGCAACTTGCTGGCTTTCTCTTGGCCTGTCATCATGCTGGGTGCCTGTCATGAATCCGTGTTCACCATTAGTTCTTTTCAAAACAATTATATGCAGAGGAAAAAGATCAGATGCTAATGGAATTGAAATGCTTAATTATAGAATTAAACGTCTCCCTCAAGTAGTCCATACATTCCAAATTTTATGACCCTTTTTCTTAGCCATGAATTGGTTTTGATTTGTTTTCATTTTCTTTTGCATTTTATTCTTATTTCCACCTTACCCCCTTCCCCTGCAGAAATAAGAAGAATTATATCCAAGATGCACAAGTCAATGGAAAAGGTTGATAAACCCGAAAGCCAAAGAAAAAAAATGAAAGGAACAATCAGAGTGGTAAGTGTAGAAGAGCTTCCCAATATATTGTTGAGATATTTTGCAATCACACCTACTTCAGTCCCTTTGTAAGGAGCAATGAGGGCTCATGACCAAAATCCCATACATGCACAGTAGGAGAAAGTGCCACCACTCAATTCCTATAAAGCATTGTACTTGCACTCGTTTTCTAATGCAATGATAGTACTCTTTTCTTTCCAGTAAAGTGTCTATGTCAATGTACACACACAAGCTTGTGTTTATGAGTCCAAGTCTCAATCTTGGAACCTAATTCAGTTGTGTGACAATTTTTCCTTGTCTGGGTCAATGTCTTCATGAGTTTCTTCTTCCTCTTTCAACCTCCATAGCTTTCGCAACTGCCATGCTCTAGATCCCGCATATTTTAATACGGTATCAGAGACCAGTTGGGCATGCTTCTCCAGCTCCATTCTACTCTCATCTAGCTTAGCTTTAGCTTAGTCCAGATCAAGTCTAGGAGCTCATCTCCCACTCCTTCTTCTCCAAATTTCGACCTTGTGGCAGCCATAGCCACCCTGCACATATCCTGCTTCAAGCCCTTACAACTCTTCAACCAGAAGAGATCTTGATAAACTTTCTTTTGGATAAGTGTTGTTTTGCTCCTAGAGCTTCTCTGTATCACCTTAGAACTTGAGATTGCCCTGTCCACTAATCAACATTGTCATTTTTCTCAGGATCTATCATGTGGCCTCCATAGCCAATCAATACCTAGGCATCTTGGAGCCTATGGATCTCACACTACAAGACACCATTCATCATGATGTCTTCTCGGGAAATCTTCCTCAACATCAGGCGCATCTCTATGGCACATCATGCTGCAACATTGGCCATCATATGCTTCAGCATTGCTGGAGATTCGCCACGTTGTCAAAATATGTGCCCATGTTGATCGAATGCTTTGATCCATCTCTGTGCAGCACGATTTTAGTTGCCATCATAGGAGAATGATAGCCCATGAAGTAAGCTTCATCCTCATATAAGAAATTTTCAAAATGATCAAGTATAGCTCCCACAATCAGTAAAAAACCAAGGCTGGGTCAAAACCCTAATCTAGGAAGCCATAGCAAAACTTCACCAAGCTCAAAAATCTCATCATTTTCTCTATCCTGCCACTTAGAACAAACCACTACCACTCCAATCTACTATCCCAGTATCAAATCAAGGAGGAGAAGAGCTTGGATTCATTGACAGAAGATCAACGACCCCGAACTAAGAAGATTTGAGTTCCCGGACATAGTCTTTACATAGTGTGTTTTCACATTGTCATTACTTGTGTCTCTTGACACACTATAATCTGCTCTTTCACTGATAAAATCTAAGAATTATGGAGTTATTTTCTATTGCTCTAGCCATTCAACATGGGCAAAGACTCTCAAACTTCTCGCTTCAAAGGATTCGGATTTCATACCTGGCAGACCCACATCAAACTCATCCTGATGAAGAAGGGCCTCTGGGCCATTACTACTGGAAAAGAAAAGAAGCCTCGTGATGTGGACCTTGCAATCACTTGGAAAAAGAATGATGATAAGGCTCATGCCATTATGAAATTGGAGCTAGACGATAGCTATATCCACCATGTGGATAATTGTGACACTTTACAGGATACATGGAAGAGATTTGACACCTTGTTTAGTGCATAATCTAAATCATCAAAGTATGGTCTCCTGATTGAGTTTTCCAGGCTTGAAATGAAGTCCAGAACATCACTTGCCACACATTTGAATTACATGGAAGGACTTCTAACCCAACTTGCAGGAATCAACATTAAAATGGAAGAAGATGTTTGCATCAGCGCTCTACTTAAAAGTTTACCTCCTGAATATAATAATATATCAACAACTCTAATCAATATGCCAAACCCTGAACTTGTTGATATCTAGGCATCACTGTTAGAGGAGGAAAAGAAGCTAAAAACTAAGGAAGAACCAAGCATCTCTAGAGATGAACATGCATTATATGTTGGCAACAGGTACAAAGGCAAGAGGGATCAACTCTTTTGTGACTTCTACAAAAGGACCGAACACATTGAGAAGTTCTACCAAGCCAAAAAGAGGTCTCAAAAGGCCTATCTAGTTGCAGTCAAAGAAGAAGAATAAAACGGACCAAAGAAAGAAGAAGAAGAAGTAGACCACCACGAGAAAGACAAACCTCATCAGTCCTTCTATTCAGATAGACTTTTTTAGCTTTGTATTTCCTAGCCCTAATGCTTCAGACATAAACTTGTAAACTCCTCAGTTAGCCTTCTACTACAGCCTCTGTACACTTTGTGAGGCCCCTGCTACAGCCTCTAGATGACCACCATGTTTGTGGTATCCATACTTAGCCTTTTCTGCGATAGCCTCTGGTGTTTTGCCTTGTTTATGGTGTGCCAACACTTTACAAGTGTTGCTCTCACTAAAGCCTCTACACACTTTGTTCTTCTGATTGTGATTGAGGAGGGGTGTTGAGATATTTTACAATCATACCTACTTCAATCCCTTTGTAAGGAGCAGTGAGGGCTCAGGACAAGAACCCCATATGCACAATTAAAAAAAAGGGCCACCACTCAATTCCTAAAAAGCATTGTACTTGCACTCTTTTTCTAATGCAATGATAGTACTCTTTTCTTTTCAGTGAAGTGTCTATGTAACTATACACACACAATATTTGAAACGAGTATTTACGAGGCACCTATCAAGGTAAATTGTTATATAACTATATATGGTTTAGGATCATTTCCTTTTATATTAGAGAGGTACTATCTTAGAAATACATGAGTGATATAAGACTTGATAACAATATACGAAAAATGTAGAGTGCTAAGAATATTTTAAATGACAATAAGAAAGAAATTCACTCAAGATGATATAGAAGAGAAAAGGGATTTGTAAAGTTCAAGAGAAGAAGAAAAAGAAGATCAAAGCTCTGAGATCAAGAAGCCCGATGTTTTTAGATATGCTCAATGTCGCACCCTTGTAAGGTGCCACCAAAGGTCCATGGTGCTCTAAGATGTAACATCCCCATTATGAGGGGAAGCCATGTGTGAGCATAGACATTTGTTGGGTCTTGACTTGTATATCAGATGAGGTATATATGATTAGATGGAAAAAAGGTGACATTTGTGGATCTAGCCTTTGGGTTAGATACAGTAGTTATGATGGTAGCAACTGGAGGCACAATCCATCGAGTTGCCAGGTAGGTGTGGGAGTTATCAGGGACCCCTATTTTGGGATCTAGGGACCGCCAAAGTGGTCCTTCGCTGGGGGGATCTTAGGGGGGTCAACAAGCCCCTTGACAAGGATCGGAGAGTAGCACCCTTGGCCCCTTGGCCCAACCTTAAAGAAAATATTTCTTGGAATATTCCCTAGCCGACTAATGAAGGTTCATAATATGGTTGGACATGCCGACTAGACTACAAGCAAAGCCCCTCAAAATCCATCACCAATCTATCTTTCACCCAATCAGAGTTCTTCCAGCTATCCTTAAGGCCTTTGTCTATCATTTTTTTGGATCACCATCTAAGCCTCATAGTGAAAGCACAAGGATGACTAAATCTATCTTTGTATCAATTGGTTTGAAATTAAAGTACTTTTTTTATTCTCATAGTTGTTGTATGGTCTCTACTCCTTGCTAAGATTTTGTTTATTACGTCGTGTAGTTTCTGCATGGTAGGGGGCTCTAAGGAGTAAAGAGTTCTTGAGAGGCAAGGGCTTCAATATGAAAGATAAGAAATTTCATTTGCTACATCAGGTAGTGGTGCTGGCACATCAAGTGGTAGTGGTATTGTATCGATAATTCAAACACTTAGGATTGGTCCACCAGCCTTCAATGAAGGCAAGTTAGATGGTAGAAACTACACTTTGTGAAAGTTTAAAATTACAACTATCATTGATTCTTATAAGCTTCTTAAGATAATGATGAGGGCATACCCAACACCCCAACCCATCCCTGGCCCATCAAATTTGAGTATCATGATTCCTCCAAATATAGATGCATTGTGTGACTTAGTTACACAATATTCTAACTTTATTTTGACCTTGATTCAGCATACAACCAAGGCATCAAAAGCTTGAAACATACTGAGGAGAAAATAGAAAACGCAAAATCAAGCATAGATTTAAAACTTGGAGACTCGACTAGTAGTAGAGAAGTTTGCTAAAGGAGAGATAGATGAAGCATTCATCATTGTGATCAAGAATTTATGTGACTAGATGGTTGATGTTAGGATATAAAAGACTAGTGAGGAGCTAGATTAGAGATGTCTTCAAATTTTCCCACTAAAGTTTAATCGACAAATAACTACCCTAAACACTCAAGTGCGATTCCAAGCTTTGATGTTTAAGGAGTTTTGTACACTACAAATGGAGGAGGAGTTGCAGGTAAAAGCTCACGAGAAGATAGCAATAGTGGAGATGCTGCATTATCTACAAATGAAAGGCAAAGGTGATTTCTCTACGAATGGTGACAAAAAGAAGAAGGGTGGAAAGAAAAAGGTGTTGCATTTTCTATGAACATGAAAGGAAAAGATTATTTCTCTACGAATGGTGACAAAAAGAAGAAGTGTGGAAAAAAAAAAGTTTCAAGAAGAGTGCTTCTACTACAAGAAGTAAGGATATGCGATTGTAGATTGCGTGTTAATAAGGCAGATGAAAAGAATAGCACCCTGAAGAGTAAAGGAAAGGAGAGAAGTCAATATGGCTGACAAGAGTTGGATTTATTCATGGCAAGCATTGAGAAAGTTTGTTCCTTTAGTGCAAGAAATATCTACCATTGACTGATGGGTATTGGATAGTTGTGTCTCTTGTTGCATGACCAATAAGAAAGGTCTGATAGTTCTATAATGCCTTTGCAAGAATCCATTACTATGACTCTTGGAAATAATGCAAAATGTCCTACTAAGGATACAGGTACTTTTTCCTTTATTTTTCAAATGGTGATTTCAAAAATCCTTCATTGGCCATGAGGTGAGGTTCATTAAGACAAGTGTAAAAATAATTTACAGTTCTAGCAAAGCTATTGGCAAAGAAGAAATAAGGAACAACATGTATTAGCTCAGTGCTCTTACAGCCAGTGTTGGTGTGGGTGCAAGTAAGCCTCGGTATGAAAGATTTGGTCACATTGATTTTGCAGTGTTAAAAGAGATGCTTAAGCAATGTATGATTGCTCACCTACTTGCACTAGCTGAAATAAAGGACAAGAAAGCAAGATTATAGTGAGGGATCCTCTAGAGTTAGTGCATGCTGACTTGTATGGTAAAAGGCCTACACATGCATAATTTGGGAGGATCCTCTTGTTTTATGTTGATTGTTGACGACAATAGTAAGAAGATGTGGGTGTAAATCCTTCGTGATAAGGCTCAAGATTTTGGTAAGTTTAAAGGATGTCTAAAACTTGTTGAGAATGAAATAGGGCAAAGTGTGAAGAAGTTTAAAATAGATGGTGGTGCTAAGCTCAAATCAAAGGAGCTTGAAGTCTTGATCACATATTAAACACGTTCAAATCCAGTATCACTATGTGCGTGACTTGATCGAGGATGGGATAGTAGAGGTCATCTACTATCCAAGGAAGGATAATGGAGCATATATCTTCATCAAAGCTCTTATACAAAGGATCTGCTTCGAGTTTATCTTTAGAGACTCACCATTAGGCTGACGATGTAGTTCAAGGACATTGAGGGGGGATATTAGATATCCTCAATGGCTAACCTTCGTAAAGTGCCACATCAATGGTCCATGATAGTCTAAGTTGTAAGGCCCTCATTATAGGGAGAAGCCATGTGTGAGCATGAATATTGGTTGGGTCTGGACTTGTATTTTAGATAAGGTCAATGTGGTTGGATGGCAAAAAGGTGACCTTTGTGGATCTAGCCTTTGGGTTTGATAGAGTACTTATGCTAGTAGCAACTAGAGTCATAATGTATTGAGTTGTGGGGTGTGGAACTTATCAAGACCCTTATTTTGGGGTGTCAAGGTAGTGCCCCTAGTCCGCGGCCGTCAACAGTCCAGGGAATATTCCCTCACTAACTAGGGGAGGTTCATAATATAGTTAGAGAGGCTGATCAGACTATTCTCTCAAGCTTTAAAAGGAAGATCCTTCCAAAGCTATCATCAATCTATCTTTCAACTAGTTCGAGTTCTTCCAGCTATCCTTAAGCTCTTCGCCTATTATCTATATAGATCACCATCTATGCTTCAAAGTAGAAGCACATGGGTGGATACAACCATCTTCGTATTAGTTTGTTTGAACTTAAAGCAGTTTTTATTCTCCTTATAGTTGTTATGTGTTCTCTACTCATTGCTCAAACTCTGCCCGTTGTGCCATGTAATTTCTACATATGTTTCACCCCTTGCTGTAGAAATAAAATTGAAGTATGAAATCAAAGGACGAGGAAGTGGGTAAAGTTGAGGTCTCTCTAATGATATAAAGAAGAGGGATAAATGTAATTGAGAAATAGAAGATGATAATAAAAGTATGGAAGGTGATTAGCTTGGCAAAGTTGAGCTCTCTCTAATGATAGAGAGAAGAGGGATAAGCGTAATTAAGAAATCAATGAAAACGTATGTTGAAAGAGATAGGAAATTAGATTCCAATAGAAGATAAAAGAGGTCTTCTGCTTTTATTTAAGAGATGAGAAAGAAATCTCCAAACTTTTAAAGTAAGAGATGAAAAAGAAAAGCAAGAGATTAAATTATATGGAAATCTGAGAAGAAGAGAGTCAATCGGAAGAGAATATAAATCCTTTTATCACAGTGGACTCACTATAAAGTTGGAAAAAGAAAGCTTAGAATGTAAGCAAGAGAGAATCGTTTAAAAAAAACTCTTCAGTCAATAGTTCTTAGTACATGTATAAAGTTAATGTTAGTGCTACTCAGGTAAGTTTCATAACCTTCTTTTGGGATTTGGACTTAAGGAACATGGAGGTCTCTTGGTAAGAAAAATTTATGAATGTTTATAGTTTACTTAGTTATTTAAAAATACCTTTGATGTTCTTAAATATTTACATAATTATTGGATTTAATAATTAAACCTTGGGTGAGCATGTGGAAAGTGGCAAGCCCAATCTTAATTACTAACTCTTATGGATGGGTGGACACACTCAATCAAGTAACTTCTCAATCAAAGAAATTTTAGGAAGAATCATAGGAGCATAATCACCTTTAGTAGGATAGAACCCAGGCTAATACTATCTTAGGGGAGTGAGCTGAAATAATGCTAGGTTAATGGACGCAACTACCCCTCTCTAGAATTAAGTAATTTTTGGCTACTTGCATATTTCATTGGTTGCAAAGTGACAAATCTTAGATGGGTATTTAGAATACTATGAGGATGACTCTCCAGGCTTTCTTTATAGACCATGTTTTCGCTAAGATTGTTCTTCAACATAGTTGCAAACCTTTCAAGTAAGTTGCATGTTTCTCCTAAGGAGATTCCCTTGGATTCTCTAAAAAAACTTAAGAGAATGACTCATTTTTAAAAATTGGGTAAAAAATAACATATAAGTTTCTAATAATTTTAATTTTGTGCATTTCAAAATAAAAACTACTATGACACAAGGATGTTGATTTATAAACTAGATCATTTTTAAAGGATTTTTTTTCTAGGCAAGGTAGTATCTTAATATCATAAAGTTTATATAGCATAAATTTATATTTTTTCTAGAAATTAATAATAAATTAGGCATGATACATTATAATTATCTCAAAACCTAAAAAATTAATTAGCAAAATTTTGATACTTAATTGACAAGAAATTTATTCATATATATCAATCTTGTATGAAAAAATGTGAAAATAACAATTTTCAAATGCTAATATGGGTTAATAACTTCATATGCAAGAAGAGGTGTCCAACTTCTCATGGGTACTCAATAAATCTAACAATTTGCATTGTCCAAGAATGCATAATTTGATGTCAAAGAGCTAGATGGAGACTCTTGAGTTTTACATGTCTGTGGATGCTCTTTAGGTTTTCATTTTATACATGAGGACTTTGATGGAGACTCTTGAGTTTTACATGTCAGTGGATCCTCTTTAGGTTTTCATTTTATACATGAGGACTTTGAAGATAGAGCATGTTTTTGTTCAACACCTAAGGGTCCCTAGCTCCTTCATTATTATTTTGCCTCAATGCTTGTGCGGTCTTACTTTGTTCAGTAGAAGCATCACATGGGAAAAATGCTATCTTGCTTGGGGTTTGATACGTTAATGTGTTACCCAATTTGCTACCACTATCTCTCTTGCCACCAATTTCAATTTTGGTACTCTTCTTTGTCATGGTAGAGAGGGGAGGAGAATCAAATGGACCGGAGATATCCTATTTAAGAGTATACTCCCATGTTCTCTTTGACTTCTTGCTACTTTCTTCTTGACTCCTCTCTGTGACAAAAATGATTTAAAATTAGTGCAATAATTGCTCAATGTCTCTATTGTCCTTTGTCCATGGATGTGTTAGATGGGTACCTCACCTCTTTTGCAAGAAAATTTTTGAGAGATAGAGTTCTTGTGGTGGTCCTCTTTTCTAAGGCTTTCTAAAATGATCGTATTTTTTTACAATGTCAAGTAAGCTTCAACATATCCTTAAAATATTCCATCTTACAAAAGGTCTCAACCTTTATTTTCTAAGGAGGCATCTTTCTTTCCCTCTTGAATGATGCACATATAAGTTCCCTACCATGTAATCAATTCAAATGTCTTCAAATGAGGTAAAATTTAGAGGCTATGTGCCAGATTCATCTTAACACCCAACATTGAAGGTTTCACAAGTAAAAATCCATATATGCTCTCTATCCATAGTGATAAGGCCCTTTGCAACCATAAGATGATTGTCTTTTTTAGAGATTTTTTTTTTGAAACCATTGGATGCTTTTCATGTAAGTGATACCAAGGGCAATGGAATGTCAGTCAGGCCCACATTTTCTTAAAAATGCCTCCCCGTCCAAAAATAGATTACCCATATACATACTGTCATCGTAGTTGCCCATGTTACTCTCAACATGCAGCTCGATCAGCGTTCCTATTGTCAGAGGTGAGAGTGCATGACTCCTGAGTTTTATAATTATAGAGGGGGTGAGACTCAGACTTAACTCCTCTACATAGCTTGTTCAAATCAACTAAAAGTTGCAGCCATTGAGATTAAGCTGTGCTATCAGCTTTGCAACTAATTGGTTACAATAAAAAAGGCAATCATCCCATGGCACATCCCTCCATATTTTGTCACCTATGGTGCTTCTAGGACGGACATGTGAAGGGGAGACACTTTTGCACATTCTCCCTTAGGTGAATAGTTATGATTTTTCTACATGAAATCTCACTTGCAACTCAATTTTTCTCATCCTACCAATAATAGAAGAGAATAGTTAGCCATTGAGTTATAAAGGGAGTATTTTACACATTGGAGATTGTGATCATCTCCCTTTTTGTCATCTTTTGGTACCCCCATAAAGGATTCAATATATTTTTATTTAAGAACTCAAGGAAACCTTCAATTGTATGAAGATGATGAGCTTATCGAGTCGAGTGTTTATGGGTAAGGAAGATCCAACGAAGTGGCTTGCACATTGTGAATGGTTTATGTTTATGAGTCACATGGTAACTCATGAAGAGAAGCTTTATGATTTTCGTCTAGTTATGCAGGGAGAAGTGAAGATTTGGTATGAAGCTTTGGATGATGCTGTGAAGCAAGATTGGGATAAACTAACAAGTTCTCTTGTATCACACTTTGCTCATCATGAAACAGCAATACAAGTTGATGAGAAGCTTCAACGTCTTCATCAAAATCCAAGAGAGGATTTCCAAAGTTTTCTACATCGATTTGAAGCTCTTTAGTTGAAGATAGGGAAGAATACTCATATTTAACATGAAAACAACCTCAAGCTTGACAAGTTTAAGGCTTGTCTTCACCAAACAGTTTGTGAAAAGGTGGAATTGGAAAAACCACATGTGCACGCCCAGAGCTCAGACATGAGGTCTACATTGTTGGAAACCTTATTTGCAACTCTCCTATGTCTGTTTGTGTCTTTGTACCAAGCCTAAGTAAAGAAAGTGGTTCTATGTTGCCTAGTCAAACATGGGATCTATATTCTTGGACACCTTCTCTCTGGTTCTCCTGTGTCTGTCTATGCCTTTGTGTTCACCCTATACTACGGGTCTCTATATAAAAGGGCCACCCTTTTTAGCGGGTCAGCCCCTACCCCATTATATGGGCGTCCTCTCCATTAAATGGGTCTATAGATTTGTACATAAGACTCCACTTCAATGCAAAATATCTCATCACTCTTCTCCTCGGACTTGTCTAGCCACTCCTTGATTTTTGAATCAATGACTATGGCATGAGACAAGTGACCTGTGCATCATGGTCATGCATCCTCTTACATCCTTGCATTGTTGCCTCCTAGCTATTCCTACAAGTGGCATCCATGGCTATGGTACTAGACAAGCATCTTTGAGGAGATCTATAGGATGAGAAGCTTTCTATCCACACTTGAGTTTTTTGGGTTGATGCGGAGTTATGAATATATCTACCCATCTAGGTCACTTTTCGAGTGCTCACCCATGAAAGAGGATGCACGCTAGGACAAATTGGTACCTCATCCAATACCATAGCCATCGATCCCAAAGTCAATGAGTGGCTAGACAAGTTCGAGGAGAAGATTGATTAGATCCTTGTGGAAGCCATGATAAAGACCTTGTAAAAAGTCACACTTTTAAGCCTTAGAATGCATAAAATGATGTGCCCTAGTAGACATATACAATGCAAGGATGAAAAAGGATGCACCACTAGGACAAACTAGTTTCTCATCTAGTACCACAGCCATTGATCCAAAAGTCAATGAGTGGCTAGACAAGTTCAAGAAGATGACTAATTAGAACCTTGGGGACGCCATGATAAAGGCCTTGTAAAATGTCACACTTTTAAGCTTTGTGGATAAAATGATGTGCCCTAGACATATACATAAGGGTTTGGGAAGCACACATCACAATAGGATCATCCTAGCATCAATAAACATCACCTTTGACTACTACTCAACATGCTACTCTTCAACATTGAACAAGGCATAATGCTGCATTTGCTAGGGCCCCCAAGATAATTACAACCATAGCTACACTCAGAATATTATGAAGGATAGATTATGGGTTGTGATCATAGATTACACTTCATCCTTAGAAACAATGAATGGTGGTAGATAAAAGAGTTTTTTTTTTGGCATTCAAGATTAGGGCCTCCCTAGAAATGATTGCTTCTAGATTTTGTATCATCTCAAAGATAAGATAAATCATTTGAGTGAACTAGATAGTTTGAATATACGGATGAACCCCACTGTCTCTAAAAGAATTAGAGTATGAGCAATACCCTTTTACAAGGAAAAGAGCACTCTAGGGTCTTAGGAAAGTGGATCAACATGGAAAACCTCAACTTCTCTTTTTCTATGAAAATGTACATGTTATATATGGGTTTGTTTCAAGTCTTTGAGTTTTTTTTACCTACTACTTGGGTTTAAAAAGCTAGTTGTCAAGGGCAAAAGTTTAGTTGCAGTTTTCTTTTGTGGTGTAATCGTAATTTGAATGTATAAAGTGCATTTAAGAGGAATGTGAAAGGAGGAAACACACTTTGAAATCCAACTCAGATTGAAAGGAAAGTTTGAAGCATGGTTCGAGATCTTGAGAGAATTTCCCAAATAAGTTCCGAACGAAAGATTGTGAAGCAAGAAACCATGGAAGTGCACCTAACTAAGGGAAGCCAGGATCTTTTGAAAGAGATCGAGGAAGAAACTATCTAAGGGTTTAATCAAAGAAGCGTTTTGCCAAGGAAAGAGCCACAATTGTTCCCTACAATCCTAATGATTGAAATGTGAAACGAAAAAGTTTAACAAAACCCTCAAAAGATTCTTATTGGAGCATCTTTGCAATAATTTGATTTAGGAAAGACCCTAATAATTCTTCTACAGGAAAATCCTTGGCTTGTTTGAGGAAACATTGCAAGGAGCAAGTTGGAATTGTGAGTGGAAAGTTTCAAGACAACTCGACAATAAGAGGTGTCTTTCATGAGCTTCAAGGCATGAGAAATTATTAAAGAGAATAAAAATATATTTTGTCAATACTGAAAGATTGAGATTTCCTTAAATTGGGGAGGGAGCTCCTACTATGTTTAAGATCAAACATTTTATCGATAAACCCCATGGAGACATCAAGATGAAACTTGAGGTTAAGAGCCTTGGCACAATTAAAGAAGTTCTAGCTATATCCATTGAAAAGGAACATAAACATGGAATAGATGAGAAAGAGGGATTATAGCAAAAGCTCCAAAGAGAAAAGACCCATGCTAAGGGCTAGAGAGAAAACCATAGAAGTAGATTGTAGCAATTTCTCGTTGCTAGCTAGATAGGATAGGACTGTCACAAAAAATGGAGAATTTTCTAGAAGCTGAAAGAATGTATAATATGAGTCTTGAAGCTATAAAAGGTAGATCTTGGAGAAGAGGGTTTGATGGTCCTATAAATTTGATTGGTTAAGAAGGAGTGAACAGAGTTGGAAGATAGGATGAAGGAGGCTATTATAGATATGTACCCTCTTCTTATAAATTTTCCAACAAAAAAAAAAGATTACAGAGTCAAATCTATGAGCCTATGACATCTCAAGGTCCATCAAATAAAGAAAAGTGTAAATGCGAGCTCATGCTCAACCGCCAAGATCCATATACCACTTATTGTTTCAAGCGAACACCTATGGCTATCTCTCACCTAGCCGATATACCTTTGCTCCTACCGGGGTATAGTGAGCTTACCTCAATGACTGAATGAGTTTCCCCCTCCCTCAAGCACACAGGTAGCTCCATGATTTGAGATGTGAGCTAAAACATCCTCAAGCCTCCACCTCCAAGCTCCATCCTCCATAGCCGCGTGCGAGACAAGAGAAGAGAAGAAGAGAGGAGATGATGGAAAGCTTCACCTCCAATATCCCTGACCCTCACACACTCACTCTCTTACACTCCCTCTATCAAGCACACACAAGCAAGCAAGAAGGAGATGATAAGAAGAGAAGAAGATGAGTCCACTTTGCCACACACCAAAGAATGATCTTCTCTATTCACTTTTTGGCTTTTATACATGCCCTAAATCCCTTGGGCACCGATCCCCTTTTTTACATGACCAGCCATTGTGGCAAGGTTCTATTTTCTCATTCCCTTCTATTTGCCCTATCTCTTTACCTATGCACGTTTACCTTTTATACAATCTGCACAGGTTGGATCCTGGTGCTCTTTCACAAAATTTTAAGGGACGCCTTGCATTTAAAAATTCACCTTTGTCTTTGACTTGATTTTTGAGGCCGCCCTCATGCTTTTGGTTGTTCTTCATCTTGCTTCTTCCTTTGCATCTACATTCTTGACTTATTTTTTATCCGTCTCGAATTGGGGTTAACATTACCTGGTTCCTAGAGGAGTGCTAGTCCCATGGCACTTGCGGGTGTTTATTGATGAGGGCTTGATTCTTTGAAGGGTGGTTCCCAAGTTGATGGTGGCGCCTTATGTGGATTAGCACTGGGTGAGAAGCTTTGGCAAATGGTTGCACTGTTGGAGGCCAGGGGTATGTAGAGTGGATGGCGGGGCTTCTGATATTAGTGATTTGCAATATTCGTCTTTACCTAAAAAGAGATGAAGTGCGCCACCTATGGGGAGGTTCTACCTTACCATGTGGTGAATTTTCTTGTGCTAGTGGAATTGGGAGTTGGGTTGAGCCTAGGTGTTGACCCACACTTGAGGACCTAGTTTGTGTATAAGGGAGGTGCGGTGGGTGTAGCTTAGGGTGACAGGTCTAACCATAGGCAAGTGTGACCTTCCTAGGTATGTATTTCCCTTGATGTGTCCTAAGCGTGATGTGTGGGGAATCAAAATAGGGGCTAGGGGGTTAGACATGGAGCTAGCCGACCGAGGCCATCGGACACACATAACTTGAGAACCCCTCGATGTAGTGACTGTAGTCAATGTGGAGTTAATTGCTTTTCTTGTGATTTCGTTCTCTTTTCATTTTGATTCTCTTGTTTCTTTTCTTTTTCTTTTGCTTTTTGTTTTTTTAAATTTTTTAGGGAGAGGGTGGAGTTGGGGGCTTACGAGATTTAATCAGGAATTTCTAGCTCTACATGTACCCTTTGAGGTTCACATGCATACTTGGAGAGTGGTAGTGGAAAGAAATGGATGATTTCAATGGGTGAAGTGGCTATCATTCATGTCTTCCAAGAGGGCTAAGAAAAATGAAGTTAGTAGAGCAGCTCGCATCATCAATCTAGCCATGGCACAGCTATCTATTCCATTGGGATCAAAAAAGAGGGGTGGAAGCGATGCTCTTGTGGTGCAGGATCCTGTCTAAGTAGTATCCTAAGAAATCTTAGATAATTACAGGTTCTGATGAAGGTGGGAATCGGGATAGGAAGAGAATTCGTTGATGAAGCAGACTATTGAATCACATAGGTCCTCTAACATGAAAATGAGGGCCTCTTTGGGTTTAGTAGCATTGGCATTGTAGCTCCATGGAAAGTCGTAGCGGCTATGGATGCTTGGGTTAAAATCCACTCCTACCCTTCTCGAATATGGCATGAAGGTTGCATTATTCCTCTCAAAGGGTGGGGTGTTACAAAAAGCTATCCATGTATCCATGTTTACATAAAAAATGTGCCTCCTCCATTTGGGTTCGCATCCATGGACCTTCATAGCCCTGGGCACTTCAAAAACTTTATCTTGCCAAAAATCTACATCCTCGGTCCCTCATAGGGTGGGATTTTGCTTTGTCTTCGAGGTTAGTTTGTCTCCTAGCTTGCTTCCAACATTAGTCCCCTCTTTCACCACCTTGACTGGTAGTACTCTACGCAAGTGGGTGGGGAATTGAAAAGTAAAGTCGAAGGGCTCCCTAGCACTCTCCCGTTGCTCCCAAATCATAAGTTTAGCATTAAATATTGCTGAAAAGTCATCTTGGCTTGGTGGGATAGGCATAGTGGGCACCACTACTGACTGGGCATTCAATCTTCTCTTTACATGCTCCACCATCTGTTGTCTCTTCCTTTTAAGCTCCGCTTTTCTTTCAGCAGAGGTGTCCACCTATTGTTGTTGTTCTTCTGGGCCTGGGGAAGGAATTTGTGGGACAATTTCTTCTTCATGAGGTCCCGTGTCAAAGCTTGTGCTAGCCTCTTCTCCTTGTTGGTCTTCCTTTTCTGTCCCCCTCAACAAACCCTAGTGCATCAACTTCTTGTGGGGTCAGGCTTGCTTGTTGTAGTAGATAGTTTCATTGCTCCTCAAGGGCAAGGCTCGCACCTACGGGTTGCGCTGACACCTATAGGCCTGCTCTTAGGGGCTTGCATGAAATCCCTAGCTTCTTCTTTATGGAGTCAACGACCTCCCCTTCCTCCATTTGAATGACATCTAGTAGTGTGTTCAAGAAGGCGCATTGCTAGGCTTCAAAACTCACTTGGGCAGCATGTGCCTTGCTCTTAGCTAGCACTTTGTTCTTTTCCACCTGAGCGAGACGACGCCCCAAAACTTTGACTCTTATCTCATTATGGTTTGCCTAGTCTTCTGCTCTCTTCTTCATTTCCGCAAAGGCTTTCTCCTTGCCTTTGACTAGTATCATCAACCTTTGCTCTTGATCTTCAATCTCTCTTTCCAGCCTCTGTTCCTCCTGTTGCTCCGAGGTTGCCTCTCTTTTCAAATTCTCTATCTCTTCTCGGTACCTATGTGCCCTTTCCTCTCTTGCCACCTCTAACTCTTCTGGGCTTTATGCAACTTTTCCATCTCCCCTTTCAGATCTTCATAGAGCCCTACAAGCTCATCACTCATTATGGTATCGTAGGCTCACTAGGCTTGAGTCTCTTCATCCAGCCTTGCGTGCCAATTGGTTTTTTCTTTGTCCTTGGCTTGCAGTTTCTCCTTCAGCTCACTTATCTCCCTTTGGCACGTGGCTACTTGACAAGTTTTCTCTAATTGGGATGCATCCATGGCCTCCTTTTCTACCTCTAGTTCAGCCACCCACTACTATCTTCTTATCCTCCTTTTCCTTCTCTAGCTCTGAAAGAAGCTCCTTAACGTATTTTTCATAGTCTCTGCAGGTGTGTGGCAACTTTGTTGTGGGAATGGAGGTTGTGGAGGTTTCCACCTTCTACCTCTTGGAATCTTGCCTAGACTCGGTTTATGCTCTGCCATCGTATTGAGTGTTGAAATGACTTGTTTTTTGGCTGATTTTTGTTGTTTTTGAGAGCTGAATGGTTGATTTTATGAGATGATTGATTGGTTTGGAAGTGGTTTGAGAGTTTTTTGGATGATATTGATTGTGTTTTGGAAGTTCATGATGTTTATTGGTGGTTCTATGATGTTCTGATAGGTTCTGATTGGTTCTGTATACCTTTTGTTTTGCTCTGTTTTGGTCTGTTTTGTTCTTATTGTCTTCTGTAAGGAGGGATGGAGTGTTGATTGATGAAGATTGAGATCTTGTGAAAGCTTATTGAATGGTTTGTGAAAGTTTGGAATGGTTTGAGTATGAGTTATGTGGTTTTGATGACCTTTTGTAACCTTCTGTAGGTCTTCTGTAGAGCTTCTGTCTCTGTTCTGTTTCTGTTCTGTACTGTAGCTGTTCTGGTACTGTTCTGTGACTATTTTGTATGCTTCTGTATGTGTTCTGTAGAATGTATGTGTAGCTTGGGAAAGTTTTCTAGCCTTGGAAAGAGGTGAATACAAGTGCAAAAAGAGCTGGAAGAAGTAGCTGCTGAAGACTCAAGTGAAGACTAGAGTGAAGTGGCAGTAGTGAGCTATGAAAAGACACTGTAGTGGCTCTGGTGACTCTTCATATGAGACATACCTCTTGGGAGGGGTATCCACGACCTAAGAAGGATTTTTGAGAGTGATTTTGAGAGATTGTAGTGAGGATATGATGTATTATTGATAGAGAGAGAGAGAGAGAGAGAGTCAGAGATAGCCAAATCTACTGAAACAGAGTGATTGTATATGAGAGATTGAGAGAGAAGACTATGAAGATATTGAAGATGAATACTATGTGATGTATTTCCATTCCAAGATGGTGTATTCCTTTGCTTTCTTTGTTCTATTCATGGATTTTATGAAGATATTGAAGAATATGGTTGATTCTATCAAATCCGTGAGAGATCTACATGATGCTGCATGAAGATTTGTTGTGCCTGGCGTTCTTTTCTTCATTGTGATCATATGAAACATAATAAACAAGCTTTTTGGTGTTACAAGATAGATTTTCTTGCAAGATAATTCCCTTTTCCTTGGTGTTCCTCTCGGGGCTCCATGTTTTTGGTGCGCAGCCGGGGAAACTTGCCATCAACAAGCACCAGAAGAGGCTGAAAATGAAGGAAATGGCATTGCCAAGAAGAGAAGAATTCAATGGATGTTTGTAAAGTTCCTTCTTCCACTGAAGTGTTGGAATTTCTCATAATCAAAGCCACTTTCCACAAGAAGTTCATCCCACAATGGCGGAAACACATCACCATCATGATGCATGCTCTATGTGGTGGACAGTTTCCTCTTTCTGTTGAAGCAGCAGAAACTTGCATCTTGGTGGCCAACTGTTTGGGAATAAACTAAAGAGAAGAAACAGAGAGAATGACCATCAATGGAAGATTTGGCATTCATTGAGAAGTTTCCAGACAACATCAAGTGGGAGATTGTGAAGAAGCTTCAGGAGTCTTGGTCTGTAGAGGTTCACAAAGACAAGAAGGAAAAGAGTTGGAATTTGTTCGTGGATGCTCAACAGCAAGATACATGGGATGCTTGGTGCACTGATAATCTTCTGTTTGTTCAATTAGCAACCCACTGGAAGTTGGTAGACAGAGTGTTTTTCACAACATACACTGTTGAAACCATCAGAAGCTGGCATTACTATGATGCTGGCACCACCACAATGCTTAGACGGATGCATTTTGACACCTTCAGAACCGAATACCTTCCTCTGTGCAGTGGCATGAAAGCAAAATTCAGGGACGTTGAAAAGAAAGAAGTAGAAGAAATGTTGGCAAGAGAGTCCTCCAGAGACTGAAGCCTTCTGTTAACCCTCTGTGGAGCACTAACAACATAGTGGAGCCAACCCCCTGATGAATGACGCAATAAAGAGGCAAGCGTTAGAACGAGTCCAAAGGTACGTGAGAAGAGAGAAAGCAAAAATCAAGGCTGAGAACGAGCTCGCAGCAGAAGCCGCCTTTGATGCCCTTGCGGAACTCTTTACAAAAGCCCCAATGGCACATCAAGCCCTTCCTCCTCCTGTTGGAGGTCCACTTCCAAGCCAGATCCGTCCTGGAAATATTGATGACAGGCCAGCGAATGTAGTCCCATTGCCAGTTTTTAAGGGAGAGTACAATGAAGACTCTGATCTTCACGTAGCAGAGTCTATGGTAGCATGTGTGGCTAACAATGCCAGAACCCCTGAGCATTGGTTAGCAATATTCCCCGCCACTTTCAAAGGCGCGGCGTTTCAGTGGTATGAGAGACAAGCAGCAGGAACTTTTGGCACATGGGACGACTTGAAGTTGGCCTTCCTCACTAAATTCAGGCGTGAAGGTTTTGAAGAGCGGATGAGAGAGGAATTCATGAACCTAAGTCAGTCCTCTGGAGAAAGAGTAGAAGCTTATGTCTCACGAATGGAATCCATCCTGAAGAGATGGACTAACTATAATCTAGATGATGGCATTCAGAAGGGGGTGTTTCTCAGAGGATTACAACCAGAAGTCCGTAAGTTTGTGGAGCTGCAAAGACCAGCCACCCTGCAAGCTGCAATAGAAGGTGCAAGATTGTACGATGAAGTGGAAGCTAGATTAGCGATGAATACAGGAAGAGGAGTCCTACCTCCTCTGATGCCAGGAATGATGTATCCACCAAATGCAGTTCCTGGGACTGTTTCCTATCCCTACCAATAGATGCCCCCGGTATCATAGTACAATGCACCAAATCCACAGTGGCCACAATCCATGCCTCAAATGATGGTTCAACCACAACAACAATGGTCCCAACCAATTTCCTCCATGACAAATCAGCAGCAACAGTGGAACCCTACCAACTGGAGCCAACAACCAACAGTTCAATCAGGAGCTCTGAATCAGAACCAGAACAGAGACCCCTCTGTACCAGCCCAACCCGTTTATGCAGTGATTACAGAGACTCCTCAAAACCCTCCTGCCAGTACGTCCGGAGGAGAAAGCTTGAAGGATTACTTATCCAACTCAGTTGCAAACATAAAAAAGGAGTTGATGGATGTAATTACAGAGCAGCTACAGACGCTGAAAGTGAATACCGCTAGCATATCCAACATTGCAGGAGCAGGAAGAGATGTGATGCGGTCAAATACTTGGTGTGGTAAGTGTCATCAAGCAGGCCATTTAGCCACTGAATGCACACGAAAACCAACCATTCCTGGAGCCTTCTGTTCCTACTGTTTGCGGAAGAACCATACAGAGGACATTTGCTCTCTGAAGGAGATGCATGATAGGAGAAGGAAGGAAGAAGACGCAAGATTTAACTTGCTGGAATCCAAAATGACAACACAGGATATTGGACCCAAGCCTAGAGAGTTTGGCCCTAATTTCGGACCTAGAATATTTCCTTCTCAAAGTTACAGAGGAAGACAGTTTGGCGGTGGTCAGAGATCAAAAGTGGAGTGTTATAGATGTGGAGAAAAGGGACATATCTCACCAAACTGTCCAAATCCTCGAAGGTCAGTGGATTACAAGCCCTTATGCAGTCGATGCAAAGGAGAAGGCCACACTGTAAAAGACTGTCCAAGCCCAGCCCCAGTGAAAAACAGTGCTACTGATAGTCCGGCCAAGGCCCAAGAGCCTACCTCCAATTTAGTGGAATTGGAAGTTGCTGCCATCACGCGTGCAATGCAGAAGGAACCACCTATCCAGAAAGAAAATAACCCTCCTGCCAGAACAGTGAAGTTCAATCTTTCACCAGAAGAACAGAACAGAACAGAGCCTGACAGTGCCGTACAGAGCCCTACAGTGCCACAGAGAGTTACAGAGACAGTTACAGAGACAAGAGCAGAGGTCCAGGAGACAGAAGAGGAGGAAGTGCCACAAGTGGTAGAAGATGTTCCCATGATGCCTCTGTTGGAAGAAAGAGGGAAAATGAAAATGGGTGTTGCCCCATTCCCTAACCGATTAGAGAAGCCAGTGGATCCTATTAAGGAATACGATCTGGTCAGAGATCTAGATACCTTTAAACCAAACCTCACATTCCGACAATTATTGATGTTGTCTCCCAGTTATCGGAAAATGTTCAAAAGTATACTGACAAGAAGACGTGGTTTAAGGATTGCTCCCTCAACAGCAACAAAGTCCAACAAGGCTCCAGAGCCTGTCAAAGAAGTGGACGTAGCTAACGTCTTTCTAGATCCGGGTACTCCAGAGACTGGCGCGTGGATATAAGGCTACTTCATTGCAAATGCACTGATTGATGGAGGCTCATCAGTAAACATTATGACGGATGTGACAATGAAGGATCTAGGCCTACAAGGTGTGCAACCTACCCAATGGCTCATCAGACTGACGGATCAGGGCAGAATCAAGCCTTTGGGCATTCTCCCATATGTGAAGACTACAGTGGCTGGAAAAGATTATTGGCTAACCTATCTGGTGGTGAAGCCAAATTCTTATGGTACATCCTACCCTCTGTTACTGGGCAGACCATGGCTTTTTGAAGCCCGAGCAAGGACGGATTGGTTCAAAGGAACCTTGACCTTGGGTAGAGGGCCCAATAAAGTGGTGCTGAAACTGTATGGTTCTCAAAAAGGACATGGATCCACCTCCTTGGAATTATCTTCTGATTCCCCTAATGAGGCTACAGATGGAACATCAGCAGACGAAGATGCTGTCAAAGAGATCCTTCCCAAGAAAACAGTGACACGTTCCTTAATAGTGGATACTGTAAGCCGACTTCTAAAAGATACAAAGCCATTATCAATGGGTGAATACTTCCTGCATGACCCAGGAATGACTTCTGAAATCACTTCTGACAGTGAGATAGAAGCATGGATGTACTATTCTCCCTGTTACATGGCCATAGCAGAAGCAGAGACAGAGGCAGAAGAGGAAACAGAGAATTTGTTCTTCTGTTACAGAGCGCCTACAGAGACAGAAGCAGAGACAGAAGCAGAAGCAGAAGCAGAGACAGAGACAGAAGAGGATGAATATGATATGGACAAAGAAGGTTATGAAAGTGAGCCAGAAGAATCTATCCCACCTGCAGAGGATATATTTGAAGAAGAAGTTTCAGAAGCATCAGAAGTAGACGAGCTCATGCTATGGGACATAATGACGATGGTACCATTTGGTCTGGTAAATGGATCTTCTTATATGCAAAATTTCTATAAGACGTGGGTTAAGAAGAACAAGCCGTCTTTTAGCAATGGCTCATGCCGCCCTCACCCATCCTTGCCAAAGAAAGATGATGATGATGCACCGTGCCAACGAGCACCAGTCCCACAAACCCAACAGGCATCAGAGGGTCCCTGTTGTCAAGATTGTGGGAGAGAAGGAAGGAGTCTCACTTGTAGCTTTCTTGCTTGCACAATGGGGGAATACACACAAGGGTGGAGGCTGAAAACAGTTTTCCTCTTCTTAGTTATGGAAGCCAAAAGAACTCTAGTACAAAGAAATAGAAGAACCCTAAATATGGGTCTCAAACCAAACTCAACTAACTAAGGTGGCATACTAACTGAGCCACGAACTAGAGTAGATAAGGATAGCTATCATGTAGCTATTATTCATCGGCGGTGTACCAACCGCGTCTACAACTGACAAGTCGGTGACATAAATACACAACGGTCACCCTGGCATATCACGAGTGGAGCTCGATATGTCAACACTCCCCCTCGAGCTCAATCCCAATTCCTGCACACCAAGCAGGTCTTTGAACTTGCGCAGCTTCTCTGCGCCCAATGCCTTCGTGAATATGTCAGCTACCTGATCCTCTGTGCTGACATAAACTAGATCAATAAGACCTAGTAAAACCCTCTCTCGCACATAGTGATAATACACCTCAATGTGCTTTGTTCTAGCATGATAGACTGGGTTATTTGCCAAGTGTATACTACTCATATTGTCACAATAAATGACAACTGGTCCATCTGTAGACTGATGCATATCATAAAGTAGCTTATGCAACCAAGCTACCTCACATACAGCCATTGCTGCACCCCTGTACTCAGCCTCTGTGCTCGACAAGGCAACTGTAGGCTGTTTCTTGCTGCTCCAAGTGACTGCAGCACTCCCAAAAGAGAACACATATCCACTAGTAGATCGTCTATCAGAAATACTACCAGCCCAATCAGCATCAGTGTATCCATGCAACTGTATCTGAACCCCAGTCTCATAAAATAGTCCATACTGCAATGTGGACTTCACATACCTGAGTATGCGTCTAGCCGCATCCAAATCTGGTTTCCTTGGAGCCTGCATAAACTGACTTACCAATCCAACAGCATAGCTCAAATCTGGCCTGGTAATAGTCATATAAATCAAGCTTCCTACTATGCGTCTGTACATAGTAGGGTCTTCCAGAAGCTCACCTGCATCTGCGCTCAGCTTCACATTCTGCTCCAAAGGAACTGAAATAGGATTACAGCCTGTCATCCCATATTTGGACAGCATGTCCAATCCATACTGCCTCTGCAAGAGCTGTATCCCACTTGGTGATCTAATCACCTCAATGCCCAAGAAATAACGCAACTCTCCCAAATCCTTCATCTCAAACTTCTGCTTCAATAGCATTTTTACATGAAGGATATCTTCATCACTGTCACCTGTCATAATCAAATCATCAACATAAATGACAAGTAGCATAATACCTTTCTCTGTTTTTCTCACATAAAGTGAGAAATCTGCCTTGGAAATCTGAAAGCCAATAGTGACAAGATACTGTCCTATCTTGTCAGACCATACTCTAGGTGCTTGCTTCAAGCCATACAAAGCCTTCTTCAACCTGCAAACAAACTCAGGATGAACAGCATGCACATAACCTGGTGGCTGCTCCATATAGACCTCTTCTTGCAAATCACCATGCAAGAAGGCATTCTTTACATCCATCTGATGTAAAGACCATCCCTTTGATGCAGCCATAGCAATGACTACTCTTACGGTTGCCATCCTTGCAACCGGACTGAATGTTTCTTCATAGTCAATGCCATATGTTTGTGCATACCCCTTGACTACTAATCTTGCCTTGTATATGTTCACAGAACCATCAGCATTGTGCTTCACCTTATAAACCCACTTACAGCCAATTGCATTCTTACCTTTAGGCAAAGGTACCAATTCCCACGTAGCGTTTGCTTCCAAGGCATCCATTTCTTCATCCATGGCTTTCTCCCATTTTTCTTTTCCCATGGCTTGCTCAAAAGAAGTGGGTTCTGGTTCCTGTATCACCTTGACCATATATGCATAGTGAATGGCTGTAAATCCATCATATTTCAGCCTATCCACAGGATACCTAACTCTGGTAGACCTGCGCAAAGTGGGTTCACTCCCAGGTGCTCTCAAAACATCCCTGGTCTTCCTTACTCCAGGTGTAACAATAGAAGGAATACCCAACTCATCATCAATGCTCTGTTCTGAGCCACTGGATTCACCATCCACATAAGAGTGACCTGCATTCACATCAACCATGGGCTGATCAACCTTCTCTTTTCCTTTTCGTGATACCTGCATACCACTATCTGCATTACTTTGAGAAGATTCTCCTGATCTCAATCTGCCTGTCCATGGCGAAGAATGTGAACCACTGCTAGAGGATGCTCCAGGTCCACTAATATTTTGTGACTGCTGCTGTGAATTCTGTGCAGCATTACCATTTTGTGCATCTACATCATCAATCACATTTACTGGTTTATACCAGCTACTCATCTCATCAAAAACAACATCTCTGCTCACTGTAAACTTACGAGTAGAAGGGTTATAGCATCTATACCCTTTTTGCTGCAGAGAGTAACCAATAAAGATGCACTTCTCAGCTTTTGGATCCAACTTGGATCTCAACTCATCTGGCACATGTACATAGGCAATGCAACAAAAAATTTTCAAATGAGAAATATCTGGTTTTCTACCAGTATACCTCTCCTCTGGAGTCATTCCATGTATTGCTGCAGTGGGAGTCCTGTTCATTATGTAGATTGCTGTAGCAACTGCTTCAGCCCAATAAAAATCTGGCAAGTCTTTTTCATTGAGCATGGCACGAGATACCTCTCCAATATGCCTGTTTTTCCTTTCTGCAATTCCATTTTGTTGTGGGATATAACTGCATGAATATTGCTGCTTTATGCCATGCTCCTGCAAGAACTTTTCCAACTCATTTGAGAGGTACTCTCCCCCTCCATCTGGCCTCAGGCATTTTATTTGCAGACCTGTTTCTTTTTCAGCCATAGCTTTAAGGGTTTTGAAATGCCCAAAAACTTCACTTTTCTTTTTCATAAAATACACCCAAACTTTTCTGCTATAGTCATCAATAAAAGTGACAAAATAATGACAGCCTCCAAGAGATGCAGCTTTAGTAGTCCACACATCAGAGTGGATTAATTCCAATGGCTTCTCACTCTCTTGAACATGTCTAGGAAATGGTTTCCTTGCCTATTTTCCAAACTGACAGGCTTCACATACCTTATGCATTTCTGCAACCTTGAATTTTGGCAATCCTGCAACAATATTTTGGGCCTGCATTGATTTAAGTCGTTGTACATTAACATGACCAATGCGTTTATGCCAGATATCAATATCTACAACTACACCGGTCCCATGTGCAAACATTGCTGCACTCAATTCAGACATGTCTGCATCCAACGTAAACATTCTGCCCTTCTTCTTTCATTTTGCTATCAAGTGACCTTTATTTTTCATATCCTCAACAAAGCATCCATGAGGATTAAATCTGACCTGCAAGCCCTGCTCAACCATTTGACCGACAGAAACCAGATTCTTGGTGATATTCGGGACATGAAATACATCGGACAGGTATTTCTTTTTCCCATCCTGCATAGACAAGGGAATTTTTCCAATCTGCACAATAGGATGTGCAGTATCATCACCAGTCTCCACAAATCCTGGTTTTTCCATTTTCCTTGCATCCTCCATCCATTCTGCATGACCTGTCATGTGGTTTGATGCACCTGAGTCAACATACCATACATCATTGCTTTCTTCTGCACTTGTCACAGAATTGTTCATGTGCTGCACCATGAACAAATGCTCATTTCTGTCATCACCCTGTCTGCTAGAAGATGCATAATTCCCTTGTTGCAGTTTTCCATTCATGATGTCATTCTGCTTTTTATAGCAGTCTTTAGCCATATGACCCATTTTACCACAGTAGTAGCATTCAACATTACTGTTTGTATTTTGACCTCTTTGCCATCCACCACGACCTCTTTGGCTCCCCCTTCCTCTAGAGTTACCACGTCCTCCTCCATAGGACTGGTTTTCTTGAGTTTGCTGCATATTCTGATTTCTACCACGGCCTCCAAATCGGCCTCCTCTACCTCTGCCTCTACCTCTTCCAACATTTGAGTAGAAGACAGTTTCTTTTGAAGTTCCTCCTGAAGAAGATGCACCACCATTTCTCTGCTCCTCACAAATTAGAAGAGCAATCAACTCCTCAAAATCAGGAAATCTTTCACGAACTGAAATGGATGTCCGAAACTGTGCATAATCCTTTCCTAGACCATTCAAGGTCACAGAAACTAAATCATCATCTTCCACTGGCGACCCAATGGAAGCAAGTGCATCTGCAATCTTCTTCACCTTCATATGGTAGTCGTTGATGCTCATATTTTCTCTTTGCACATTGTGCAACTCTTGCTTGAGCTGCATTTTCCTGGCTTGCGTATTTGTACTATACATTTTTGACAAAGTATCCCATGCCTCCTTTGGCGTACTTGCATCCTGAATATGCACAATCATAGAGTCTGAAATGCTGATAGACAGCCAGTACATAACTTTCCTGGCTCTCTCATGCCATGCTTTGAATGCCTGCATTTGCTGTTGATTCGGAACATCAGGAAGAACTGGTTCTTCTTTATTTCCTGCAACAAACTCCCAATATCCTTTTCCCATAAGGAAATTCGTCATTCTAAACTTCCATGCTTGGAAGTTGTTCTTGTCAAGTTTTTCAGTGACAATCTGTGAGAGAGAATCAGACGCCATTACAGAATACTGCAAAAAGTTCTGTCACTGCAAAGAACACAGCTTCAGCCTCACAAGGGTAAATCTGCAAAACTGGCGAAAGTGGTATTTGACCACACAGTCACTTTCTAGTGACGATTTTGCATAAACAGGAACCAAGGATGATTCTGTAACTCCCAATGTCTCTGCACATAAACATACGATGCAATTTCTACAGTAACTTTTCACCGATCTGTAGAATAGTGGCTGCACAGCATAAAACTGGGCTTTTTTCTGAGTGCGTGCAGAAAACTTCCGCCTCCAAAACAGGCCCCGAAATGGCCTCAAATCAAAAAAATAAGGTCGCCAAGGGCTAAAGCCCCGTCCCGTAGCATATACTGCCCTCTTGCTTCACCGCGAAGGGCGTCTCAACCTGAGACAATGCACTCCTGCACTTTCCGGCTGTGCTACCTGCAGAGATCTGCTCCCAAAACAGAAAATGAAAGCAACACTGCTCCTCTTACCAGAACACCGCGAGCTTGGCTTGCTTTCTTGAGCTCCTTACCACGAACAAGGCTCTGATACCATGTCAAGATTGTGGGAGAGAAGGAAGGAGTCTCACTTGTAGCTTTCTTGCTTGCACAATGGGGGAATACACACAAGGGTGGAGGCTGAAAACAGTTTTCCTCTTCTTAGTTGTGGAAGCCAAAAGAACTCTAGTACAAAGAAATAGAAGAACCCTAAATATGGGTCTCAAACCAAACTCAACTAACTAAGGTGGCATACTAACTGAGCCACGAACTAGAGTAGATAAGGATAGCTATCATGTAGCTATTATTCATCGGCGGTGTACCAACCGCGTCTGCAACTGACAAGTCGGTGACATAAATACACAACGGTCACCCTGGCGTATCACGAGTGGAGCTCGATATGTCAACACCTGTTATGTAACGTTCTTGGATGTGTCATCTTCAGAAGAGGAGTCTTCAAACCAAGAGGTAATTAATTTTGAAACCAAACCCGAAACAGCTCTAATCCCATTTCAACATCTCAAGGAGCAACCTAAGTCTCCACCAAAAGAAGAAGTTGGTTCTAGTGGGATATCAGAAGAGGACACCACTCCCTTGAAGGAGTCGGATCTGTATCCAGAAGCAGTCCATGGGACCTTCATCCGTGAAGTAGAAGGTGAAAGGCAGTTAACTTTTGTGGATGCAGAAGGCACTGAACGCCACTTGAAGGTGGGTAGCAGTCTCCCAGAAGAGGAGTTGTCAACCTTGTACAACTTGTTGAAAGAAAATTTGGACGTGTTTGCATGGTCCTATAAAGACCTAAAGGGGATTGATCCCACAATATGTCAACATCCTATTGACTTGGAGCCTGATGCCAAGCCAGTACGGCAACGACAGAGGTGAATGAACCCGAATTATTCCACATTGGTGAAAGCGGAGCTGCTGAAGCTTCTGGAAGCCGAGTTCATCTATCCAGTGGCAAATAGTGAATGGGTTTCATCCATCGTGGTTGTACCCAAGAAGAATGGAAAATTGCGAATATGTGTTGACTTCCGAAAGCTCAATTCTAAAATTAAGAAGGATCACTTTCCTATCCCTTTCACAGACCAACTGTTGGACACAGTGGCAGGACATGAGCTTTATTCCCTTTTGGATGGATTCAACGGATACAACCAAGTGCAGATAGCAGAAGAAGACCAGTCCAAAACAACCTTCACCACAGAATGGGGGACCTATGCTTACCGAGTGATGCCATTTGGGCTCTGCAATGCCCCTGCTACTTTCCAACGAGTCATGATGGCTGCATTTCAAAATCATCTGCACGACTTTATTGAGGTATATTTGGATGACTTCTGTGTCTATAGTTTGATCCGTGAACATTGGGAACACTTGGAACAATGCTTTGACCGATGCCGGGAGTATGGGATTTCCCTCAACCTCGACAGATGCATTTTTGGGGTCTCTTCTAGAGTTCTGTTGGGCCACATTGTCTCTGCACAAGGGATATCAACAGACCCTGCAAAGATCGAAAGATTGTAGCTTTGATAGTACCCACCAACCTCAAACAGTTGAGGGGATTCTTAGGCCATGTGGGTTACTACAGAAGGTTCATAGCCCATTTTGCAACAAAGGCAACCTCCTTGCACAAGCTTCTGAGGAAAGATGCAGAGTTTACTTGGACGGAAGAATGTGACAAAGCCTTCCACACTCTGAAGCAGTGTCTGATTGAGGCACCCATTCTGCAACCTCCTGATTGGACGAAAGAGTTCCATGTACACACTGATGCATCAATTGAAGGCTTAGGTGCTGTCCTTTGCCAGAAGGGCTCCTCGAAGCTGGATCAACCGATCTATTATGCAAGCCGAAAAGTCACTGATAGGGAACGGAACTATACAGTGACAGAGCTTGAGTGCTTGGCAATGGTGTTTGCCCTAGAGAAGTTTAGCCCCTACCTCCTATCCACCCACTTTAAATTTTATGTGGATCATGAGGCCCTATCCTTCCTGATGAACAAAGCAGATGTGAAAGGACGAATGATGAGATGACTCCTTTTATTCTAGGAGTTCGACTTTGAGGTGATTACTAAGCCTGGCCGTTCCCATGTTCTGGCTGATCATCTGTCGCGTATCCCACAAACTGCAGATGAGGAGCAAGATGACCCAGACCTCCCTGATGCTTCACTATTCCTGGTAGAAACTGTAACTCCCTGGTATACAGACATTGCCAATCTGCTGGCAACCCAACAGTATCCTCCTGGTATTTCTAGTCGGGAAAGGAAGAAGCTCATGTTAGAATCAGTCCCCTACACCCTGCTAGGTGGCACACTGTACAAGAAAGGCAAAGATGAAGTGCTCCAAAGATGTGTTGCAGGAGATGAAATTGGGATTGTTCTGAAGGCTTGCCATGACGAGCCATGTGGAGGCCACTTTGCAAGAGAAGCTACAGCCAGAAAGGCTCTGCTAGCAGGATATTGGTGGCCTACAATTTACAAAGATGCCTATGATTACTGTAAAAGATGTGATGCTTGTCAAAGAATGGGGAAACCCACCAAGACAAGTGCCATGCCACTGCAACCTATCCTTCCTTTGAAGCCTTTTGAGAAGTGGGGAATCGACTTCGTAGGTCCAATCGATCCTCCTACCAGAAGGAAACAGAACTGATACATCCTCGTATGTACGGATTATGTCACAAAGTGGTGTGAAGCTAAATCTCTAAAGCGGGATGATGGTAACAGCGTGGCCCTGTTCATGTACGAGAATATCATCACCCGTTTTGGCAGTCCCTTAGAGCTGGTAAGTGACAGAGGCACTCATTTCCTTAACAAAGTCATGGAAGAGTTGACAGAGTTGTATAAGATCCGCCATCGCAAGTCCACTCCTTATTACCCCAGAGCCAACGGCCAAGTCGAAGTCACCAATCGCATCCTCTGCTCGATTCTGACAAGAACGATTGCCGCACATCGTCGTGATTGGGATGATCGACTTACAGAGGCCCTCTGGGAGTACAGAACCTCCCATAAAGCAGCAACAGGACAGACACCTTTCCAGCTGGTGTATGGTACAGAAGCTGTTTTTCCTGTTGAACTGGAATTACCCTCTTTGAGAGTGGCTATCAAAGAGCGTTTGGGGGACGATGATTCACTGCAACGCCGTCTCCTGCACTTGGAATGTTTGGACGAAATTCGTAGGATGGCTCTACAGTGCATGGAAGCCACGCAAGCTCGACGCAAGGCTTACCATGATAGCTTCATCAAGCACAAGGAGTTCAAAGAAGGTGATTTGGTCCTAGCCTATGATTCACAATTTGGCAAGTTTCCTGGCAAGCTCCAACAGTGGTGGATGGGCCCCTATAAGGTACTTGCCGTCAACCCTAATGGCTCTGTCCAAGTGCAGACCATTGATGCCTCTGATGATCCCTTTCTGATCAATGGATATCGCCTGAAGAAGTACTTCCCTCCTTGGGGATCTTGAAAATTACGGTCACTTGATCTTTTCCCTCATTGGCGCGGCACTGTATTTCTTAGGATGCTACTTCTGATAGCCATTCTTCAGCCACTCTTGATGCGGTGGACGCAATCCTCTGTCCCCTCAAACCCCCTTCCAGCCTTGATCTTTTATCCTCTATTTTCTACCAGCGACAGTGGCGAGGTTGGTTCTGATACATGGTCTCTCTATCCTTCCCTTGCTTAATTCGAAGAGAAAAAAAAAGAAGAAAAAAAATATATACATATCGGTCATGGGAGAAAAGGACTTAGGTCCCTGCCATGCCGACCTATTCTTCGAGAAAAGGTGGAAACACCCTCGGGAATAGGGGAAAACAAGAAAAAAAAAAGAGAAAGAAAAAAAAACAAACAAAGAAACGAAAAAAAAAAGAAAAGAAAAAAACAAATCTGTTATGGGAGAAAAGGAAGCAATTCCCTGTCATAGTAGGCCTCGTTCCAAGAAAAGGTGGTAAACACCCTTGGGCGGGAAGCTGGCTATGGAAAAGGTGGCAACACCTAGCAGTCCAGAAAGTGGATTCATTGATTAATATCCCTAGGATCCCATTCCGAAGCTACCTCCCTTGGTACGCTATGTCCTGGGTCTCTCTGCAGAGCATCTAACTGTCCTTTAGCAGACGACATGTTCCTATCTAACACAATGTTCGATTTGATGGCTACCTCCCTGGTTACGCCTCTTCAACAACTGATGACATGATCTTCATCGACAAACAATCAAGTGATGTGAGCTTTCATCCTAACCGGATGGAGACGTGAGTAGGGGTCGCCCTCTGTAACTTTCAACAATGAGTGGGACAGAGGGTGGGCCGAGAGACCAGTCTTTTCCCTTCAAATCAAATGAGAGGTGAGAAGTGTGAATGAAGTGTTGCACGCACGGGATGGGCCTCTCAATGCACAAGGCACGATTTGTTCTTGTGCACTGCACTATAAGGCTCCCTGGCCTTCCTTCTCGCACCGTATGATGGCACAGGGCGGGATGCATCGTTGCACCATCGAATGCGCACAAGGCATACAACCTTTGCACAAGTGATCGTGAGGATTAGCTCAATGGGTTTCAGGAAAAGGCTGCCCTCTTGTATCTCTCAACAGAGCGTGAGACATAGGGGGTGGGCTGAGTGTGACTGGAGTTTCTTCAATCAATTACCGAGAGGTGAGATTGAGGGACGTTACGATACTTGGAGTCAGGTATGTTCACGTTTCCCTGTGCACCCACGGGATGGGTCTTTGCCATTATCACAAGACACATCACCCTGTTCTGTACACTGCACTGTAAGACTCCCTTGCCTTCCTTCTTGCACCTATGCCAGACGGGTTGGACACACTAATGCACCATCAACTGTGCACCCTGGCATACTCCCTCTGCACCATTCCCCTGTTGATTCCTCAACCGGGTACGAGATATGGGTTTCAATCCTTATTCCTCAAGTGATATTAGTCATGGGGCGAGTGACTGTTCTTTCATTCCATATGAGTGACTGTGAGTTGAGTGCAATATCCCTCATCATCGACGAATTTCCTGCGATTCCTTCAACCAGCTACCTCCCTGGGTGCTGCCGTGTGGTCCCTTCTATGATAGACGTGTGCCGAGAAGATGCCTTGGTACCTCCAGAAGCCAACAACAACACAGGAAGTGCCATCGACAATTGACCTTGATCCTCAACAAAATGGGCCAAGTTTTTCTAACCCTACACCTTCTGTTTCCCTGTGATGTTCATGTTTTAAGTGTGGGGAAGTTAGTGGATGGTCTGTGGCGTGATCCTAGGTCCCTGTTGCTCGGTTAACCCTATCCGTTAAGGTCTTAAGTGTGGGGACGCGTCCCTGCGCGTCTACATTGCATACCCTTCTGCATATGCCTTAACCTGCTCATGCATGTATGCCATGACTTGCTGTTACCCTGATGGGGTCCCTTCCCACCCGACCGTTCATTTTCCACCCACCCTTGGGACTGTTCCCTTGCAGTTTTCCTTCATTCCCTAATTTTGAGGATCTACCATGTGAATGCATCCTACGTTTACCGAAGTCCACATCCAACCTTATAGCCCTGTTCCTCTCTTTGAACTGACCATTTTTCCTTTTTACCTACCCTTGTTCCGGTGTACGATTTTCGCGTTATTAATTTTTGAAGCATTTTGTGTAAATTAGCCGGTTTTCCATATGAACGCGCTTTTCTTGGTTCAAAACCATGATCTGACATCATAGCCCTACCAAGCACTTTTCCCCTGACATTTTTCCTTTTTATGCTATGTCATTTTGATGCACCGTTTGTCCAATATTAATTTTTCGGTTTTTTACAACTTTTTCGTGCGTCTTTTTGATATTTTTCCATGAGAACCTACCCTGTGTGCCTCGGAATTTCAATTTGATTTGACAACCGTGTCCCCGTGTCTTCCCCCACCTTTTTCCTTTTTTCTCCCCCCTCTTTTGACTTTCGGATTTTTACTTATTAATTTTTCAGTGAGTTTTCAGGTGTATTTTTGGAGTTTTTCGCATGTGAACCCCTCCTAATTCCACCGGAACTGCGGTTTAACGTGATAACCCTGTGCCACTCCTTCCTGCGGACATTTTTCCTTCTTACTGCATGTCATTTCGGCAAACGGTTCGTCCTATATTAATTTTCGATCCCATTTTCGGGGTTGTTTTTTGGGTTTTCTCCACGTGAATGCGTCTTATCTTCGTCGGAATTATGTTTTGATGTGATAAGATTGTCGGGCACGTCTTTCTGCACAATTTTCCTTTTTTTTGCACCTCATTTCGATGCACGGATTTTCCGATATTAATTTTTAATTGCGTTTTTTGATCCGTTTTTTTTGTGTTTTTTGCACGTGAACGGCCTGTGTTTCTCCCGGAACCCCCGTTGCCTATTTTTCCTGTCATCCCCCTGCAGTCTTGTCCACTTTTTGTTTTTACGCCATTTTGTTTTGACGTCTGGATTGGGAGATATTAATTTTTCTTTATTTTTATGTGTTTTTACGCGCTCGTCCCGTGCGTGAACGCGCCCGTTTTCAATTTTACGCGTCTTAACGCGCCCCAGTCGCATCCACGTGCCTCGTCCCCGCATCCGAGCGCCCTTTCAATCCCGTCACAGCAAATTTTTTTACCCCGCCCCGCGCACGCGCGTGGGACGGGGGTACGCCTCTCTTGCCTGGGCCCCCCGCCCATTTTCTCCCTTGGGCACCCCCCTATGGACCCCCCTGCCCCATCCCTTGGGTACCCTAACCCATGGGCCCCTGCCCATACCCTCCCACCCTTTCCACCCCCCCATACCCTTACCTATCTCCCCACCCTTCTCTCTCCCCGACCCTCCCCACCCCAACTACCTTTCCCTCTCCCTCTGCGTGTCCTCCCCTCCCTCCCTCCATCTCCATCTCCCTGCTCCTACCCTTCCCTCCTCCTCCTCTGTTCCATTCTCCTCCCCTCCTTCTTCTCCTCCCTCTCCTCCCCTCCTTCTTCTCCTTCCTCTCCTCCCTTCCTCCTTCTCTCCTCCCTTCTCTCCTCCCTCACGACGCCCTCCTTCCCTTCCCTCTTCCCCTCGTCCTCTTCTGCAGTCGCCGGCGCCCTTCTCTGCCAGCCCTGCAGTCGCCGGCGCCCTCCCCTCGCCACCCTGCAGCCGCCGCCTCCAGGTGTGGGACGACGACGCCCTCCTGTGGCGTCCTGCAGTGCCGCCTCTGTGGACCGCTCCGCCTCTGCTCTAGCCTGCCGCCATCGCCCGACGTCAACCGCCCCACCTTTGCTCCAGCATGCCGTTGCCCGACGTCGATCGCCTGCCCCTGCTCGCCATTCGAATGCCGTCGCAGCGCCCGTCACAGTTGCCACGTGAGCCCTGCCGCCGCTCCACCGTGCAGCCTGCCGCCGTGACGACGTCAACCGCCCGCCTCTGCCACGACCTCTCGTCGCGTTGACCTCCTCCCACCCTGTCCGCCCTGCCACGTGCCCCCAGTTCAAACCCCTTCCCCCCCCCCCCCCCCCCCCCATACAAGCCCCCCTTCCCCCCAAACACACACACCAACCCTCCCACCCCCATTACCCCACCCAAGCCCCCCATCACACACTCCCCACCCACCCCCAACCAGGCCCCCTTTTCCCCCCAGCACACACACTCTCCTCTTCACCCCCACACACGCCCTTGTTCCCACCACTGCACATACACACCCACCCCACCCCCACACTAATCCCCATTCCCCTAGCAACCACATCCACCCCCCATTTCCCTACCTTAGCCCTCATTCCCCCAGAACACACCCCTTCCCCCCCCCCATACAAGCCCCCCTTCACACCCCCCATTAAGCACACACCTACCTCCTCTAAGCCCCCCTTCCCCCCAAACACACACACCAACCCTCCCACCCCCATTACCCCACCCAAGCCCCCCATCACACACATAACCACACCCCCCCACCTAAACCCCCCTTCCCCCCTTGCAACCAAACCCAGCTACCCCATCTAAGCCCTTTCCCCCCACCATTCCACACACACACTCTACCTCCTGCAAGCCCTTGTTCCTCCCCACCATTACACCTCCACCTAACCCCCACCCGCGCCCACAAACACACACAACCCCCCTACCCCGCTGTAAGCCCCCTGTTCTCCCGGAGCAGCTCACCACACCCAAACCTCCATAAACCCCCGTCCCACTTGCAGCCACCCTCGAGCCGTCGACACACGCGCAGGTGTGTACGCACGAGTGCGTGATCGCGATTGCTTGTGCGTGTTCGTGTGCGGGATCGTGTGCGGAAGATCATTAGCCAGTTGCTGACACGCAGCTGCCACGCAGCCTATTTCTGGGTATTTTCCCAGATTTTTAATTCAAACACCCGAAACCTTTCCAAAAAAAAAAAACAAACAAACAAAACCATTGACAATTTAAAAAAAACATTAAAAAACACTTAAAATTTTGAAAAAAAAAAAGAAAAATCTAGACACATTCCTACTATTTCTGCAACCAATTGCCTATTTTTCCTAACTTGTCAATTTCAAGAAAAAACTTCAACCTATTTTTATAAAAAAATTCAACATTCTTTTAAAAATACTCAAAACCATGAAAAATTCTTTAAAAATGCTTAAAAATTCCAAATTAATTTCCGAAAATTTCCTAAAACTTCCATTACCATTTTTACTTATTTTTGACATATTTTCTAAGCTGAACAACTACTTCATGTAACACCTACATTCATTAAAAAAAAACCAAAAACAAAAATAACATAAAAACTCATTTTTCATCCACATACCCACTAACCATCTAGGAAAAAAAAATCCAGATATTTTTGGATTGAGGAGAGCGCATTCTTTGCATTTTCATACACCCACTACCAGGTATTTCCCTTTTTTTTGTTATGTTTTTTAAAACAAAAATAATAATAATAATAATAATAACAAAAGCTCCCCAAAACCCACGGTTAATATAAAACTACAAAACTCCACCACAAAAACCAACCACAACAAACAAACGAAACCCATAATTAACATAAATGACACCTGACTACTACCATGGCACGCGCATTCGCGTTATATAACTACACCATATTTTTTTAATTAAAATAAACGTGCCGTTCACTTAGCACGCGCTACGTGCGCTACAGAGGCACTTTAATTTTTAATTAAAATGAATCCACCGTCACAAGAGCACGCGCTGGCAAAAAAGCGCTCCACATCACCTTAATTTGTAATCCATGAACTTCCATTTAGAGACCCAGTCTGGGTATCGAAGTCCGGGATTCGAATTAATGCACCGTTTTCACCTAATAATTGGTAATTAAATTTATAATAAGGAACCGCTGTTTTCTTGCTAAGGTTTATCACTTAATAAAAATTCGCCCATTCTTAATAAATTATTAAAATCAACCCTTCATTAAATTGATTCCCCCTCACTGCACTTAATTCCCCTTTTTAATGAACCGTTTCGTGGGATGGGTATGCGCAGTCATTGGAGTTATTTCCATGGTTAACCACTGGTTTATCAACTATGTAGTCTTGATATGTGCGGATGTGGTATTGTTTTGGTTTCCTGTCTTTGATATGGTTACGGGTACGGTATGCAGTTTTTTCTTTCATTGCCTGATACGGGGTTCTGGGTGTTTGTCTGATGCATAGCATGAAGCTTTCGGTCGCATTTGTCTCAAGGTCATGTCGAATTTTTTCTAGGCTGTGGTTTGCTTGGGTTTAGTTGGTTGAGTCACGTTTTATTGTTTTGGTTATTCTCTTATCCTTGGATTTTTGTCTGTTGCTTTGCAGGCATTCTCCTTGATTGTCTGTGTTTGTGGTGTGTGTGTAACCATCTGAATGGCGCCTTCTCATGCTCCTCCTCCTATCCAGTACGTCCCATTAGTTAGTAGGGATTACTCTTCCCTACTTACTTTTGAGCCTCTCACGAAGACGGGACTCGCTGCTTTTGTGGCTACCTCCTTTCCATTGCTTCCAGAGGATCCGTCGTTATGTGATGAGCTTCTGGCCTCCTACAGCAAGAAGACAGGACTAGTCCAAGGAATTTCTATGACTTTGACACCTCGAGGCTTAGGGAAGGCTCTGTCTCTTCCCTCCAAAGGTGAACCTTTTGTTACCACTCGTCAGCTTTTCTCTAATGAAGAGATTCTGAAGCTGTTGCAAAAGCAAACAAGGGAAATGCTGGATGTTAAGAATGTGATCAACTCTTCAGGAGTTTCCTTTTCCATGATCACTGATCCCATATGGAAGTCGATCTATCATTTTCTCCAGGACAGGTTTATGCCTGCCAAAATGCCATCCCAGTACTTGTCCAAAGAGCTTTTTACAGCTTCCAGGATGGTGTTGAAAGGAGTTGCTATTGATTGGAGCACTTACCTCCTCACTAAAATGGATCAACATTTCGTCAAAGTCACCAGGGGTAATGTTACCAATGTCACATATGGATCATATTTGTCTGCCTACTTGACCTATTCAGGTTTACCGAAGACTGTGCCTCCACCTCCTCCATCAGATCCCGTACCTCCTCCTCCACCTTCAGATGAGTCCGAACCCATTGACATAGAGGATGATGATTCTCCGCCTCCCCTGGTCATCCAGCGCAAACGCTTGAAGAGGATAGCGGATAAAGCTCCTTCCGTACTTCCTTCAGTACCCATTCCTGCTACCTCTGGCAGTGATCTTCCTGGGTATCTCACTTGTAATAACCTGTTCAGAGCACATCGAGAAGGATCATTGGATATATCAGTTCCCTCACTGAACAGTCTAGTCTCAGGAGATGCAATTCCTTTCCTCTGTAAAGATATTCAGAGTTCTATTGAGTTGTCAGTGACAGCCTGTATTCAACAGCTGTACGCGTCTTTTTATGAAGAAGTCATGCAGTCTAAGGACCAGTTGCATAAGGCAACATCCGAGTTAGCTTCTGCTAAGGATACCCTAGCAGATTTGTTTAAGCAAATGGAACAACAAACCCAACTGGTTGCCACCCAAAGCGATGAGATCTCTTCTTTGAAGATCCAGTTACTAGAGGCTCAATCCCAGGTTACTAGCCTTTCAGAGGAGAATGAGAGGATGTCCAGAGAAGCACAGGAGTTTCAAGCTATCTTATATGACAAACTTTCAGCTTTACAGATTGCTAATGACACAGTGGCCTCCCAAGCCTCTCAAATCCAGCAGTTGCAAGATCAACTGGCAAAATCCCACTCTGTTCCTCCAAGCCCTAATGTTCCATTGATTCCTTCTCTTTCACAGCAGGACTTGGCTGCTCTTCAGAGACAGGCTACTTTGTGTCCTCTATTCCAAGATATAGTGGAAATATTGCAGTCCAGAATGGACTTGTTATGGTCTACATTTGAGCAGTTTCAGGAATATGTTCCACCAGACCATTCTTTCTTTGTCCACTACCACTTACAAAAGTTGGTCTTCTACATGAAGCTTTCCACGATGGATTTACCTCTTCCAGAGAATGGATGCAGTGGGGCTTGGTCTGTTGAGTTGCTGACAGAGGTAGTAAGGATGGTGTTTGAAGATTCTGTCACGCCAGATACCATGTTGATGTCCTACATGTATCTACGAGGAGACTTGTTAATTCCAGATGAGGTGGATATGGCATGGTATGTGGGGGATGTGGTCTTACAGGCTGTTTTGTATGTCAACCATTTGGAATTGCGCATAGCTGACATGTTCCAGAGTTACTCCTCCAAAGTGGCTGATTGTCATGATAATTCGTGGCATCCCATGATTGATTCTGTGGTCCTGAATCAAAGACAAAACACAGCTCCTATCTCTGCCCAGAGTACTAATCAACTGAGGATGGATCTCTTAGCCTATCTTTCAAAACATAATCCGTTTGATGCTTCCTTCTTTGATGCCTATCATCGACGATCTCTCTTAGGACCTTCTGTTCCTACCCTCCTCTATTACCAACAAATGGCTCACTGCTATGCTATATATCTTTCCCTTTGTCAATCTAATTCCACAATTATTTTACCCCTTCTTTTCCAACCTTCATCTTTCCCTCAAATTCCCATTTTTACATACTGTTCCTTTATTGAGGATAGGGTATTTTCCCCTTCTCCACCCTGTCCTTCTCCATCCATTCATGTACCCTCTACGTTTCCTATTTATCAGTTAACACCCTTCCTTAGTGATTCCCTCCAAATTTCTGCCACTCCTTCTTTAACCTTTTCTTCTTTTTATGATTTTGCCTATCCCTCCCTTCATCCCCTTCCCTTATTCCACTACCCTCTCCTAACACTTCTATATCTCAACCACCTCAGTTGGTTAGTGACTGTGACGGGTTTGATAATCAGATTTCCAGGAGAAGGGGATGGAGTTCGGATGATTCCCTTACAAGACCTCAGATCAATTGGCCAGTAATTCCAGGAGAATGGACAGCTTCCAGTCAAGCTTATCAGAACTATGTTCATTTTGCTCAGCAGTATTCCCAGTCTGCGGATCCCTCAGTGAGATTAACTGCTCACTTTGCTTGGTACCTGGCGTATATGCATAGGCACTCTCATAATGATTCCAAGCCTATTCCAAAGTTGTGCATGAATGTCAATGTGAGCATTGATTCCCAACAGCTGGATATTTTGTATTTTCATGCCCTTTGTTTGCCTAGCAGATACCTGGTCCTGTTGGAAAGGATGTGCTGTCTTCAGTTTTTTCAAAATCCTCCCAAAAACTTTGTAGATGAATCCTTGTCTATGGATCGTTTCCGAAAACATCAATCTTTCAAGAGGGATCATCTTCATTGATACCTTTCCAATGTATGGTGGATGCTTTTTAATGAAAATCTCTCTTTTTGGAGGAGTCATTCAGATGGTTGTGTTGTGTGTAGTGTTTGTGTTGTGAGTTCATTTATGTCAAACGAACGTGGTGGTTTCCTATTGGATTGGATTTCGTGTGCGAGTTACATTTTGGAGAATTGTTGTGTTGGGTCATGGTTGCAGAGTTGAAGCTGATGCTGATGAAGAAGAAGAATCCTCTTATATCCTTTACAAATTTGTTGTGATTTTTTAGTTTGATAAGAAGTGTTACTGTAAAAAGGGTTTTCCTTTCTTTGTATTTTTATATCAGAAACAGGTTAAAAGTTGGGGTCGTGATGGATGGATTCTTTTTGAAGAGATATTGACGATCAAAGTTGAGCTTTTCGCTGAACTTGTATTCCCTTTTTCCTGGGTCGCGAGGACGCTTCCTTATTAAGTGTGGGGATATGTTGAGTGTTGAAATGACTTGTTTTTTGGCTGATTTTTGTTGTTTTTGAGAGCTGAATGGTTGATTTTATGTGATGCTTGATTGGTTTGGAAGTGGTTTGAGAGTGTTTTGGATGATATTGATTGTGTTTTGGAAGTTCATGATGTTTATTGGTGGTTCTATGATGTTCTGATAGGTTCTGATTGGTTCTGTATACCTTCTGTTTTGGTCTGTTTTGTTCTGATTGTCTTCTGTAAGGAGGGATGGAGTGTTGATTGATGAAGATTGAGATCTTGTGAAAGCTTATTGAATGGTTTGTGAAAGTTTGGAATGGTTTGAGTATGAGTTATGTGGTTTTGATGACCTTTTGGAACCTTCTGTAGGTCTTCTGAGCTTCTGTCTCTGTTCTGTTTCTGTTCTGTACTGTAGCTATTCTGGTACTGTTCTGTGACTGTTCTGTATGCTTCTGTATGTGTTCTGTAGAATGTATGTGTAGCTTGGGAAAGTTTTCTAGCCTTGGAAAGAGGTGAATACAAGTGCAAAAAGAGCTGGAAGAAGTAGCTGGTGAAGACTCAAGTGAAGACTAGAGTGAAGTGACAGTAGTGAGCTATGAAAAGACACTGTAGTGGCTCTGGTGACTCTTCATATCAGACATACCTCTTGGGAGGGGTATCCACGACCTAAGAAGGATTTTTGAGAGTGATTTGAGAGATTGTAGTGAGGATATGATGTATTATTGATGGAGAGAGAGAGAGAGAGAGTCAGAGATAGCCAAATCTACTGAAACAGAGTGATTGTATATGAGAGATTGAGAGAGAAGACTATGAAGATATTGAAGATGAATACTATGTGATGTATTTCCATTCCAAGATGGTGTATTCCTTTGCTTTCTTTGTTCTATTGATGGATTTTATGAAGATATTGAAGAATATGGTTGATTCTATCAAATCCGTGGGAGATCTACATGATGTTGCATGAAGATTTGTTGTGCTTGGTGTTCTTTTCTTCATTGTGATCATATGAAACATAATAAACATGCTTGTTGGTGTTACAAGATAGATTTTCTTGCAAGAGAATTCCCTTTTCCTTGGTGTTCCTCTCGGGGCTCCACATCGGTGTTTTAGTTCCTGGTATGGGGGTATCTTCCCCCATTCCTTGGGCCATTTCTTTATTAACAAACTACTGTACCCGAGCCATGAGGTTGCTAGCATGCACTTTGGCTATGGAGCTTAGAGTGGATATAGTTGTGGGGGTCGTGGGCACTAGGAGAGTAGGGATGGGATCGATTGGGGCCTTGCCCTTGCCTTTTTTCACTACGGGTGGCGTGATCTCTAGTGCTTGTGTGCTTGAGCTAGGGTCTTCATCTCTAGTCGGCTCTCATGGCACACAACTCATCCTGTCTACACTGCTCCTCTATAGATATACGTGTTTCTAGAACCATGTCTTCATCTTCCTTCCTTTTCAACTCTTCCTCTTATTCAGTTGCCTTCCCTTTTCTCTCCTCCTCAGATTTTCTTGATTCTTCTTTCAGCCTCTCTGACTCCTCGTTTTCTTTCTTCTTCCTCTCTTCCTCTTTCTTCTTAGACTCTTTTTTAGCTTTTTGTAAGTCTAATTTTTCTTTCTTCCTGCTTTCCTCCTCATCCTTCTCTTGCAAATCCTTCTTCTTTGGCTTTCGTTGGGCTTCTTGGCATTTATTTTTCTCCTTCCTCATCATCACTCACTGTCCTTTCACTAGAGTGTGGCTACTATTCATTGTGAGGAGGTGACCTCTCTAGTGTTTCTCCAATTCCTTCTCCTTCACCCTGTCCTTCCCCCAATGCTTCACTTATTACAGTTGTCAAAACCCTACCGAATCCGATGGTAGAGGCCTTTGAGGATGAAATTTTACTGCTTGACATGCTTGTCAAACTAGCTCTTGCATCGTGCCTTTTTGTAGATCAGCGCATGGGTGGCTAGAAGTCAAGTTTTTTATAAGAGTTTTAGCTCAACTAGACATTCTGTCCATGCTTTCTTTCCCTCCCATATCTCTTGAATAGCGATTCTCAAGCTAGGAATGGAGAATTCCACAGGTAGAATTTCCTTAGTTTCATAGGTCAACCTAAAGGGAGTCTATCCCACAGCTACTTTATAAGCTATTCGATAGGCCCACAAGGCTGCCATTGGCTTGTTATCCTAGTTTCTACAAGAATAAGAGAATACCTTGGTCAGGACATTTACTAGAGTCTTATTTTTCAATTCCACATCACCATTTATTTGAGGGTACTAGGGTGGGGATTTTCAATGGATGATCAAGAAGGTGGACAGGAGATGAGCAATCACCTCATTGATGAAGTGCATGCCTTGATCACTGACAAGTTCGATGGGGCAACCAAATCGAGAGATTACCTGCTCACATAAGAACTTAGCAGTGGCTTGTGCATCATTCTTCCTGGTGGCTCGAGCTTTCGCCCACTTTGTGAGATAATTGGGGCAATGATGATGTATTTGGCTTGCAAATATTGAGCTGTGGGATTGATAGGCCCAATGAAGTCAATCCTCCATTTCTCGAATGATTGTCTTGCAATGATGGGACTTAGCTCCATTGTGTCCTTGAAAACTGGCACCTTGGTCCATTGGAACTCATCACATTGTTTCACAAATCATGTTGTATCTTGGAAAAGCGTGGGCTACCAGAGTTGAGACTATAGCACCTTGCAGGGTGTCGTATCTCCCCCCTAAAGTGTCCTCTGCGGCAATTCCACCGTGCACTGTCGTACTACTGTGCATCCGAGGTGTGGAATCCACCAAAAAGTTGTGTGTGTGACATTTGTTACTTTGTACATACTTAGTTGTTGTGTTTACATTTTTTTTCTGCGTGCTAGTATAGTGGAGAGGGGTTTGGAAGTGAATATATTTGTGGGAAGCATAGTGGTGGAGATTTTTGGGAAGTTTGGCTCAGTTTCAGAAGCACTAGAAGATCGATTACCATCTACCTTGGATCTTGCAATGGAGGTGAAGAGGAAGAAGAAAGACTGAGCTTGTACATTCAAAATTTGCAAGGGATTGTTGTTCATAGTCTTAAGGGGCACAAAGATATCGTGTATTGTGTGGCCTATTCAAGGGATGGTAAAAGATTTGCATCAGGAGGAGTGGACAAGACAGTGATTACCTGGATTTATAAAGCCTCGGGCATAGATCTGGTCAGATTTGCTAGTAGATCAGTGAATTGCATTTGCAATCAATTTGTTAATAATGCAAATATATGCTGAAAGTATAAATCAAGTGAAGGCCATTTTGCAGCATATGTGGAACATGGCCTTGGTGATGAGGCACTGAAATGTTCTCAACAAATGCAACTTGAAGGTTGCAGCCTTGATCCCATCACATTCGTTTCCATCTTGAAGGCATCTAGTATCACAGGAGCTCCAGAAACAGGTTATCAAATACATAGAGAAGTAATTACTAGGGGATTTGGAACATATGTGTACATGGGCAGCACACTGGTAGACATGTACATCAATTGTGGATCATTGGCAGAGGCATGCCAAATTTTTTATGCACTACCTGTTCGAGATGCAGTTGTGTGGTCTGCATTGATTGCAAGATACGCTGAACATGGTCTCAATGAGGAAGTACTGGAATGTTTCCAACGTCTACAGCTGGATGGTATTTCTGCAGATGCTGTCGCATTTATTATCTGCTTGAAAGCATGTGGTAGTAGAGGAGCCATAAACGCAGGTCGAGAGATCCATGCTGAGATCAGGAAATCAGGATTAGAAACAGATTTTTTAATAGGAAACACGCTGATAGACATGTATGGCAGATGTGGGTTGTATGCAGAAGGGCAGAAAGTGTTTGACAAACTGCTTGTTAAAGACATTGTCTCATGGACTGTAATGATAAAGGCATACATTGATAACCATGAGGGCAATTTGGCTTTACAATGTTTTGAGGAAATGAAAGAGCAGGGTATATCTATGGATACTGTCCTAGTTGTTCTCTGGTTAAAAGCTTGTGATACTACTCAAGCCTTGGAGACAGGTCGAGAAATACATGCAGAGTTAGGAAATCAGGGCTGGAAAAAAACATTTTTGTTGGTAACACATTGATTGGCATGTATGGGAAGTGTGGATCAGTTTGCAGAAGGACGAGAGGTGTTTGATCAGTTGCTTGTTTGAGATGCAGTGTCATGGGCTGCATTGGTTGCATCTTATGCTCAGCATGGGCTTGGTGAATAAATTTTAGATTGTTTTAAACAAATGGTAGTGGAAGGTGTGTCTGTGGGTGCCATTACTTTGCTCTTTGTTTGAGAGCTTGTGCCACCTTAGGATCTTTAGATACAGGCCGAGAACTCCATGTAGAGATATACAAAAGGGGACTGGATAAAGAGCTTCATGTTGGCAACACACTTTTGACTTTGTACAGCAGATGTGGCTTGTTTATAGAATCACGGCAGGTGTTCAGCAAGCTTCCGGTTCAAGACATAGTTTCGTGGAATGCACTTATCATAGGAATTACTGGAGGTGGGCGGCAAATTGTTGAAAATGGTGAAACAAGGGAGGGGGCTATTGTGGGAGGAGGCCGCTTTTCTGGGAAAAAAGGAGGAGAGTGATCAGGAAGGGAAAAAAAAACGATTGCTAATAAGGAGAGGACGCCAAGTTTGTGCGTTAAAAAAAAGAATTATTACCCATCTAATCTCGCAGAACAGCAGGGGGATTATCAATTGCGATCCCAGCAGAAATGGGGATTCTTTCCTTCTTCTCCTCTGCTCTGCTCATCAATAGAGGATTCCTGAACGTATTGTCCACGCCAGAGATACCAGCGCAAAGGGCTTCTTTGAAGTGACTCATGATATTTCACACCTCATATGTGCAGATTTCCTACATGCTCCTGGTGTGCAGAGACCATTACTTGTGAGGTTTTCAACTGTGATTCATGAGCGGGGCAATCCTGAGATACGGTTTTGCTGTGAAATTCTACACTAGAGAAGGAAACTTTGACATGGTGTGGAAAATGGTCCAAAATTGTTCGAAAGCTTCCAGATCTTGAAATTCAATGTTACTCTTGTTGAGATAGAAGTCCTCTTTATGCTCAATGTTCTTTCTTTCAGCAATCAAAGAGCTATCTGCACTTCTAAGTGGCAGAATTCTGGCAAAGTGCCTGGGGGAAGAAAAAGCAAGGACAGATTATGATGTGGAAATTATTGAACAGCCATAACAGATTCTGCTTCCAGATGATAACTGCCAATGATTGATACAATGATGATGATTGACACGTTACTTCTGGTATTGATTAAACACTCTTTCTACAGTACCTGCATGTTTACCACTCATTACTTCCAAAACCCCTGAGAAACCATTGATGGATCTGGTCTGATTTGCCATTAAATCACTCTTCTGTACCTGAATACAAAGATGTCTTCTTGATCCTATTCCAACCTCTTAGATCTTACTTCAGATTACTTTGTTCCTTTTGGGAGAGACAGGCTATTTATATGACATGAGTTTTTGTCAAGACGTTTATTAGAGATGCTCCCAATCAAATGTAGCTAATTGTATGTCTCATATTATCTGAAATTGAGCTTTCAAATTGAATCTGATCTCACTAATTGATCTTCTATCCTGAAATTAGACAAGGTCCTCCGTGGTCACGACTTTTCTCTCCAAAACCCTTCGATATCTTTGGTGAACCCGACGTGAAAGCGTCGCATTAAAAAAATTTCAGGATGGGAGATACTTCAGCATCAATTTCAGCCTCTTCTACGATTCTTGCTTTGTCCTCTACTTCAGCTCTGTCATTGACTGCTGCTTCAAGTACTTCAACGGATGATTTAAAGCAGATTTTGCAGAATATGTCTATGTATATGCAGCTTCGACTAAGACGATTGAAGCAGTTGAGAATGCAATCAGCGCGACTAAGACGATTGAAGCAGTTGAGAATGAAAAGAAGCTATTTGATGGCCATAATGTATCGGCTTATTTGAAGATGTATGAGATCAAGATGGGATTTTTTGGAGTACCAACAGGACTTATGAGTAAGTATTTTCTCTGCCTTGTCACACCTGCCTTGAGGGTAAAAGTGACTGATCTTTTCCTTCAAAATTCGCATTGGCAAGATTTTAAGAAGGCCCTGAAAGAATAGTATTTCCTTGAGGACTTTGGGATGGCTACTCGGCAGTCATTCCGAGAGTGGGTCTACATGCTAAACAAAGGTCTAGCTGCTTCAGAATTGATACAAGAATTTGAAGAGTTGTATAGTCAGCTTGATGCCATTGAACAAAGATCATTGGATGTTGAGAAAGTTGAGCTTTTCTTGCAAGCTGCAGATCCTGCTCTTCAGGAAGAATTAGGAGAGCTTCTTGAGGATCGCACGAAGCATATGGGTCTTAAAACGGATTGGCAAGATGCCCAGATGCGGTCTCGACTTTGACCAAGAGGCGGATATGGAAGACCCGCTTACAGAATGAATCCATGACACCGACGCTGTCTTCTGCTCCTATGTCTGCTTCTACCCCTATCATTTCTTCTCTTCCTCATCTAGTTACCTGGCCTATGCCAGTGCCTACTGTTTCTACTCCTCCTGTTCCTCTTGTTCCAAGACCGATGCCTGCTCCTTCTGCTCCAAAACCATCCGCTCCGTCAGTTCCTTCCTCTCTTGATGACATAATCAAAGGCATAACGGATTTGACACTGGAGTCAGTTAAAGCAAAATTGGTGGGAAAATTGAAAGAGCAGTTTGCTTCGACTGCGCCTACTATTTCTTCTAGTGCTCCTATTGTACCTAGGAGAGATCGAAGATGTATTTTGTGTGAAAGTACAGACCATCAGCATTGCAGGGATTGTGAATCTTTTCAAGATGCAAGGAGGAAGAATTTGGTATTTTGGGGACAAGATGGCAAGATCTGGTTGATTGAAACAGGAGCTCCGCTTGCTACCAATTTTGGGAAAGGCGGAATGAAGAAATTAGTAGATGATATGGCTGTGCATACTTCTTTTGTGGCAACTAGAGGAGATGCTTCTGCATATGCAGTCCAGATTGAGAAAGGATTAGAGAATCAGCCAGCATTACAGACCTATGCTATGGAGACGGCAAACAAGGGGAAAATTCAACAGACTGTTTTGACTAGTGCAGGTTCTAGCATCAGATCTGAGACAGGTTGGGATTCGCCTGTTGACAGGTACACTATTTATGCCTACTTGGCTAAGTCTCAGGGAGCAGATGTACTTGTTGAGGAGAAGCGTAAGAGGGATGAAGAGAATCCAAATGCAGCTAAAAAGACTAGAGGGGGTGAGTTTGTTATTCCACCTATTGCAGGGTCGTCTTTGAGACGAGGCCCAGAACAACAGATGGAAGATGCTCAAAAGAAAGAAAATAGGCAAGAGCCTAGAGAGAGAAAGCAGCCAGGCTTTAGATTGATGTCCGATATTGAGACATCTACGGACATGAAGAAAATCTTTAATGATAAGATACTTGGCAGTGAGGTGACTTTTACTATTTTTGAGGTTTTGGGCATCTCGAAAAGAGAGTTTCAAGATCAGTTCCAAGAAGTCCTGAAGAGGAAAAGACATGCATTGCCTACTATTGATACACAGGGAGTTTTGATTGGGGAGTTGGATGAGGATGAGGATGAGGTTATGGTTGAGAATGCTTCTGTTTTTCTGCAGACAGAGAAGAGGGTTCAGCCTATGCATTATGTTGACCTATTGTATTGACAGTTGACACTAGTCCAATTGGCATAGGTTGGGCTATGGGTCAAGATGATGCAGATGGAAATATGTATGCTATTCGGTTTGGGGCGAAAGTCCTAAACGAGAGACAGAGGAGGTTTCTGCAAATCAAGAGGGAATTATTGGGAATTGTTACGGCTTTCAAATGTGACAAGGAGTACTTTATTGGAGCCTTAGTTGTGGTAGAGACAGATTGCTTGCCATTGATAGGTATGATTATGAGTTGCTCTACTTCGGATATAGCTATGCTGAGATGGATTGCATACATCAAGTCACTAAATCTAGAATCTAAACATATAGCAGGGAAGGATAATCCAGTGGTGGCAGATATGCTGTCTAGAGCCAGATATGATGATGAGGAGACACTATTTGCAAAAGAGGATGATGCAAAAATTTCAGTCGCTATGGTTGATCATGTTTGTCATGTCTATGATATTGTGGCTTTTATAGAAGAACTCTATGTTGGAGATTGGTTGCAAATTGGCAAATAGCTTAGTACACTAAGCAAAAGAGATGAATGGACAGATAAAGAGTTCAAGAAGATAAGAAGAAAAGCCTATGGTTATTTCCTCAAAGACGGATTTCTTTGGAAGCACCCAAAGAAAAGAGGTGGATTACCATTGCGGGTTGTCTGCGATAAAGAGACCCAGTTACAGGTGATGAGGGAGTTTCATAAGAGTCCTTGGGCTGGTCATAGAGGAGTGTGGGCTACTTATGAGAAAATCAAGGAGAAATATTGGTGGAAAGACATGTATAAAGATGTTTCTCACTTTGTAGAGACTTGCAGAGACTATCAGATGTATTCCGTAGTGCGTCATCGAGATGAGCTTCATCCGACCTATCCATTATGCGTTCATTACAAGTGGGTAGTTGACTTGGTTACTATGCCAATGGGTCTATGGCAGATGAGGTATATTGTTTTGGCTAGAGAGGATCTTACCAATCATGTTGAGGGTAGACCTTTGAGAACGAAGACCACTAGTGCAGTGTGTAAGTTCTTATTGGAAGAAATTTTTTGCAGGTATGGCTGTGTGGGTAAGGTCACTGCAGATCGTGGAGAATTGGATGCAGATGAAGCTAGGGAGTTTTTCTCTCAACTAGGAATCAAGTTGACTCTAACCACAGCATATAATCCAGAGGGAAATGGAAAGAGTGAAAGAGGGCATCCGTTGATAGTGAAAGCATTAGCCAAAGCATGCAGAGGAAGGTTTGGAGAATGGCCGAGACTTCTACCATTTGCTTTGTGGGCTGATCGTACGACTCAGTGTTACCACAAGATATATGCCCGCAGAGTTGATGTATGGTCAGAAACCGATTATGCCGACTGAGACTTGTGCTTTGACTTGGTCAGTTTTACCTTGGCAGGAGGATTTGATGAGAGAGGAACTTTTAGCTCTTCGGATTCGGTATTTGGAGAGAAGACCAGAGGATATTCAGCTAGCTATTGACAGGTTGAAGGTTGCTAGACTAAGAAATAAGGACAGGTTTGACAACAGGCATCGATTGCGTCCTAGAGCAATAGAAGAGGGAGACTGGGTATTAGTCTTTGATAGCAGCCTTGAAAACCAGCATACTGCACTTCGGAAGATGGTGAAAAGATGGTTTGGGCCGTACATAGTCAGACATGTCTTTGATAATGCAACATATGAGCTAATAGAATTGGATGGGACAGTGCTTAGAGTGCCTATTGCAGGAAAAAGAATCAAGATTTTCAAGAAAAGAGATGATGAGGATTATGCATTGGAAGAATTTGCAAGAGAAGAGCAACGAGAAGAAACTCCAATAGAAGAGACAGATGATATGACAGATAATCTTGCTGATATACCGGAAATACACAATGAACAGATTGATCTATTCATGGATCTTGATGATAATGATCCTGGATAGTTGGCCCATCCGGAGGATGCGCAGGATCAGAGGGGGTGGATATCGTACTGCTGCGCATTCGAGGTGTGGAATCCACCAAAAAGTTGTGTGTGACATTTGTTACTTTGTACATACTTAGTTGTTGTGTTTGCATTTTTGTTCTGCGTGCCAGTATAGTGGAGAGGGGTTTGGAAGTGAATATATTTGTGGGAAGCATAGTGGTGGAGATTTTTGGAAAGTTTGGCTCAATTTCAGAAGCACTAGAAGATCGATTACCATCTACCTTGGATCTTGCAATGGAGGTGAAGAGGAAGAAGAAACACTGAGCTTGTACATTCAAACTTTGCAAGGGGTTGTTGTTCATAGTCTTAAGGGGCACAAAGATATCGTGTATTGTGTGGCCTATTCAAGGGATGGTAAAAGATTTGCATAAGGAGGAGCGGACAAGACAGTGATTACCTGGATTTATAAAGCGTCGGGCATAGATCTGGCCAGATTTGCTAGTAGATCAGTGAACTACATTTGCAATCAATTTGTTAATAATGCAAATATATGCTGAAAGTATAAATCAAGTGAAGGCCATTTTGCAGCATATGTGGAACATGGCCTTGGTGATGAGGCACTGAAATGTTCTCAACAAATGCAACTTGAAGGTTGCAGCCTTGATCCCATCACATTCGTTTCCATCTTGAAGGCATCTAGTATCACAGGAGCTCCAGAAACAAGTTATCAAATACATAGAGAAGTAATTACTAGGGGATTTGGAACAGATGTGTACATCGGCAGCACACTAGTAGACATGTACATCAATTGTGGATCATTGGCAAAGGCATGCCAAATTTTTTATGCACTACCTGTTCGAGATGTAGTTGTCTGATTTGCATTGATTGCAGGATACGCTGAACATGGTCTCAATGAGAAAGTACTGGAATGTTTCCAACGTCTACAGCTGGATGGTATTTCTGCAGATGCTGTCACATTTATTATCTGCTTGAAAGCATGTGGCAGTAGAGGAGCCATAAAAGCAGGTCGAGAGATCCATGCTGAGATCAGGAAATCAGGATTAGAAACAGATTTTTTAATAGGAAACACGCTGATAGACATGTATGGTAGATGTGGGTTGTATGCAGAAGGGCAGAAAGTGTTTGACAAACTGCTTGTTAAAGACATTGTCTCATGGACTGTAATGATAAAGGCATACGTTGATAACCATGAGGGCAATTTGGCTTTACAATGTTTTGAGGAAATGAAAGAGCAAGGTATATCTGTGGATACTGTCCTAGTTGTTCTCTGGTTAAAAGCTTGTGATACTACTCAAGCCTTGGAGACAGGTCGAGAAATACATGCAGAGTTGAGGAAATCACGGCTGGAAAAAAACATTTTTGTTGGTAACACATTGATTGGCATGTATGGGAAGTGTGGATCAGTTTGCAGAAGGACGAGAGGTGTTTGATCAGTTGCTTGTTTGAGATGCAGTGTCATGGGCTGCATTGGTTGCATCTTATGCTCAGCATGGGCTTGGTGAATAAATTTTAGATTGTTTTAAACAAATGGTAGTGGAAGGTGTGTCTGTGGGTGCCATTACTTTGCTCTTTGTTTGAGAGCTTGTGCCACCTTAGGAGCTTTAGATACAGGCCGAGAACTCCATGTAGAGATATACAAAAGGGGACTGGATAAAGAGCTTCATGTTGGCAACACACTTGTGACTTTGTACAACATAGCTGTGGCTTGTTTACAGAATCACGGCAGGTGTTCAGTTCAAGACATAGTTTCATGGAATGCACTTATCATAGGAATTACTGGAGGTGGGCGGCAAATTGTTGAAAACGGTGAAAGAGGGGAGGGGGCTATTGTGGGATTTTCTGGGAAAAAAGGAGGAGAGTGATCAGGAAGGGAAAAAACAAATGATTGCTAATAAGGAGAGGACGCCAAGTTTGTGCGTTTAAAAAAAAAATTACCCGTTTAATCTCGCAGAACAGCAGGGGGATTATCAATTGCGATCCCAGCAGAATTCCTGAACGTATTGTCCATGCCAGAGGTACCAGCGCAAAGGGCTTCTTTGAAGTGACTCATGATATTTCACACCTCATATGTGTAGATTTTCTACGTGCTCCTGGTGTGCAGAGACCATTACTTGTCAGGTTTTCAACTGTGATTCATGAGCGGGGCAGTCCTGAGACACGGTTTTGCTGTGAAATTCTACACTGAGAAGGAAACTTTGACATGGTGTGGAAAATGGTCCAAAATTGTTCGAAAGCTTCCAGATCCTAAAATTCAATGCTACTCCTGTTGAGAAAGAAGTCCTCTTTATGCTGACTGTTCTTTCTTTCAGCAAATCAAAGAGCTATCTGCACTTCTAAGTGGCATAATTCCGGCAAAGTGCTAGGGGGAGTAAAAATCAAGGACAGATTATGATGTGGAAATTACTGAACAGCCATAACAGATTCTGCTTTCAGATGATAACTCCCAATGATTGATACAATGATGCTGATTGATACATTACTTATGGTTTTGATTAAACACTCTTTCTATAGTAATCTTCCACTGCTTGCAACCAAGTTCTGCTTCACCAAGGCTTAAACAATTGGGTCAAACCTTTGGAATTGTGCGAAATTGACAATTACCTGCATGTTTACCACTCATTACTTCCAAAACCCCTGAGAAACCATTGATGGATCTGGTCTGATTTGCCATTAAATCACTCTTCTGTACCTGAATACAAAGATGTCTTCTTGATCCTATTCCAACCTCTTAGATCTTACTTCAGATTACTTTGTTCCTTTTGGGAGAGACATGCTATTTATATGACATGAGTTTTTGTCAAGACGTTTATTGGAGATGCTCCCAATCAGATGTAGCTGATTGTATGTCTCATATTATCTGAAATTGAGCTTTCAAATTGAATCTGATCTCACTAGATTGATCTTCTATCCTGAAATTAGACAAGGTCCTCCGTGGTTGCGACTTTGCTTTCGAAAACCCTTCGACAGCGCCTCGACTAGTACGTGGTGCATTTCGTGCTCACACATGCATCTCCGCAACAATCTGTCTTGCCCTAGCTGATAGAGTTGGCCTATTATTAACTAATAGGGTTGGATTTTGAGAATGAGTCGCCTCAGTCAGGCCTTTTCTATGGGTTGGTCAAGTAGTCTATACTCAAGCACTTGAACCATGTTGTATGCCTAGTATGGCATCAAGTTGGTTCTAAACATGTCTCTTTCGCTAGTAGATAGGGTGTATAGATGTGCATCTAGCAATTTGTCTCCAATGCCCTATCATCTAACGACTTCTCACCTGGGTATGTAAGACATATGATTAGCCATATAGTGTTTCTTTCCCTTGCGTACGATGAAAAAGAAGTCAAATTCAAGAAGCAAAAGTAATCGTCGAGCTATATGCATCCTATAGCGCAAGGTTTGTTTACTAGATACAGCAAGGCTTGATGGTCAACAAAGAAAATAAAGGGCATAGCCAGAAGATAATGCTGAATTTTCTTTATGAAAAACACCATCACTAGCCCCTCTCCTTTGTTTGTGTGAGTAATTCATTTCTGTATAACTATGAGTTATTTGCTAGCAAATTTTAGTAGATAGTCGAGATTGTGGTCACCAAGCTAGCACAACACAGCTCCTAGTGTGGATTTCGATCACCAGGATGATTGTCCCTCTTGGTAGCAGCGTTTAACTTCTTGTAGTTGATGCACACTCTAATCTTTCCATTCTTCTTCAGTATGGTCACTATAGGCGAGACCCAATCTGTGTGCTCAATCTCATAAATGAAACGTGCCCTTAGCAGCTTGTCAATTTCTTTCTTGATAGAGTGAGCATGCTTGGGATTCATAGGGTACGATCGCTACTTTTGATCAGCATTGCATCGGGGGTCATGGGGATATTATGAGGTACGACACTTGGATCTACCCCTTTCAGCTCATCGAGGGACCAAGCAAAGACATCCATGTACTCTCACACAAGAGGGCAATGAGACTTTCTTCCTCTTCCTTGGTCAAGGAATCCGCAATAAAGACAAGTGAGGGTATCTCCCCTTCCTTAGGGAGATTAACCTCATTGACTTTGGTTAGCACCTCTATTAGTTCGCTTGCTTGCCCTTGTCATTTGGCTCCTAGCAAGATCACTACCCTCTTGCCTTTCTTAAACTTAGTAAATTGCTTTGGCAAGTCTTGTGGTTTCCTTTGATCTTCAGCCTGTATATCCCTAGACTACTTGTGTTGTTCTTCCTTCAACCTTCGACGCCTTAGGTGGAGTGGCAAGTCCCCTTTGGTGCGTCTGGTCTTAGGTGGTTGTGGCACCTCAAGATCATTGTGTGAACTTACCTCCGACTCATCACCGGTCAACTTGTACAACAACTCAAATTTGACAAGAGAAATTTCCTATGATTTATAGAAATTCAAAGAATAAAGAGAATTTGAACTCCTAAGGTGTTAGAAGGTTGAGTTTTATTGGGTATCCAAACCAACAAGCATTAACCAAATCTTTGTACAAGGTCTTCAAAAACCCAAAGTTAGGGGTTTTTAGGATTTTCACAAAAAGCATCACACCATAAAGGTGAAGGGAGTGAGCCCTAAAGTGAAAGCATGGAGCAGAAGCAAGAGCTATGGTGGAAGAAGCAAGAGTAAGAGAGAGAGACACACATAAGATATGGGAACTCTACTAATCACAATGTGTGATTACTCTTTCCTTTATTCAAATGTCATTGAAAGAATAAAGAATGAAGTGACAATGTGATGGGTATCCACCACTTGCAATGTATAAGTGTGCGGGTATGTAGGTACTGCCAGTGTAACTAATATACGAGTGGCTAGACATAGGCACCTTTATCTCCAACAACCTTCCACTTAAAGGAAAGTTTTCCCACTAATGAGGAGAGAATAAGAAAAAAGTGACAAAGTACAAATCTACATTATTACCACAAGATGAGAAAAGACGTCATCTCATCCAATGGCCATCAACTTCCTAAGGAAGGAAAAATGCTCTGCCGCTGCTGCTGAGAGACTTTTATTGAGCATATCTTTATGATTTTGATTACTTGAGATCTTGACAAGCTCAATAAACTTATCCTCAATGACCTCTTGAATAAAGTGGTAACACACCTCAATGTGCTTCATTTTCACATGAAAGACTGGATTCTTGGCTGAGTGAATAGCACTCATAGAACCTGAATATAGTGTAGGGATTGCATCAATAATACCAAGGTCTTTGCCACCACTAGATAGCCTAAGGAAAGGCTTCCCTTGCAAGTCTTAGTGGCAGCAATATAATCTGCCTCTATAGTAGATAGGGCGATGTATTTCTGCACCTTCGACATCCAAGAAACAACACCTTCAGCAAAGATAAAGACATAGCCAAAGGTGGACTTCTTCCTGCTATCTACATGTCCTGCACAATCAAAGTTAATGTATCCCATGACTCCTATATCCTAGCCACCATAATAGATGCACATAGCTGTTGTGCCCTTTAAATATCTTATGATATCCTTGGTAGCATCCCAATGCCATCTTCCAGGTGTAGCCATATAGCATGTCACAACTCCCATTGCAAATGCTATGTCACACGATGAGTGTTGCTAGTGTCCACCTGGGTTGTAGAGCTAGGTGTGGATATGGTGGTGGTAGTGGTGGCCACCAAGAGAGTAACGTCATATTCATTCAACATTTGGTGGATCTTCTCTGGGAAACCTCCCAGATCAAGCTCCTCATTACGTGTGCGATCTAAGATGTATCCTCTGTGCCCCAAAGGGTGGGGTTCTACACTCTCTCAACCAGTTGTTTCTCCCCAAGCCTTGCATTTGTACAAAAGGCATCTTGGCCATCTCAGCCTTCTACTCATCCCAATTCAGCCTTCTACTCATCACATTGTGGAAAATCAGCCTTCTACTCATCACATTTGGTGGATCTTCTCTGGGAAACCTCCCAGATCAAGCTCCTCATTACGTGCGCGATCTAAGATGTATCCTCTGTGCCCCAAAGGGTGGGGTTCTACACTCTCTCAACCAGTTGTTTCTCCCCAAGCCTTGCATTTGTACAAAAGGCATCTTGGCCATCTCAGCCTTCTACTCATCCCAATTCATGTGAGAAGGTAAAAGACAACCAATCCTACATATGAAACTGCTCAAGGACCTTTTGGATGTACTCCTTCTGCGATAAGTAGAGGATCCCCTTAGAGAAATTGTGCGTAATGTGCATCCCAAGAATATGTGAGGCCTATCGCATGTCCTTGATTTCAAATATCTTCTTAATTTGACCTTTCAAGGCATTCAACTCATCATGAGCTCTCCCAACAATCGACATATCATCCACATAAAGGATCAAAATCATAAGGTTGTCATTACGAGCCTCACATAATACCACTAGAGAGTTGCTATTACATATGTTTAAAGGAGAGGAAAATACAAAGTAGAGAATGGTGGTTGGTTCTCGGCGTGCCGGCGGGTGGTACTTCTCTAGTTTTCCTCATTTCTTTCACGTGCTTCGCTTCAATGCAATGATTCTTCTTTTTCTTTTATTTCCTTATCTGTATTTATTACTCATTCTCCTATTTCTATGCAAGTATGAATCAATCCAAATGCTTACAAGGGCCTTCTGACCTCAAAATTGGCGAGGCGGGTATTGCATTACTCGGTGTCTTTGTATACGCAAATGGTTACTTCAGGTACAATGCATGCGGCCTCTTCGTAGGAGCCAACTCACGTAACGAACGGTGTTATATACGGTGTTAAGGGCAAAAGTTTAGTAGCAATTTTCTTTTGTGGCACAATCCTACTACTTTGAATGTATAATGTGCATTTAAGAGGAATGTGAATGGAAGAAACACACTTTGAGATCCTACTCAGATTGAAAGGAAAGTTTGAAGCGTGGCCCAAGCTGTTGGGAGAATTTTCCTAATAAGTTCCAAAGGCAAGATTCTCAAGCAAAATGATTGCATAGTCAAATCCATGAGCTATAGCCACCCAATGTCCATCAACTAAAGAAAAAGATAAGAGTGCGCTTAATGGTGTATGGGCAAGTAGATGTAGCACCAGCACAAAGAGAATGAGAGAATGTGAGAGATGAATCCAAAACTAGCAAAGTATGTTAATGACATAGGACAAAGGCAAACAAAGATCTTAAAGAACAAAAGAAAAGGCTAAAAATGATGCAAAGAAAAAGGAGACAAAACTAGAAGCTCCTTGAAAACGTTGTCATGCGGCTAATATACCCCTAGGAGAGGGTGAAGAAGACTATAATTTTAATATGATTTAAGGGAAAGAAGAGCTAATATATCTTTCTCTTAGCTCATGGAATTATATCCAAGATGCACAAGTCAATGGAAAAGGTTGATAAACTCGAAAGCCAAAGAAAAAAAATGAAAGGAACAATCAGAGTGGTAAGTGTAGAAGAGCTTCCCAATATATTGTTGAGATATTTTGCAATCACACCTACTTCAGTCCCTTTGTAAGGAGCAATGAGGGCTCATGACCAAAATCCCATACATGCACAGTGGGAGAAAGTGCCACCACTCAATTCCTATAAAGCATTGTACTTGCACTCGTTTTCTAATGCAATGATAGTACTCTTTTCTTTCCAGTAAAGTGTCTATGTCAATGTACACACACAAGCTTGTGTTTATGAGTCCAAGTCTCAATCTTGGAACCTAATTCAGTTGTGTGACAATTTTTCCTTGTCTGGGTCAATGTCTTCATGAGTTTCTTCTTCTTCTTTCAACCTCCATAGCTTTCGCAATTGCCATGCTCTAGATCCCGCATATTTTAATACGGTATCAGAGACCAGTTGGGCATGCTCCTCCAGCTCCATTCTACTCTCATCTAGCTTAGCTTTAGCTTAGTCCAGATCAAGTCTAGGAGCTCATCTCCCACTCCTTCTTCTCCAAATTTCGACCTTGTGGCAGCCATAGCCACCCTGCACATATCCTGCTTCAAGCCCTTACAACTCTTCAACCAGAAGAGATCTTGATAAACTTTCTTTTGGATAAGTGTTGTTTTGCTCCTAGAGCTTCTCTGTATCACCTTAGAACTTGACATTGCCCTGTCCACTAATCAACATTGTCATTTTTCTCAGGATCTATCATGTGGCCTCCATAGCCAAGCAATACCTAGGCATCTTAGAGCCTATGGATCTCACACTGCAAGACACCATTCATCATGATGTCTTCTCGGGAAATCTTCCTCAACATCAGGCGCATCTCTATGGCACATCATGCTGCAACATTGGCCATCATATGCTTCAGCATTGCTGAAGATTCGTCACGTTGTCAAAATATGTGCCCATGTTGATCGAATCCTTTGATCCATCTCTATGCAGCACGATTTTAGTTGCCATCATAGGAGAATGATAGCCCATGAAGTAAGCTTCATCCTCATATAAGAAATTTTCAAAATGATCAAGTATAGCTCCCACAATCAGTAAAAAACCAAGGCTGGGTCAAAACCCTAATCTAGGAAGCCATAGCAAAACTTCACCAAGCTCAAAAATCTCATCATTTTCTAAAATACTTGTTTATGACATCTAATATCTCTTGCATTTCTTTAGGCTATATACCATAGTAATCTCAAATCCTACTCTAGATATTGAGAGCATGGGTTTGGTAGAAATATATAGCCAATGGTGTTGCATCTTCTACTATGAGTAGCAACACTTTATGCACTTGTGAAACCTTTTCATTGGATTTTAACTCAATAACTACATTATATTTTTCAAAATCAGAAAAAGAACAAGTCAAGTTATCCATAATAATATCCTCATCGAGGAAACCATGATCCTTAAACTTCTCACCCATGAAAATATCATATCTTATCAGTTTTAATCATGAATTCAGATCCCATTAAATAGTGCTTCCATTGACGTAAAGCTTGTACTACAGCTAGCAATTCCTTATCATAGGTAGAATACTTGAGTTTAGAGGGCTTAAGCTTGCGGCTAGAGTAGGCTATGGGATGGGAATCTTGCATAAGGACAGCTCCTATTCCAGATCCACTAGCGTCAGTGACTACTAGGAAAAATGGCCTATTAAAGTCAGGGAGTTGCAATACAGGAGCACGTGTTAAGTCATGTTTTAATAAATCAAAAGACTTTTTTTAATTTTCAAACCAATGATATACAATACCTTTCTTTAATAATTTTGTCAAAGGTAATGCAAGCAATTAAAATTTTTTCACAAATTTTCTATAAAAGCTAGCAAGACCTAAGAAAGAAAGTAATTCATGCACATTTTTAGGTATCAGCCAATTCAAAATTGCTTCTATCTTTTTAGGGTCAACTTTAATACATTCAAAATTGCTTCTATCTTTTCTGATTTTGAAAAATATAATGTAGTTATTGAGTCAAAATCCAATGAAAAGGTTTCACAAGTGCATAAAGTGTTGCTACTCATAGTAGAAGATGCAACACCATTGGCTATATATTTCTACCAAACCCATGCTCTCAATATCTAGAGTAGGATTTGAGATTACTATGGTATATAGCCTAAAGAAATGCAAGAGATATTAGATGTCATAAACAAGTGCCCCTAGTCCGCGGCCATCGACAGTCCAGGGAATATTCCCTCGCTAACTAGGGGAGGTTCATAATATAGTTAGAGAGGCTGATCAGACTATTCTCTCAAGCTATAAAAGGAAGATCCTTCCAAAGCTATCATCAATCTATCTTTCAACTAGTTCGAGTTCTTCCAGCTATCCTTAAGCTCTTCACCTATTATCTATATAGATCACCATCTATGCTTCAAAGTAGAAGCACATGGGTGGATAGAACCATCTTCGTATTAGTTTGTTTGAACTTAAAGAAGTTTTTATTCTCCTTATAGTTGTTATGTGTTCTCTACTCATTGCTCAAACTCTGCCCGTTGTGCCATGTAGTTTCTACATATGTTTCAGCCCTTGCTGTAGAAATAAAATTGAAGTATGAAATCAAAGGACGAGGAAGTGGGTAAAGTTGAGGTCTCTCTAATGATATAGAGAAGAGGGATAAATGTAATTGAGAAATAGAAGATGATAATAAAAGTATGGAAGGTGATTAGCTTGGCAAAGTTGAGCTCTCTCTAATGATAGAGAGAAGAGGGATAAGCGTAATTAAGAAATCAATAAAAACGTATGTTGAAAGAGATAGGAAATTAGATTCCAATAGAAGATAAAAGAGGTCTTTTGCTTTTATTTAAGAGATGAGAAAGAAATCTCCAAACTTTTAAAGTAAGAGATGAAAAAGAAAAGCAAGAGATTAAATTATATGGAAATCTGAGAAGAAGAGAGTCAATTGGAAGAGAATATAAATCCTTTTATCACAGTGGACTCACTATAAAGTTGGAAAAAGAAAGCTTAGAATGTAAGCAAGAGAGAATCATTTTAAAAAAACTCTTCAGTCAATAGTTCTTAGTACATGTATAAAGTTAATGTTAGTGCTACTCAGGTAAGTTTCATAACCTTCTTTTTGGGATTTGGACTTAAGGAACATTGAGGTCTCTTGGTAAGAAAAAATTATGAATGTTTATAGTTTACTTAGTTATTTAAAAATACCTTTGATGTTCTTAAATATCTACATAATTATTGGATTTAATAATTAAACCTTGGGTGAGCATGTGGAAAGTGGCAAGCCCAATCTTAATTACTAACTCTTATGGATGGGTGGACACACTCAATCGACTAACTTCTCAATCAAAGAAATTTTAGGAAGAATCATAGGAGCATAATCACCTTTAGTAGGATAGAACCCAAGCTAATACTATCTTAGGGGAGTGAGCTGAAATAATGCTAGGTTAATGGACGCAACTACCCCTCTCTAGAATTAAGTAATTTTTGGCTACTTGCATATATTCATTGGCTGCAAAGTGACAAATCTTAGATGGGTATTAGAATACTATGAGGATGACTCTCTAGGCTTTCTTTATAGACCATGTTTTCGCTAAGTTTGTTCTTCAACATAGTTGCAAACCTTTCAAGTAAGCTGCATGTTTCTCCTAAGGAGATTCCCTTGGATTCTTTAAAAAAACTTAAGAGAATGACTCATTTTTAAAAATTGGGTAAAAAATAACATATAAGTTTCTAATAATTTTAATTTTGTGCATTTCAACATAAAAACTACTATGACACAAGGATGTTGATTTATAAACTAGATCATTTTTAAAGGATTTTTTTTCTAAGCAAGGTAGTATCTTAATATCATAAAGTTTATATAGCATAAATTTATATTTTTTCTAGAAATTAATAATAAATTAGGCATGATACATTATAATTATCTCAAAACCTAAAAAATTAATTAGCAAAATTTTGATACTTAATTGACAAGAAATTTATTCATATATATCAATCTTGTATGAAAAAATGTGAAAATAACAATTTTCAAATGCTAATATGGGTTAATAACTTCATATGCAAGAAGAGGTGTCCAACTTCTCATGGGTACTCAATAAATCTAACAATTTGCATTGTCCAAGAATGCATAATTTGATGTCAAAGAGCTAGATGGAGACTCTTGAGTTTTACATGTCTGTGGATGCTCTTTAGGTTTTCATTTTATACATGAGGACTTTGATGGAGACTCTTGAGTTTTACATGTCAGTGGATCCTCTCTAGGTTTTCATTTTATACATGAGGACTTTGAAGGTAGAGCATGTTTTTGTTCAACACCTAAGGGTCCCTAGGTCCTTCATTATTATTTTGCCTCAATGCTTGTGCGGTCTTACTTTGTTCAGTAGAAGCATCACATGGGAAAAATGCTATCTTGCTTGGGGTTTGATACGTTAATGTGTTACCCAATTTGCTACCACTATCTCTCTTGCCACCAATTTCAATTTTGGTACTCTTCTTTGTCATGGTAGAGAGGGGAGGAGAATCAAATGGACCGGAGATATCCTATTTAAGAATATACTCCCATGTTCTCTTTGACTTCTTGCTACTTTCTTCTTGACTCCTCTCTGTGACAAAAATGATTTAAAATTAGTGCAATAATTGCTCAATGTCTCTATTGTCCTTTGTCCATGGATGTGTTAGATGGGTACCTCACCTCTTTTGCAAGAAAATTTTTGAGAGATAGAGTTCTTGTGGTGGTCCTCTTTTCTAAGGCTTTTTAAAATGATCGTATTTTTTTACAATGTCAAGTAAGCTTCAACATATCCTTAAAATATTCCATCTTACAAAAGGTCTCAACCTTTATTTTCTAAGGAGGCATCTTTCTTTCCCTCTTGAATGATGCACATATAAGTTCCCTACCATGTAATCAATTCAAATGTCTTCAAAAGAGGTAAAATTTAGAGGCTATGTGCCAGATTCATCTTAACACCCAACGTTGAAGGTTTCACAAGTAAAAATCCATATATGCTCTCTATCCATAGTGATAAGGCCCTTTGCAACCATAAGATGATTGTCTTTTTTAGAGATTTTTTTTTTGAAACCATTGGATGCTTTTCATGTAAGTGATACCAAGGGCAATGGAATGTCAGTCAGGCCCACATTTTCTTAAAAATGCCTCCCCGTCCAAAAATAGATTACCCATATACATATTGTCATCGTAGTTGCCCATGTTACTCTCAACATGCAGCTCGATCAGCGTTCCTATTGTCAGAGGTGAGAATGCATGACCCCTGAGTTTTATAATTATAGAGGGGGTGAGACTCAGACTTAACTCCTCTACATAGCTTGTTCAAATCAACTAAAGTTGCAGCCATTGAGATGAAGCTGTGCTATCAGCTTTGCAACTAATTGGTTACAATAAAAAAGGCAATCATCCCATGGCACATCCCTCCATATTTTGTCACCTATGGTGCTTCTAGGAGGGACGTGTGAAGGGGAGACGCTTTTGCACATTCTCCCTTAGGTGAATAGTTATGATTTTTCTACATGAAATCTCACTTGCAACTCAATTTTTCTCATCCTACCAATAATAGAAGAGAATAGTTAGCCATTGAGTTATAGAGGGAGTATTTTACACATTGGAGATTGTGATCATCTCTCTTTTTTTCATCTTTTGGTACCCCCATAAAGGATTCAATATATTTTTATTTAAGAACTCAAGGAAACCTTCAATTGTATGAAGATGATGAGCTTATCGAGTCGAGTGTTTATGGGTAAGGAAGATCCAACGAAGTGGCTTGCACATTGTGAATGGTTTATGTTTATGAGTCACATGGTAACTCATGAAGAGAAGCTTTATGATTTTCATCTAGTTATGCAGGGAGAAGTAAAGATTTGGTATGAAGCTTTGGATGATGCTGTGAAGCAAGATTGGGATAAACTAACAAGTTCTCTTGTATCACACTTTGCTCATCATGAAACAGCAATACAAGTTGATGAGAAGCTTCAACGTCTTCATCAAAATCCAAGAGAGGATTTCCAAAGTTTTCTACATCGATTTGAAGCTCTTTAGTTGAAGATAGGGAAGAATACTCATATTTAACATGAAAACAACCTCAAGCTTGACAAGTTTAAGGCTTGTCTTCACCAAACAGTTTGTGAAAAGGTGGAATTGGAAAAACCACATGTGCACGCCCAGAGCTCAGATTTCCTTTCGATGTCTTTGGGTAGGAAAAAATTTAACATGTTTTTATAATGTAATGGTAATTTATGATGTGTTGATATTCTTGCTAAAAGGAAGAGGTTGTGATGAACTTTTTTTGAAAAAGAAGAATTGAAAAGAGTTTCTTCTTGATCCTAAGCTTTGAATAGTTTTATATTTTAAAAAAATCTTGGATCCAAAAAATCAAGAGTTATTATAGCAGTTACAAATCCATAAAAACCTATTGAGAAAAAAGAAGCATGCTTTCTATGTGTGTCTCATGCCCCAAGCTAAATATTCTTGGTAATAAAAGCTACAACCAAACAAACAAACAAACAACAATTTAAAATAAAAATACAACAAAAGACCTTAGATCCTTACTTTGATCACTAGGAAGAAAACCTATGAAACAAAGTAAAATAAAGTCCAACCTAGAGACCATAAAGAGAATAGGAAAATATGTTCCAATAATAGAGAGTGAGACCCTACACTCAGAATATTATGAAGGATAGATTATGGGTTGTGATCATAGATTACACTTCATCCTTAGAAACAATGAATGGTGGTAGATAAAAGAGTTTTTTTTTTTTGCATTCAAGATTAGGGCCTTCCTAGAAATGATTGCTTCTAGATTTTGTATCATCTCAAAGATAACCGCCCTCATGCTTTTGGTTGTTCTTCATCTTGCTTCTTCCTTTGCATCTACATTCTTGACTTATTTTTTATCCGTCTCGAATTGGGGTTAACATTACCTAGTTCCTAGAGGAGTGCTAGTCCCATGGCACTTGCGGGTGTTTATTGATGAGGGCTTGATTCTTTGAAGGGTGGTTCCCAAGTTGATGGTGGCGCCTTATGTGGATTAGCACTGGGTGAGAAGCTTTGGCAAATGGTTGCACTGTTGGAGGCCAGGGGTATGTAGAGTGGATGGCGGGGCTTCTGATATTAGTGATTTGCAATATTCGTCTTTACCTAAAAAGAGATTAAGTGCGCCACCTATGGGGAGGTTCTACCTTACCATGTGGTGAATTTTCTTGTGCTAGTGGAATTGGAAGTTGGGTTGAGCCTAGGTGTTGACCCACACTTGAGGACCTAGTTTGTGTATAAGGGAGATGCGGTGGGTGTAGCTTAGGGTGACAGGTCTAACCATAGGCAAGTGTGACCTTCCTAGGTATGTATTTCCCTTGATGTGCCCTAAGCGTGATGTGTGGGGAATCAAAATAAGGGCTAGGGGGTTAGACATGGAGCTAGCCGACCGAGGCCATCGGACACACATAACTTGAGAACCCCTCGATGTAGTGACTGTAGTCAATGTGGAGTTAATTTCTTTTCTTGTGATTTCATTCTCTTTTCATTTTGATTCTCTTCTTTCTTTTCTTTTTCTTTTGCTTTTTGTTTTTTTAAATTTTATTGGGAGAGGGTGGAGTTGGGGGCTTACGAGATTTAATCAGGAATTTCCAGCTCTACATGTACCCTCTGAGGTTCACACGCATACTTGGAGAGTGGTAGTGGAAAGAAATGGATGATTTCAATGGGTGAAGCAGCTATCATTCATGTCTTCCAAGAGGGCTAAGAAAAATGAAGTTAGTAGAGCAGCTCGCATCATCAATCTAGCCATGGCACAGCTATCTATTCCATTGGGATCAAAAAAGAGGGGTGGAAGCGATACTCTTGTGGTGCGGGATCCTGTCTAAGTAGTATCCTAAGAAATCTTAGATAATTACAGGTTCTGATGAAGGTGGGAATCGGGACAGGAAGAGAATTCGTTGATGAAGCAGACTATTGAATCACATAGGTTCTCTAACATGAAAATGAGGGCCTCTTTGGGTTTAGTAGCATTGGCATTGTAGCTCCATGGAAAGTCGTAGCGGCTGTGGATGCTTGGGTTAAAATCCACTCCTACCCTTCTCGAATATGGCATGAAGGTTGCATTATTCCTCTCAAAGGGTGGGGTGTTACAAAAAGCTATCCATGTATCCATGTTTACATAAAAAATGTGCCTCCTCCATGTGGGTTCGCATCCATGGACCTTCACAGCCCTGGGCACTTCAAAAACTTTATCTTGCCAAAAATCTACATCCTTGGTCCCTCATAGGGTGGGATTCTGCTTTGTCTTCTTGTCTCCTAGCTTGCTTCCAACATTAGTCCCCTCTTTCACCACCTTGACTGGTAGTACTCTACGCAAGTGGGTGGGGAATTGAAAAGTAAAGTCGAAGGGCTCCCTACCACTCTCCCGTTGCTCCCAAATCATAAGTTTAGCATTAAATATTGCTGAAAAGTCATCTTGGCTTGGTGGGATAGGCATAGTGGGCACCACTACTGACTGGGCATTCAATCTTCTCTTTACATGCTCCACCATCTGTTGTCTCTTCCTTTTAAGCTCCGCTTTTCTTTCAACAGAGGTGTCCACCTATTGTTGTTGTTCTTCTGCGCCTGGGGAAGGAATTTGTGGGACAATTTCTTCTTCATGAGGTCCCGTGTCAAAGCTTGTGCTAGCCTCTTCTCCTTGTTGGTCTTCCTTTTCTGTCCCCCTCAACAAACCCTAGTGCATCAACTTCTTGTGGGGTCAGGCTTGCTTGTTGTAGTAGATAGTTTCATTGCTCCTCAAGGGCAAGGCTCGCACCTACGGGTTGCGCTGACATCTATAGGCCTGCTCTTAGGGGCTTGCATGCAATCCCTAGCTTCTTCTTTATGGAGTCAACGACCTCCCCTTCCTCCATTTGAATGACATCTAGTAGTGTGTTCAAGAAGGTGCATTGCTAGGCTTCAAAACTCACTTGGGCGGCATGTGCCTTGCTCTTAGCTAGCACTTTGTTCTTTTCCACCTGAGCGAGACGACGCCCCAAAACTTTGTCTCTTATCTCATTATTGTTTGCCTAGTCTTCTGCTCTCTTCTTCATTTCCGCAAAGGCTTTCTCCTTGCCTTTGACTAGTATCATCAACCTTTGCTCTTGATCTTCAATCTCTCTTTCCAGCCTCTGTTCCTCCTGTTGCTCCGAGGTTGCCTCTCTTTTCAAATTCTCTATCTGTTCTCGGTACCTACGTGCCCTTTGCTCTCTTGCCACCTCTAACTCTTCTGGGCTTTATGCAACTTTTCCATCTCCCCTTTCAGATCTTCATAGAGCCCTACAAGCTCATCACTCATTATGGTATCGTAGGCTCACTAGGCTTGAGTCTCTTCATCCAGCCTTGCGTGCCAATTGGTTTTTTCTTTGTCCTTGGCTTGCAGTTGCTCCTTCAGCTCACTTATCTCCCTTTGGCACATGGCTACTTGACAAGTTTTCTCTAATTGGGATGCATCCATGGCCTCCTTTTCTGCCTCTAGTTCAGCCACCCACTACTATCTTCTTATCCTCCTTTTCCTTCTCTAGCTCTGAAAGAAGCTCCTTAACGTATTTTTCATAGTCTCTGCAGGTGTGTGGCAACTTTGTCGTGGGAATGGAGGTTGTGGAGGTTTCCACCTTCTACCTCTTGGAATCTTGCCTAGACTCGGTTTATGCTCTGCCATCGGTGTTTTAGTTCCTGGTATGGGGGTATCTTCCCCCATTCCTTGGGCCATTTCTTTATTAACAAACTACTGTACCCGAGCCATGAGGTTGCTAGCATGCACTTTGGCTATGGAGCTTAGAGTGGATATAGTTGTTGGGGTCGTGGGCACTAGGAGAGTAGGGATGGGATAGATTGGGGCCTTGCCCTTGCCTTTTTTCACTATGGGTGGCGTGATCTCTAGTGCTTGTGTGCTTGAGCTAGGGTCTTCATCTCTAGTCGGCTCTCATGGCACACAACTCATCCTGTCTACACTGCTCCTCTATAGATATACGTGTTTCTAGAACCATGTCTTCATCTTCCTTCCTTTTAAACTCTTCCTCTTATTCAGTTGCCTTCCCTTTTCTCTCCTCCTCAGATTTTCTTGATTCTTCTTTCAGCCTCTCTAACTTCTCGTTTTCTTTCTTCTTCCTCTCTTCCTCTTTCTTCTTAGACTCTTTTTTAGCTTTTTGTAAGTCTAATTTTTCTTTCTTCCTGCTTTCCTCCTCATCCTTCTCTTGCAAATCCTTCTTCTTTGGCTTTCGTTGGGCTTCTTGGCTTGGCGGGTTTCTTCTATTTTCTGCACTGTCATGGTGCCATGGCTCCTACCAAAGGTCCGAAGGAACTCCACACACTAGCTGTAGTCCACTCCTTGACCAACTACCTCCATGTACTTTTGCAGATGGCATTGTTCGACAATCTGCTTCACTGCTTGTTGCTCCCTGGCAACATCCTCCAAGTTCAAGACAGGGCCTGGACTTGAACTGGTTAAAGGCCCTTATTTTCACGGAAAGGCCATATTTTGCTTGCTCTTCTTGTGAAAATGGCAACTTGCTGGCTTTCTCTTGGCCTGTCATCATGCTGGGTGCCTGTCATGAATCCGTGTTCACCATTAGTTCTTTTCAAAACAATTATATGCAGAGGAAAAAGATCAGATGCTAATGGAATTGAAATGCTTAATTATAGAATTAAACGTCTCCCTCAAGTAGTCCATACATTCCAAATTTTATGACCCTTTTTCTTAGCCATGAATTGGTTTTGATTTGTTTTCATTTTCTTTTGCATTTTATTCTTATTTCCACCTTACCCCCTTCCCCTGCAGAAATAAGAAGAATTATATCCAAGATGCACAAGTCAATGGAAAAGGTTGATAAACCCGAAAGCCAAAGAAAAAAAATGAAAGGAACAATCAGAGTGGTAAGTGTAGAAGAGCTTCCCAATATATTGTTGAGATATTTTGCAATCACACCTACTTCAGTCCCTTTGTAAGGAGCAATGAGGGCTCATGACCAAAATCCCATACATGCACAGTAGGAGAAAGTGCCACCACTCAATTCCTATAAAGCATTGTACTTGCACTCGTTTTCTAATGCAATGATAGTACTCTTTTCTTTCCAGTAAAGTGTCTATGTCAATGTACACACACAAGCTTGTGTTTATGAGTCCAAGTCTCAATCTTGGAACCTAATTCAGTTGTGTGACAATTTTTCCTTGTCTAGGTCAATGTCTTCATGAGTTTCTTCTTCCTCTTTCAACCTCCATAGCTTTCGCAATGCCATGCTCTAGATCCCGCATATTTTAATACGGTATCAGAGACCAGTTGGGCATGCTTCTCCAGCTCCATTCTACTCTCATCTAGCTTAGCTTTAGCTTAGTCCAGATCAAGTCTAGGAGCTCATCTCCCACTCCTTCTTCTCCAAATTTCGACCTTGTGGCAGCCATAGCCACCCTGCACATATCTTGCTTCAAGCCCTTACAACTCTTCAACCAGAAGAGATCTTGATAAAATTTCTTTTGGATAAGTGTTGTTTTGCTCCTAGAGCTTCTCTGTATCACCTTAGAACTTGACATTGCCCTGTCCACTAATCAACATTGTCATTTTTCTCAGGATCTATCATGTGGCCTCCATAGCCAAGCAATACCTAGGCATCTTGGAGCCTATGGATCTCACACTACAAGACACCATTCATCATGATGTCTTCTCGGGAAATCTTCCTCAACATCAGGCGCATCTCTATGGCACATCATGCTGCAACATTGGCCATCATATGCTTCAGCATTGCTGGAGATTCGCCACGTTGTCAAAATATGTGCCCATGTTGATCGAATGCTTTGATCCATCTCTGTGCAGCACGATTTTAGTTGCCATCATAGGAAAATGATAGCCCATGAAGTAAGCTTCATCCTCATATAAGAAATTTTCAAAATGATCAAGTATAGCTCCCACAATCAGTAAAAAACCAAGGCTGGGTCAAAACCCTAATCTAGGAAGCCATAGCAAAACTTCACCAAGCTCAAAAATCTCATCATTTTCTCTATCCTGCCACTTAGAACAAACCACTACCACTCCAATCTACTATCCCAGTATCAAATCAAGGAGGAGAAGAGCTTGGATTTATTGACAGAAGATCAACGACCCCGAACTAAGAAGATTTGAGTTCCCGGACATAGTCTTTACATAGTGTGTTTTCACATTGTCATTACTTGTGTCTCTTGACACACTATAATCTGCTCTTTCACTGATAAAATCTAAGAATTATGGAGTTATTTTCTATTGCTCTAGCCATTTAACATGGGCAAAGACTCTCCAACTTCTCGCTTCAAAGGATTCGGATTTCATACCTGGCAGACCCACATCAAACTCATCCTGATGAAGAAGGGCCTCTGGGCCATTACTACTGGAAAAGAAAAGAAGCCTCGTGATGTGGACCTTGCAATCACTTGGAAAAAGAATGATGATAAGGCTCATGCCATTATGAAATTGGAGCTAGACGATAGCTATATCCACCATGTGGATAATTGTGACACTTTACAGGATACATGGAAGAGATTTGACACCTTGTTTAGTGCATAATCTAAATCATCAAAGTATGGTCTCCTGATTGAGTTTTCTAGGCTTGAAATGAAGTCCAGAACATCACTTGCCACACATTTGAATTACATGGAAGGACTTCTAACCCAACTTGCAGGAATCAACATTAAAATGGAAGAAGATGTTTGCATCAACGCTCTACTTAAAAGTTTACCTCCTGAATATAATAATATATCAACAACTCTAATCAATATGCCAAACCCTGAACTTGTTGATATCCAGGCATCACTGTTAGAGGAGGAAAAGAAGCTAAAAACTAAGGAAGAACCAAGCATCTCTAGAGATGAACATGCATTATATGCTGGCAACAGGTACAAAGGCAAGAGGGATCAAATCTTTTGTGACTTCTACAAAAGGATCGAACACATTGAGAAGTTCTACCAAGCCAAAAAGAGGTCTCAAAAGGCCTATCTAGTTGCAGTCAAAGAAGAAGAATAAAACGGACCAAAGAAAGAAGAAGAAGAAGTAGACTGTTCAGATTCAAAGAGGCAGATAGATGACAGACAGAGTGAAGCAACACGCTTCCTCTCTCACACTCTATTATTTATACCACACTCAATAGTGAAAGATACAACCTACGGTCATAAGACCATTCACACCAAAGGCACCGACTTATTTAATGTATCTAACTACTATGGCTAGACTAGCTGTGTCCAGCTCATGTCGGTCAACACACACTAAATGAGCTTGATATTCTAACACTCCCCCTCAAGCTCAAGACAGCATATGTACTCCAAGTAGCTGTCTAAAACCACAGAACTTATCTTTACCCAGAGACTTGGTAAAGATATCTGCTACCTGCTCATCAGTCCTCACATGCATAAGATCAACCTTTCCTACAAGGACCATCTCACGAATAAAGTGGTAGTGTACCTCTATGTGTTTTGTCCTAGCATGGTAAACTGGATTCATGGCCAGGAGTACACTACTCAGATTATCACATAACAGTTTCACTAGAGCATCAACCTGAATATCCAAGTCAGCCATAAGCTTGAGCAGCCAAGCAATCTCACATGCTGCCAATGCAGCCCCCCTGTACTCTGCCTCAGTACTAGATAAAGCAACCGTAGGCTGCTTCTTGCTGCTCCAACTGATCATGCCGCTACCAAAGCCAAAGGCATAGCCACTCGTAGATCGTCTGTCAGTTGAGCATCCTGCCCAATCTGCATCTGTGTATCCAATCAGTCTCAAGGGCTTATCTCTGACATAGAACAGCCCATAGTCTACAGTGGACTTAACATACCTCATGATGCGTCTAACTGCATCCAAGTGCGGCTTTCTCGGCTTTTGCATAAACTGGCTTATAAGCCCTACTGCATAGCTCAAGTCAGGCCTAGTGATGGTCAAGTAAATCAGACTGCCGACCATCTGCCTGTACATAGTCACATCTTCTACTTCAGCCCCAGTGTTCATGTCTAGCTTTACATTCTGGTCCAGAGGTGTATCCAGTGGTTTGCATTCAGCCATGCCATACTTCTTAAGCATTTCCATGGCATAGTGCTTCTGCATCAGCCATAAGCCATTTTCAGCTGGTACGACCTCAATACCCAAGAAATACTTCAGATCTCCCAGATCTTTCATGTCAAATTCAGATTTCAGCATCTTCATAGCATGCTGAATTCCCATGTCATCATTTCCAGTGATTATCAAGTCATCAACATATATGACCAGCACTACCAAGCCACTGTCAGTCTTCTTTGTAAACAGGCTTTGATCAGCCCTGCCAACAACAAATCCAAGACTCTACAAGTAACTGCTGATCCTAGCATGCCAGGCTCTCGGAGCCTGCTTCAGCCCATACAGTGCCTTTTTCAGCCTGCACACATAATGCTGAAAATCAGGGTGCTCATACCCTTCCGGCTGAACCATGTATACATCCTCTGTTAAATCACCATTGAGGAATGCATTCTTAACATCCATCTGCTGCAATTTCCAGCCTTTTGCAGTAGCCAAGGCAATAACAGTTCGTATGGTTGCCATTTTTGCAACCGGGCTGAATGTTTCATCATAATCCAAGCCATACTGCTGAGCATATCCTTTAGCGACCAGCCTAGCTTTGTACCTTTCTACACTGCCATCAGACTTACATTTGATTTTATACACCCATTTGCAGCCAACAGGCTTTTTCCCTTCAGGCAGTGGTACCAAATCCCAAGTCTGATTTTCAGCCAAGGCTTTCATCTCTTCGTCCATAGCCATGCACCAATTTTCATCCTTTGCAGCTTCAGCATAAGTACCTAGTTCTTTGATCTCCATCACTTTTGTCATGTATGCATAATGCTTTGCAGAATAACCAGAGTACGTCAACCTGTCAACAGGGTATCTGACCCTCTGCGATCGTCGAGGCTGTGGTGCACTACTCGATTCACCTCTCTCATGAGGCGGAATGTACCTGTTCTGCCTCGTGCCAGGTGTATAGACAGTCGGAATACCAAGTTCGCTGTCTAAAGTATCACTAGACTCATAACCCGAAGTCATTCTGCCAGGTGTCATCATACCATCCTCACTAACTTTCTCTTTTCCTTTGCTGTCCAAGACATCATGTCTCCCCCTCACTGACATACCCGTGTCAGTGGACGGTGAGCTCCTCAATCTCCCTGTCCATGGGGATAATGTCTGACTGATAGGGCCTGTCATAGCAGTGCTCTGCTGCATATCAACTGTAGAGACATGAGTGGAAGACAGATCGGATAGCACTGCAACTGGTGAGACATACCAAGAGCCCAGCTCATCAAAGATGACATCCCTGCTTACCAAAGTCTCCCTGGTAGAGGGATCATAACATTTGTATGCCTTCTTCTCCTGCGAGTATCCAATGAACACACTCTTATGCGCTTTGGGATCCAGCTTTTTCCTCTTCTCATCTGGAATGTGCACATAAGCAAGACAGCCAAAGACCTTCATGTGTCTTACATCCGGCTTATAGCCGTAGAGCCTCTCAAACGGTGTCATGTCATGAATGCCTGCAGTGGGAGTCCTGTTCAGAATATATGCAGCTGTCACAACAGCCTCTGCCCAATAGTAAAGCGGCATATGCTTCTCATTCATCATGGCCCTGGCAGCTTCCATTAGAACCCTGTTCTTCCTTTCAGCTACTCCGTTTTGCTGCGGAGTATAGCTGCAGGTTAGCTGCCTACGAATGCCATTTTCAGCCAAAAAATCAGCAAATTCATTGGAGACATACTCCCCACCACTATCAGATCTCAAGCAAGAGATGTAACACTCAAATTCCTTCTCAACCTGTGCCTTAAATTTCTGAAAAACAGCAAATACCTCATCTTTTGTTTTCAATATGTAAAGCCAGGTATATCGACTGTAGTCATCAATGAAGGATACATAGTATCTGGAACCCCCCATAGATGCATTATGAGCTGGTCCCCAAACATCAGAGTGCACTAACTGCAGTGGTCGTGTACTCTGTCTTACATGCCTGACAAACGGCAATCGTGACTGCTTACCAAACTGGCAAGCCTCGCAGACATGACCAATATCTGAATATTGGAATCTAGGTAGCCCTGTTACCAGCTGCTTCTTCTGCATGGTCTGCAGCCTCTGCAAATTGACATGCCCCACTTTCTTGTGCCAAATCTCTAAGTCCCTGATAGTGCCAGAACCCTGAGCAAACATAGCGGAATTCAGCTCTGGCAGTGTAGCATCAAGAGTGAACATTCTTCCATTTCTGTGGCCTTTCGCGATCAACTTGCATCCATTGCCAAACTCTTCAATAAAGCAGCCATGCTTATTGAAGCGAACCTGTAAGTTCTGCTCTGTCATTTGACCCACAGACAATACGTTCTTCGTAATCGAAGGAACATGCAAAACATCATGAAGATTCTTCTTCCTGCCATCATGTACAACCAGAGGCACTTTGCCTTTATGCTCAATGCTATGTTGCGTGTCATCACCTGTGCATACATAGCCATGCTTTTCAGCCACCATATCCGTGAACCAATCACCATGAGGGGTCATGTGATTCGACGCCCCCGAGTCAATGTACCACACTACATCATCAGATGATTTTTGAGCAGCCTTATCTTTGACATATTGCATGGCAAACAGTCTATCACCAGAGTCATCTGCCTGACTGGACGTAGCATAATGTCCATGCTGCTTGCCCTTCTGATTTCCCTGCTTCTTCCAGCAATCCTTTGCAATATGCCCATACTTTCCGCAGTAGTGACAATCCTTGTCCTTATTTGGATTGTCTGACTGACGCTGCTGCTGCCATGAGCCTCTGCCACGGGAGTTCGATCTCCCCCTACCTCGAAAGCTGCCACTACCTCTTGCATTTGATGACTGCTGATTGCTATTACTATAGGATGCATTCTGCTGGCCTCCTCTGCCAGATCCATAGCCTCTACCATGGCTACCACGACCACGCTGATTCGAATAAAAAACTGCATCCTTATTCTTAGAGCTGCTTGACCCTGTAGCTAAGCCAAGCTTCACCTCTTCATGAATCAATAATGCAACCAGCTCATTAAAATCAGGCATCTCAGCCCGCACAGATACTGAAGTGTCAAAAGACTTATACTCCGGACCCAAGCCATTTAAGGTCACTGCAACCATATCCTCATCTTCTACCTGTGAGCCAACAGATGCGAGCTGATCTGCTAAGGTTTTAATCTCCGTGACATAGTCCTGTATGGATCTGTTCTTCCTCTCTATGTTGTTGAATTTTTGCTTCAGTTGTATCTTCCTGGCACTTGTAGTTGTGCCATAGTACCTGACCAATATGTTCCATGCATCTGCTGGGGATTTACAGTTCATGATCTGCATCACCATAGCATCCGATATACATAATGACAGCCAATGTAAAACTCTGCGAGCTCTTTCCGTCCAAGCTCGATGTGCTCGTCTTTGATCAGCTGTAGGATTCCTATCTGGAACTTCAGGTTCAGCCTCAACACCTGTCACTAAGTCCCAGTATCCTTTGCCTATCAGAAAGTTCTCCATGCGGAACTTCCATATTGCATAGTTGTTGCTATCAAGCTTTTCTCCCACAATCTGGGTTACATTATCAGTTCTATCAGCATTTGCCATGTTGCAGACCTTGCCTGACTACCTACAAACCAAGATTTTCTTAACAGTTCAACTTCAGCCCGAAACTGTTTATGACAGTTTTCTGCAATTAATCGCAGTAAAAAAACCAGAGTATTTCAGCCCACTGACACCCCAAAACAACCCACAAACAAGTGGTCTCAACTGTAGATATAACTGTCAATACATAAGCTATGTGTTTGCTTCAGCTTAAGCTTATGTAACCTCACTGCGACGGTACATACATGCAGTCTGAAAACTGTAAACTGTGAGTAACCAGCAGCAATTTCAAGTCCAAAACTGAGTGTGTCAACAAATTCAGTTTCAGGTTGCAGTCAACCAGAATTCAGCATACCAAGCTCCAAGCAGCTCCAAAATTGTAATTAGCCAGGACAGTGTAACTGCATTTACTTCAGCTTCAAAATTCAGTTTTCAATGATGCTCATTGCTTGCTTCAATTCTCCATGCATTAGCATGTATAGGCCAGTTCATATAGATGATGGAACCCCCAAGATGACCTGTATTGCTTCAGTAATGCACAGTACTTGTCATTGACTGTGTATGACAGTTTTCAGCTTGTCATTGATTTTCAGATTTGAGTATTCTGTCATTGGCTGTGTATGACAGTTTTCAGCCTATCATTGATTTTCAGATCTGAGTATTCTGTCATTGACTGTGTATGATAGTTTTCAGATTTTCAGATCTGAGTATTCTGTCATTGACTGTGTATGACAGTTTTCAGATTTTCAGATCTGAGTATTCTGTCATTGACTGTGTATGACAGTTTTCAGATTTTCAGATCTGAGTATTCTGTCATTGACTGTGTATGACAGTTTTCAGATTTTCAGATCTGAGTATTCTGAGCAAGAGATCTCAGCTCCAAGACATTTGATCCAATGTATACATGCTTTGACACATTCTTGTGCTCCAAAGATGCTTTCTGAGTGTAGTACAAGGCTCCTGTGTGTCAGTAATGACTGAATGCATGCTGTCCATTCATGTTTATAGCAGTTCAGAAATGATTACAGGTCTGTGTCTGTCACTCTAGCTCATAACAGAGCTCCCACACAAGCATTTACTCCTTGCACACTTCAAATACATTCAATAGTGAGCATACATGCTCTATGAACCTTGTCCAGGTGCCCCACTGAAGATTGACATGTTGCTATTCGCTCAGATCAACAAGCGCAAATTTTCAGATACAGGTTGCTATCCATTCAGATCAGCAGGCGCAGATTTTTAGATACAGGTTGCTGTCCATTCAGGAGGCAGTCCAGGATTTTCAGACACAGGTTGCAGTCCACGATTTCAGGACACAGGTTGCAGTCCACGATTTCAGGACACAGATTTCAGGAGGCAGTCCACGATTTTCAAACACAGGTTTCAGGAGGCAGTCCACGATTTTTCCTGATTCCTTACTTCCATCTCCTTTGCACTGCAAGTTGTCATGCCCATTCTCCCACAGTCTCATGGATGAAGCTCTGATACCATGTTCAGATTCAAAGAGGCAGATAGATGACAGACAGAGTGAAGCAACACGCTTCCTCTCTCACACTCTATTATTTATACCACACTCAATAGTGAAAGATACAACCTATGGTCATAAGACCATTCACACCAAAGGCACCGACTTATTTAATGTATCTAACTACTATGGCTAGACTAGCTGTGTCCAGCTCATGTCGGTCAACACACACTAAATGAGCTTGATATTCTAACATAGACCACCACGAGAAAGACAAACCTCATCAGTCCTTCTATTCAGATAGACTTTTTTAGCTTTGTATTTCCTAGCCCTAATGCTTCAGACATAAACTTGTAAACTCCTCAGTTAGCCTTCTACTACAGCCTCTGTACACTTTGTGAGGCCCCTGCTACAGCCTCTAGATGACCACCATGTTTGTGGTATCCATACTTAGCCTTTTCTGCGATAGCCTCTGGTGTTTTGCCTTGTTTATGGTGTGCCAACACTTTACAAGTGTTGCTCTCACTAAAGCCTCTACACACTTTGTTCTTCTGATTGTGATTGAGGAGGGGTGTTGAGATATTTTACAATCATACCTACTTCAATCCCTTTGTAAGGAGCAGTGAGGGCTCAGGACAAGAACCCCATATGCACAATTAAAAAAAAGGGCTACCACTAAATTCCTAAAAAGCATTGTACTTGCACTCTTTTTCTAATGCAATGATAGTACTCTTTTCTTTTCAGTGAAGTGTCTATGTAACTATACACACACAATATTTGAAACAAGTATTTACGAGGCACCTATCAAGGTAACTTGTTATATAACTATATATGGTTTAGGATCATTTCCTTTTATATTAGAGAGGTACTATCTTAGAAATACATGAGTGATATAAGACTTGATAACAATATACGAAAAATGTAGAGTGCTAAGAATATTTTAAATGACAATAAGAAAGAAATTCACTCAAGATGATATAGAAGAGATGTCAAGATTGTGGAAGAGAAGGAAGGAGTCTCGCTTGAAGCTTTCTTGCTTGCACAATGGGGGAAGACACACAAGGGTGGAGGCTGAAAACAGTTTTCCTCTTCTTAGTTGTGTAAGCCAAAAAAACTCAAGTACAAAGAAAATAGAAGAACCCTCTATATGGGTCTCAAACCAAACTCAACTAACTAAGGTGGCATACTAACTGAGCCACAAACTAGAGTAGATAAGGATAGCTATCATGTAGCTATTATTCATGGGCGGTGTACCAACCGCATCTGCAACTAACACGTCGGTGACATAAATGCACAACGGTCACCCTGGCGTATCACGAGTGGAGCTCGATATCTCAACACTCCCCCTCGAGCTCAATCCCAATTCCTGCACACCAAGCAGGTCTCTGAACTTGCGCAACTTCTCTGCGCCCAATGCCTTCGTGAATATGTCAGCTACCTGATCCTCTGTGCTGACATAAACTAGATCAATAAGACCTAGTAAAACCCTCTCTCGCACATAGTGATAATGCACCTCAATGTGCTTTGTTCTAGCATGATAGACTGGGTTATTTGCCAAGTGTATACTACTCATGTTGTCACAATAAATGACAACTGGCCCATCTGTAGACTGATGCATATCATAAAGTAGCTTATGCAACCAAGCTACCTCACATGCAGCCATTGCTGCACCCCTGTACTCAGCCTCTGTGCTCGACAAGGCAACTGTAGGCTGTTTCTTGCTGCTCCAAGTGACTGCAGCACTCCCAAAAGAGAATACATATCCACTGGTAGATCGTCTATCAGAAATACTACCAGCCCAATCAGCATCAGTGTATCCATGCAACTGTATCTGAACCCCAGTCTCATAAAATAGTCCACACTGCAATGTGGACTTCACATACCTAAGTATGCGTCTAGCCGCATCCAAATGTGGTTTCCTTGGAGCCTGCATAAACTGACTTACCAATCCAACAGCATAGCTCAAATCTGGCCTGGTAATAGTCATATAAATCAAACTTCCTACTATGCGTCTATACATAGTAGGGTCTTCTAGAAGCTCACCTGGATATGTGCTCAGCTTCACATTTTGCTCCAAAGGAACTGAAATAGGCTTACAGCCTGTCATCCCATATTTGGACAGCATGTCCAATCCATACTGCCTCTGCAATAGCTGTATCCCACTTGGTGATCTAATCACCTCAATGCCCAAGAAATAACGCAGCTCTCCCAAATCCTTCATCTCAAACTTCTGCTTCAATAGCATTTTCACATGAAGGATATCTTCATCACTGTCACCTGTCATAATCAAATCATCAACATAAATGACAAGCAGCATAATACCTTTCTCTGTTTTTCTCACATAAAGTGAGAAATCTGCCTTGGAAATCTGAAAGCCAATAGTGACAAGATACTGTCCTATCTTGTCAGACCATGCTCTAGGTGCTTGCTTCAAGCCATACAAGGCTTTCTTCAACCTGCAAACAAACTCAGGATGAACAGCATGCACATAACCTGGTGGCTGCTCCATATAGACCTCTTCTTGCAAATCACCATGCAAGAAGGCATTCTTTACATCCATCTGATGTAAAGACCATCCCTTTGATGCAGCCATAGCAATGACTGCTCTTACGGTTGCCATCCTTGCAACCGGACTAAATGTTTCTTCATAGTCAATGCCATATGTTTGTGCATACCCCTTGACTACTAATCTTGCCTTGTATCTGTTCACAGAACCATCAGCATTGTGCTTCACCTTATAAACCCACTTACAGCCAATTACATTCTTACCTTTAGGCAAAGGTACTAACTCCCATGTAGCATTTGCTTCCAAGGCATCCATTTCTTCATCCATGGCTTTCTCCCATTTTTCTTTTCCCATGGCTTGCTCAAAAGAAGTGGGTTCTGGTTCCTGTATCACCTTGACCATATATGCATAGTGAATGGCTGTAAATCCATCATATTTCAGCCTATCCACAGGATACCTAGCTCTCGTAGACCTGTGCAAAGTAGGTTCACTCCCAGGTGCTCTCAAAACATCCCTGGTCTTCCTTACTCCAGGTGTAACAATAGAAGGAATACCCAACTCATCATCAATGCTCTGCTCTGAGCCACTGGATTCACCATCCACATAAGAGTGACCTGCATTCACATCAAACATGGGCTGATCAACTTTCTCTTTTCCTTTTCGTGATACCTGCATACCACTATCTGCATTGCTTTGAGAAGAATCTCCTGATCTCAATCTGCCTGTCCATGGCGAAGAATGTGAACCACTGCTAGAGGACGCTCCAGGTCCACTAATATTTTGTGACTGCTGCTGTGAATTTTGTGCAGCATTACCATTTTGTGCATCTACATCATCAATCACATTTACTGGTTTATACCAGCTACTCATCTCATCAAAAACAACATCTCTGCTCACTGTAAACTTACGAGTAGAAGGGTTATAGCATCTATACCCTTTTTGCTGCAGAGAGTAACCAATAAAGATGCACTTCTCAGCTTTTGGATCCAACTTGGATCTCAGCTCATCTGGCACATGTACATAGGCAATGCAACCAAAAATTTTCAAATGAGAAATATCTGGTTTCCTACCAGTATACCTCTCCTCTGGAGTCATTCCATGTATTGCTGCAGTGGGAGTCCTGTTCATTATGTAGACTGCTGTAGCAACTGCTTCAGCCCAATAAAAATCTGGCAAGTCTTTTTCATTGAGCATGGCACGAGATACCTCTCCAATATGCCTGTTTTTCCTTTCTGCAATTCCATTTTGTTGTGGGGTATAACTGCATGAATATTGCTGCTTTATGCCATGCTCCCGCAAGAACTTTGCAAACTCATTTGAGAGGTACTCTCCCCCTCCATCTGACCTCAGGCATTTTATTTGCAGACCTGTTTCTTTTTCAGCCATAGCTTTAAGGGTTTTGAAATGCCCAAAAACTTCACTTTTCTTTTTCATAAAATACACCCAAACTTTTCTGCTATAGTCATCAATAAAAGTGACAAAATAATGACAGCCTCCAAGAGATGCAGCTTTAGTAGTCCACACATCAGAGTGGATTAATTCCAATGGCTTCTCACTCTCTTGAACATGTCTAGGAAATGGTTTCCTTGCATGTTTTCCAAACTGACAGGCTTCACATACCTTATGCATTTCTGCAACCTTGAATTTGGGCAATCCTGCAACAATATTTTGGGCCTGCATTGATTTAAGTCGCTGTACATTAACATGACCAATGCGTTTATGCCAGATATCAATATCTGCAACTACACCGGTCCCATGTGCAAACATTGCTGCACTCAATTCAGACATGTCTGCATCCAATGTAAACATTCTGCCCTTCTTCTTTCCTTTTGCTATCAAGCGACCTTTATTTTTCATATCCTCAACAAAGCATCCATGAGGATTAAATCTGACCTGCAAGCCCTGTTCAACCATTTGACCAACTGAAACCAGATTCTTGGTGATATTCGGGACATGAAATACATCGGACAGGTATTTCTTTTTCCCACCCTGCATAGACAAGGGAATTTTTCCAATCTGCACAATAGGATGTGCAGTATCATCACCAGTCTCCACAAATCCTGGTTTTTCCATTTTCTTTGCATCCTCCATCCATTCTGCATGACCTGTCATGTGGTTTGATGCACCTGAGTCAACATACCATACATCATTGCTTTCTTCTGCACTTGTCATAGAATTGTTCATGTGCTGCACCATGAACAAATGCTCATTTCTGTCATCACCCTGTCTACTAGAAGATGCATAATTCCCTTGTTGCAGTTTTCCATTCATGATGTCATTCTGCTTTTTATAGCAGTCTTTAGCCATATGACCCATTTTACCACAGTAGTAGCATTCAACATTACTGTTTGCATTTTGGCCTCTTTGCCATCCACCACGACCTCTTTGGCTCCCCCTGCCTCTAGAGTTACCACGTCCTCCTCCATAGGACTGGTTTTCTTGAGTTTGCTACATATTCTGATTTCTGCCACGGCCTCCAAATTGGCCTCCTCTACCTCTGCCTCTACCTCTTCCAGCATTTGAGTAGAAGACAGCTTCTTTTGATGTTCCTCCTGAAGAAGATGCACCACCATTTCTCTGTTCCTCAGAAATTAGAAGAGCAATCAACTCCTCAAAATCAGGAAATCTTTCACGAACTGAAATGGATGTCCGAAACTGTGCATAATCCTTTCCTAGACCATTCAAGGTCATGGAAACTAAATCATCATCTTCCACTGGCGACCCAATGGAAGCAAGTGCATCTGCAATCTTCTTCACCTTCATGTGGTAGTCGTTGATGCTCATACTTTCTCTTTGCACATTATGCAACTCTTGCTTGAGCTGCATTTTCCTGGCTTGCGTATTTGTGCTATACATTTTTGACAAAGTATCCCATGCCTCCTTTGGCGTACTTGCATCCTGAATATGCACAATCATAGAGTCTGAAATACTGATAGACAGCCAATACATAACTTTCCTGGCTCTCTCATGCCATGCTTTAAATGCCTGCATTTGCTGTTGATTGGGAACATCAGGAAGAACCGGTTCTTCTTCATTTCCTGCAACAAATTCCCAATATCCTTTTCCCATAAGGAAATTTGTCATTCTAAACTTCCATGCTTGGAAGTTGTTCTTGTCAAGCTTTTCAGTGACAATTTGTGAAAGAGAATCAGATGCCATTACAGAAGACCGCAAAAAATTCTGTCACTGCAAAAACCACAGCTTCACCCTCACAAGGGAAAATCTGCAAAACTGACGAAAGTGGTATTTGACCACACAGTCACTTCCTAGTGACGATTTTGCATCAACAGGCAACAGGGATGATTCTGTAACTCCCAATGTCTCTGCGCACAAGCATACCATGCAATTTCTACAGAAACTTTTCACCGACCTGTAGAACAGTGGCTGCACAGCATAAAACTGGGCCTTTTCCTGAGTGCGTGCAGAAAACTTCCGCCTCCAGAACAGGCCCCGAAATGGCCTCAAATCAAAAAAACAAGGTCGCCGAGGGCTAAAGCCCTTACCCGCAGCATATACTGCCCTCTTGCTTCACCGCGAAGGGCGTCTCAACCTGAGACAATGCACTCCTGCAATTTCCGGCTGTGCTACCTGCAGAGATCTGCTCCCAAAACAGGAAATGAAAGCAACACTGCTCCTCTTACCAGACCACCGCGAGCTTGGCTTGCTTTCTTGAGCTCCTTACCACGAACAAGGCTCTGATACCATGTCAAGATTGTGGGAGAGAAGGAAGGAGTCTCGCTTGAAGCTTTCTTGCTTGCACAATGGGGGAAGACACACAAGGGTGGAGGCTGAAAACAGTTTTCCTCTTCTTAGTTGTGTAAGCCAAAAAAACTCAAGTACAAAGAAAATAGAAGAACCCTCTATATGGGTCTCAAACCAAACTCAACTAACTAAGGTGGCATACTAACTGAGCCACAAACTAGAGTAGATAAGGATAGCTATCATGTAGCTATTATTCATGGGCGGTGTACCAACCGCATCTGCAACTAACACGTCGGTGACATAAATGCACAACGGTCACCCTGGCGTATCACGAGTGGAGCTCGATATCTCAACAAGAGAAAAGGGATTTGTAAAGTTCAAGAGAAGAAGAAAAAGAAGATCAAAGCTCTGAGATCAAGAAGCCCGATGTTTTTAGATATGCTCAATGTCGCACCCTTGTAAGGTGCCACCAAAGGTCCATGGTGCTCTAAGATGTAACATCCCCATTATGAGGGGAAGCCATGTGTGAGCATAGACATTTGTTGGGTCTTGACTTGTATATCAGATGAGGTATATATGATTAGATGGAAAAAAGGTGACATTTGTGGATCTAGCCTTTGGGTTAGATACAGTAGTTATGATGGTAGCAACTGGAGGCACAATCCATCGAGTTGCCAGGTAGGTGTGGGAGTTATCAGGGACCCCTATTTTGGGATCTAGGGACCGCCAAAGTGGTCCTTCGCTGGGGGGATCTTAGGGGGGTCAACAAGCCCCTTGACAAGGATCGGAGAGTAGCACCCTTGGCCCCTTGGCCCAACCTTAAAGAAAATATTTCTTGGAATATTCCCTAGCCGACTAATGAAGGTTCATAATATGGTTGGACATGCCGACTAGACTACAAGCAAAGCCCCTCAAAATCCATCACCAATCTATCTTTCACCCAATCAGAGTTCTTCTAGCTATCCTTAAGGCCTTTGTCTATCATTTTTTTGGATCACCATCTAAGCCTCATAGTGAAAGCACAAGGATGACTAAATCTATCTTTGTATCAATTGGTTTGAAATTAAAGTACTTTTTTTATTCTCATAGTTGTTGTATGGTCTCTACTCCTTGCTAAGATTTTGTTTATTACGTTGTGTAGTTTCTACATGGTAGGGGGCTCTAAGGAGTAAAGAGTTCTTGAGAGGCAAGGGATTCAATATGAAAGATAAGAAATTTCATTTGCTACATCAGGTAGTGGTGCTGGCACATCAAGTGGTAGTGGTATTGTATCGATAATTCAAACACTTAGGATTGGTCCACCAGCCTTCAATGAAGGCAAGTTAGATGGTAGAAACTACACTTTGTGAAAGTTTAAAATTACAACTATCATTGATTCTTATAAGCTTCTTAAGATAATGATGAGGGCATACCCAACACCCCAACCCATCCCTGGCCCATCAAATTTGAGTATCATGATTCCTCCAAATATAGATGCATTGTGTGACTTAGTTACACAATATTCTAACTTTATTTTGACCTTGATTCAGCATACAACCAAGGCATCAAAAGCTTGAAACATACTGAGGAGAAAATAGAAAACGCAAAATCAAGCATAGATTTAAAACTTGGAGACTCGACTAGTAGTAGAGAAGTTTGCTAAAGGAGAGATAGATGAAGCATTCATCATTGTGATCAAGAATTTATGTGACTAGATGGTTGATGTTAGGATATAAAAGACTAGTGAGGAGCTAGATTAGAGATGTCTTCAAATTTTCCCACTAAAGTTTAATCGACAAATAACTACCCTAAACACTCAAGTGCGATTCCAAGCTTTGATGTTTAAGGAGTTTTGTACACTACAAATGGAGGAGGAGTTGCAGGTAAAAGCTCACGAGAAGATAGCAATAGTGGAGATGCTGCATTATCTACAAATGAAAGGCAAAGGTGATTTCTCTACGAATGGTGACAAAAAGAAGAAGGGTGGAAAGAAAAAGGTGTTGCATTTTCTATGAACATGAAAGGAAAAGATTATTTCTCTACGAATGGTGACAAAAAGAAGAAGTGTGGAAAAAAAAAAGTTTCAAGAAGAGTGCTTCTACTACAAGAAGTAAGGATATGCGATTGTAGATTGCGTGTTAATAAGGCAGATGAAAAGAATAGCACCCTGAAGAGTAAAGGAAAGGAGAGAAGTCAATATGGCTGACAAGAGTTGGATTTATTCATGGCAAGCATTGAGAAAGTTTGTTCCTTTAGTGCAAGAAATATCTACCATTGACTGATGGGTATTGGATAGTTGTGTCTCTTGTTGCATGACCAATAAGAAAGGTCTGATAGTTCTATAATGCCTTTGCAAGAATCCATTACTATGACTCTTGGAAATAATGCAAAATGTCCTACTAAGGATACAGGTACTTTTTCCTTTATTTTTCAAATGGTGATTTCAAAAATCCTTCATTGGCCATGAGGTGAGGTTCATTAAGACAAGTGTAAAAATCATTTACAGTTCTAGCAAAGCTATTGGCAAAGAAAAAATAAGGAACAACATGTATTAGCTCAGTGCTCTTACAGCCAGTGTTGGTGTGGGTGCAAGTAAGCCTCGGTATGAAAGATTTGGTCACATTGATTTTGCAGTGTTAAAAGAGATGCTTAAGCAATGTATGATTGCTCACCTACTTGCACTAGCTGAAATAAAGGACAAGAAAGCAAGATTATAGTGAGGGATCCTCTAGAGTTAGTGCATGCTGACTTGTATGGTAAAAGGCCTACACATGCATAATTTGGGAGGATCCTCTTGTTTTATGTTGATTGTTGACGACAATAGTAAGAAGATGTGGGTGTAAATCCTTCGTGATAAGGCTCAAGATTTTGGTAAGTTTAAAGGATGTCTAAAACTTGTTGAGAATGAAATAGGGCAAAGTGTGAAGAAGTTTAAAATAGATGGTGGTGCTAAGCTCAAATCAAAGGAGCTTGAAGTCTTGATCACGTATTAAACACGTTCAAATCCAGTATCACTATGTGCGTGACTTGATCGAGGATGGGATAGTAGAGGTCATCTACTATCCAAGGAAGGATAATGGAGCATATATCTTCATCAAAGCTCTTATACAAAGGATCTGCTTCGAGTTTATCTTTAGAGACTCACCATTAGGCTGACGATGTAGTTCAAGGACATTGAGGGGGGATATTAGATATCCTCAATGGCTAACCTTCGTAAGGTGCCACATCAATGGTCCATGATAGTCTAAGTTGTAAGGCCCTCATTATAGGGAGAAGCCATGTGTGAGCATGAATATTGGTTGGGTCTGGACTTGTATTTTAGATAAGGTCAATGTGGTTGGATGGCAAAAAGGTGACCTTTGTGGATCTAGCCTTTGGGTTTGATAGAGTACTTATGCTAGTAGCAACTAGAGTCATAATGTATTGAGTTGTGGGGTGTGGAACTTATCAAGACCCTTATTTTGGGGTGTCAAGGTAGTGCCCCTAGTCCGCGGCCGTCGACAGTCCAGGGAATATTCCCTCACTAACTAGGGGAGGTTCATAATATAGTTAGAGAGGCTGATCAGACTATTCTCTCAAGCTTTAAAAGGAAGATCCTTCCAAAGCTATCATCAATCTATCTTTCAACTAGTTCGAGTTCTTCCAGCTATCCTTAAGCTCTTCGCCTATTATGTATATAGATCACCATCTATGCTTCAAAGTAGAAGCACATGGGTGGATACAACCATCTTCGTATTAGTTTGTTTGAACTTAAAGCAGTTTTTATTCTCCTTATAGTTGTTATGTGTTCTCTACTCATTGCTCAAACTCTGCCCGTTGTGCCCTGTAATTTCTACATATGTTTCACCCCTTGCTGTAGAAATAAAATTGAAGTATGAAATCAAAGGACGAGGAAGTGGGTAAAGTTGAGGTCTCTCTAATGATATAAAGAAGAGGGATAAATGTAATTGAGAAATAGAAGATGATAATAAAAGTATGGAAGGTGATTAGCTTAGCAAAGTTGAGCTCTCTCTAATGATAGAGAGAAGAGGGATAAGCGTAATTAAGAAATCAATGAAAACGTATGTTGAAAGAGATAGGAAATTAGATTCCAATAGAAGATAAAAGAGGTCTTCTGCTTTTATTTAAGAGATGAGAAAGAAATCTCCAAACTTTTAAAGTAAGAGATGAAAAAGAAAAGCAAGAGATTAAATTATATGGAAATCTGAGAAGAAGAGAGTCAATCGGAAGAGAATATAAATCCTTTTATCACAGTGGACTCACTATAAAGTTGGAAAAAGAAAGCTTAGAATGTAAGCAAGAGAGAATCGTTTTAAAAAAACTCTTCAGTCAATAGTTCTTAGTACATGTATAAAGTTAATGTTAGTGCTACTCAGGTAAGTTTCATAACCTTCTTTTTGGGATTTGGACTTAAGGAACATCGAGGTCTCTTGGTAAGAAAAATTTATGAATGTTTATAGTTTACTTAGTTATTTAAAAATACCTTTAATGTTCTTAAATATTTACATAATTATTGGATTTAATAATTAAACCTTGGGTGAGCATGTGGAAAGTGGCAAGCCCAATCTTAATTACTAACTCTTATGGATGGGTGGACACACTCAATCAAGTAACTTCTCAATCAAAGAAATTTTAGGAAGAATCATAGGAGCATAATCACCTTTAGTAGGATAGAACCCATGCTAATACTATCTTAGGGGAGTGAGCTGAAATAATGCTAGGTTAATGGACGCAACTACCCCTCTCTAGAATTAAGTAATTTTTGGCTACTTGCATATTTCATTGGTTGCAAAGTGACAAATCTTAGATGGGTATTTAGAATACTATGAGGATGACTCTCTAGGCTTTCTTTATAGACCATGTTTTCGCTAAGATTGTTCTTCAACATAGTTGCAAACCTTTCAAGTAAGTTGCATGTTTCTCCTAAGGAGATTCCCTTGGATTCTCTAAAAAAACTTAAGAGAATGACTCATTTTTAAAAATTGGGTAAAAAATAACATATAAGTTTCTAATAATTTTAATTTTGTGCATTTCAAAATAAAAACTACTATGACACAAGGATGTTGATTTATAAACTAGATCATTTTTAAAGGATTTTTTTTCTAGGCAAGGTAGTATCTTAATATCATAAAGTTTATATAGCATAAATTTATATTTTTTCTAGAAATTAATAATAAATTAGGCATGATACATTATAATTATCTCAAAACCTAAAAAATTAATTAGCAAAATTTTGATACTTAATTGACAAGAAATTTATTCATATATATCAATCTTGTATGAAAAAATGTGAAAATAACAATTTTCAAATGCTAATATGGGTTAATAACTTCATATGCAAGAAGAGGTGTCCAACTTCTCATGGCTACTCAATAAATCTAACAATTTGCATTGTCCAAGAATGCATAATTTGATGTCAAAGAGCTAGATGGAGACTCTTGAGTTTTACATGTCTGTGGATGCTCTTTAGGTTTTCATTTTATACATGAGGACTTTGATGGAGACTCTTGAGTTTTACATGTCAGTGGATCCTCTTTAGGTTTTCATTTTATACATGAGGACTTTGAAGATAGAGCATGTTTTTGTTCAACACCTAAGGGTTCCTAGCTCCTTCATTATTATTTTGCCTCAATGCTTGTGCGGTCTTACTTTGTTCAGTAGAAGCATCACATGGGAAAAATGCTATCTTGCTTGGGGTTTGATACGTTAATGTGTTACCCAATTTGCTACCACTATCTCTCTTGCCACCAATTTCAATTTTGGTACTCTTCTTTGTCATGGTAGAGAGGGGAGGAGAATCAAATGGACCGGAGATATCCTATTTAAGAGTATACTCCCATGTTCTCTTTGACTTCTTGCTACTTTCTTCTTGACTCCTCTCTGTGACAAAAATGATTTAAAATTAGTGCAATAATTGCTCAATGTCTCTATTGTCCTTTGTCCATGGATGTGTTAGATGGGTACCTCACCTCTTTTGCAAGAAAATTTTTGAGAGATAGAGTTCTTGTGGTGGTCCTCTTTTCTAAGGCTTTCTAAAATGATCGTATTTTTTTACAATGTCAAGTAAGCTTCAACATATCCTTAAAATATTCCATCTTACAAAAGGTCTCAACCTTTATTTTCTAAGGAGGCATCTTTCTTTCCCTCTTGAATGATGCACATATAAGTTCCCTACCATGTAATCAATTCAAATGTCTTCAAATGAGGTAAAATTTAGAGGCTATGTGCCAGATTCATCTTAACACCCAACGTTGAAGGTTTCACAAGTAAAAATCCATATATGCTCTCTATCCATAGTGATAAGGCCCTTTGCAACCATAAGATGATTGTCTTTTTTAGAGATTTTTTTTTTGAAACCATTGGATGCTTTTCATGTAAGTGATACCAAGGGCAATGGAATGTCAGTCAGGCCCACATTTTCTTAAAAATGCCTCCCCGTCCAAAAATAGATTACCCATATACATAATGTCATCGTAGTTGCCCATGTTACTCTCAACATGCAGCTCGATCAGCGTTCCTATTGTCAGAGGTGAGAGTGCATGACCCCTGAGTTTTATAATTATAGAGGGGGTGAGACTCAGACTTAACTCCTCTACATAGCTTGTTCAAATCAACTAAAAGTTGCAGCCATTGAGATTAAGCTGTGCTATCAGCTTTGCAACTAATTGGTTACAATAAAAAAGGCAATCATCCCATGGCACATCCCTCCATATTTTGTCACCTATGGTGCTTCTAGGAGGGACATGTGAAGGGGAGACACTTTTGCACATTCTCCCTTAGGTGAATAGTTATGATTTTTCTACATGAAATCTCACTTGCAACTCAATTTTTCTCATCCTACCAATAATAGAAGAGAATAGTTAGCCATTGGGTTATAAAGGGAGTATTTTACACATTGGTGATTGTGATCATCTCCCTTTTTGTCATCTTTTGGTACCCCCATAATGGATTCAATATATTTTTATTTAAGAACTCAAGGAAACCTTCAATTGTATGAAGATGATGAGCTTATCGAGTCGAGTGTTTATGGGTAAGGAAGATCCAACGAAGTGGCTTGCACATTGTGAATGGTTTATGTTTATGAGTCACATGGTAACTCATGAAGAGAAGCTTTATGATTTTCGTCTAGTTATGCAGGGAGAAGTGAAGATTTGGTATGAAGCTTTGGATGATGCTGTGAAGCAAGATTGGGATAAACTAACAAGTTCTCTTGTATCACACTTTGATCATCATGAAACAGCAATACAAGTTGATGAGAAGCTTCAACGTCTTCATCAAAATCCAAGAGAGGATTTCCAAAGTTTTCTACATCGATTTGAAGCTCTTTAGTTGAAGATAGGGAAGAATACTCATATTTAACATGAAAACAACCTCAAGCTTGACAAGTTTAAGGGTTGTCTTCACCAAACAGTTTGTGAAAAGGTGGAATTGGAAAAACCACATGTGCATGCCCAGAGCTCAGACATGAGGTCTACATTGTTGGAAACCTTATTTGCAACTCTCCTATGTCTGTTTGTGTCTTTGTACCAAGCCTAAGTAAAGAAAGTGGTTCTATGTTGCCTAGTCAAACATGGGATCTATATTCTTGGACACCTTCTCTCTGGCTCTCCTGTGTCTGTCTATGCCTTTGTGTTCACCCTATACTACGGGTCTCTATATAAAAGGGCCACCCTTTTTAGCGGGTCAGCCCCTACCCCATTATATGGGCGTCCTCTCCATTAAATGGGTCTATAGATTTGTACATAAGACTCCACTTCAATGCAAAATATCTCATCACTCTTCTCCTCGGACTTGTCTAGCCACTCCTTGATTTTTGAATCAATGACTATGGCATGAGACAAGTAACCTGTGCATCATGGTCATGCATCCTCTTACATCCTTGCATTGTTGCCTCCTAGCTATTCCTACAAGTGGCATCCATGGCTATGGTACTATACAAGCATCTTTGAGGAGATCTATAGGATGAGAAGCTTTCAATCCACACTTGAGTTTTTTGGGTTGATGCGGAGTTATGAATATATCTACCCATCTAGGTCACTTTTCGAGTGCTCACCCATGGATTCCTCTTCTGTGAGTGTTGACCCACTTAATAGATAGTTGTAGGTGACAATGTAAGGATGAAAGAGGATGCACGCTAGGACAAATTGGTACCTCATCCAGTACCATAGCCATCGATCCCAAAGTCAATGAGTGGCTAGACAAGTTCGAGGAGAAGATTGATTAGATCCTTGTGGAAGCCATGATAAAGACCTTGTAAAAAGTCACACTTTTAAGCCTTAGAATGCATAAAATGATGTGCCCTAGTAGACATATACAATGCAAGGATGAAAGAGGATGCACCACTAGGACAAACTAGTTTCTCATCTAGTACCACAGCCATTGATCCAAAAGTCAATGAGTGGCTAGACAAGTTCAAGAAGATGACTAATTAGAACCTTGGGGACGCCATGATAAAGGCCTTGTAAAATGTCACACTTTTAAGCTTTGTGGATAAAATGATGTGCCCTAGACATATACATAAGGGTTTGGGAAGCACACATCACAATAGGATCATCCTAGCATCAATAAACATCACCTTTGACTACTACTCAACATGCTACTCTTCAACATTGAACAAGGCATAATGCTGCATTTGCTAGGGCCCCCAAGATAATTACAACCATAGCTACACTCAGAATATTATGAAGGATAGATTATGGGTTGTGATCATAGATTACACTTCATCCTTAGAAACAATGAATGGTGGTAGATAAAAGAGTTTTTTTTTTGGCATTCAAGATTAGGGCCTCCCTAGAAATGATTGCTTCTAGATTTTGTATCATCTCAAAGATAAGATAAATCATTTGAGTGAACCAGATAGTTTGAATATACGGATGAACCCCACTGTCTCTAAAAGAATTAGAGTATGAGCAATACCCTTTTACAAGGAAAAGAGCACTCTAGGGTCTTAGGAAAGTGGATCAACATGGAAAACCTCAACTTCTCTTTTTCTATGAAAATGTACATGTTAAATATGGGTTTGTTTCAAGTCTTTGAGTTTTTTTTACCTACTACTTGGGTTTAAAAAGCTAGTTGTCAAGGGAAAAAGTTTAGTTGCAGTTTTCTTTTGTGGTGTAATTGTAATTTGAATGTATAAAGTGCATTTAAGAGGAATGTGAAAGGAGGAAACACACTTTGAAATCCAACTCAGATTGAAAGGAAAGTTTGAAGCATGGTTCGAGATCTTGAGAGAATTTTCCAAATAAGTTCCGAACGAAAGATTGTGAAGCAAGAAACCATGGAAGTGCACCTAACTAAGGGAAGCCAGGATCTTTTGAAAGAGATCGAGGAAGAAACTATCTAAGGGTTTAATCAAAGAAGCGTTTTGCCAAGGAAAGAGCCACAATTGTTCCCTACAATCCTAATGATTGAAATGTGAAACGAAAAAGTTTAACAAAACCCTCAAAAGATTCTTATTGGAGCATCTTTGCAATAATTTGATTTAGAAAAGACCCTAATAATTCTTCTACAGGAAAATCCTTGGCTTGTTTGAGGAAACATTGCAAGGAGCAAGTTGGAATTGTGAGTGGAAAGTTTCAAGACAACTCGACAATAAGAGGTGTCTTTCATGAGCTTCAAGGCATGAGAAATTATTAAAGAGCATAAAAATATATTTTGTCAATACTGAAAGATTGAGATTTCCTTAAATTGGGGAGGGAGCTCCTACTATGTTTAAGATCAAACATTTTATCGATAAACCCCATGGAGACATCAAGATGAAACTTGAGGTTAAGAGCCTTGGCACAATTAAAGAAGTTCTAGCTATATCCATTGAAAAGGAACATAAACATGGAATAGATGAGAAAGAGGGATTATAGCAAAAGCTCCAAAGAAAAAAGACCCATGCTAAGGGCTAGAGAGAAAACCATAGAAGTAGATTGTAGCAATTTCTCGTTGCTAGCTAGATAGGATAGGACTGTCACAAAAAATGGAGAATTTTCTAGAAGCTGAAAGAATGTATAATATGAGTCTTGAAGCTATAAAAGGTAGATCTTGGAGAAGAGGGTTTGATGGTCCTATAAATTTGATTGGTTAAGAAGGAGTGAACAGAGTTGGAAGATAGGATGAAGGAGGCTATTATAGATATGTACCCTCTTTTTATAAATTTTCCAGCAAAAAAAAAAGATTACAGAGTCAAATCTATGAGCCTATGACATCTCAAGGTCCATCAAATAAAGAAAAGTGTAAATGCGAGCTCATGCTCAACCGCCAAGATCCATATACCACTTATTGTTTCAAGCGAACACCTATGGCTATCTCTCACCTAGCCGATCTACCTTTGCTCCTACCAGGGTATAGTGAGCTTACCTCAATGACCGAATGAGTTTCCCCCTCCCTGAAGCACACAGGTAGCTCCATGATTTGAGATGTGAGCTAAAACATCCTCAAGCCTCCACCTCCAAGCTCCATCCTCCATAGCCGCGTGCGAGACAAGAGAAGAGAAGAAGAGAGGAGATGATGGAAAGCTTCACCTCCAATATCCCTGACCCTCACACACTCACTCTCTTACACTCCCTCTATCAAGCACACACAAGCAAGCAAGAAGGAGATGATAAGAAGAGAAGAAGATGAGTCCACTTTGCCACACACCAAAGAATGATATTCTCTATTCACTTTTTGGCTTTTATACATGCCCTAAATCCCTTGGGCACCGATCCCCTTTTTTACATGACCAGCCATTGTGGCAAGGTTCTATTTTCTCATTCCCTTCTATTTGCCCTATCTCTTTACCTATGCACGTTTACCTTTTATACAATCTGCACAGGTTGGATCCTGGTGCTCTTTCACAAAATTTTAAGGGACGCCTTGCATTTAAAAATTCACCTTTGTCTTTGACTTGATTTTTGAGGCCGCCCTCATGCTTTTGGTTGTTCTTCATCTTGCTTCTTCCTTTGCATCTACATTCTTGACTTATTTTTTATCCGTCTCGAATTGGGGTTAACATTACCTGGTTCCTAGAGGAGTGCTAGTCCCATGGCACTTGCGGGTGTTTATTGATGAGGGCTTGATTCTTTGAAGGGTGGTTCCCAAGTTGATGGTGGCGCCTTATGTGGATTAGCACTGGGTGAGAAGCTTTGGCAAATGGTTGCACTGTTGGAGGCCAGGGGTATGTAGAGTGGATGGCGGGGCTTCTGATATTAGTGATTTGCAATATTCGTCTTTACCTAAAAAGAGATGAAGTGCGCCACCTATGGGGAGGTTCTACCTTACCATGTGGTGAATTTTCTTGTGCTAGTGGAATTGGGAGTTGGGTTGAGCCTAGGTGTTGACCCACACTTGAGGACCTAGTTTGTGTATAAGGGAGATGCGGTGGGTGTAGCTTAGGGTGACAGGTCTAACCATAGGCAAGTGTGACCTTCCTAGGTATGTATTTCCCTTGATGTGTCCTAAGCGTGATGTGTGGGGAATCAAAATAGGGGCTAGGGGGTTAGACATGGAGCTAGCCGACCGAGGCCATCGGACACACATAACTTGAGAACCCCTCGATGTAGTGACTGTAGTCAATGTGGAGTTAATTGCTTTTCTTGTGATTTCATTCTCTTTTCATTTTGATTCTCTTGTTTCTTTTCTTTTTCTTTTGCTTTTTGTTTTTTTAAATTTTTTAGGGAGAGGGTGGAGTTGGGGGCTTACGAGATTTAATCAGGAATTTCTAGCTCTACATGTACCCTTTGAGGTTCACATGCATACTTGGAGAGTGGTATTGGAAAGAAATGGATGATTTCAATGGGTGAAGTGGCTATCATTCATGTCTTCCAAGAGGGCTAAGAAAAATGAAGTTAGTAGAGCAGCTCGCATCATCAATCTAGCCATGGCACAGCTATCTATTCCATTGGGATCAAAAAAGAGGGGTGGAAGCGATGCTCTTGTGGTGCAAGATCCTGTCTAAGTAGTATCCTAAGAAATCTTAGATAATTACAGGTTCTGATGAAGGTGGGAATCGGGACAGGAAGAGAATTCGTCGATGAAGCTGACTATTGAATCACATAGGTCCTCTAACATGAAAATGAGGGCCTCTTTGGGTTTAGTAGCATTGGCATTGTAGCTCCATGGAAAGTCGTAGCGGCTGTGGATGCTTGGGTTAAAATCCACTCCTACCCTTCTCGAATATGGCATGAAGGTTGCATTATTCCTCTCAAAGGGTGGGGTGTTACAAAAAGCTATCCATGTATCCATGTTTACATAAAAAATGTGCCTCCTCCATGTGGGTTCGCATCCATGGACCTTCATAGCCCTGGGCACTTCAAAAACTTTATCTTGCCAAAAATCTACATCCTCGGTCCCTCATAGGGTGGGATTTTGCTTTGTCTTCGAGGTTAGTTTGTCTCCTAGCTTGCTTCCAACATTAGTCCCCTCTTTCACCACCTTGACTCGTAGTACTCTACGCAAGTGGGTAGGGAATTGAAAAGTAAAGTCGAAGGGCTCCCTACCACTCTCCCGTTGCTCCCAAATCATAAGTTTAGCATTAAATATTGCTGAAAAGTCATCTTGGCTTGGTGGGATAGGCATAGTGGGCACCACTACTGACTGGGCATTCAATCTTCTCTTCACATGCTCCACCATCTGTTGTCTCTTCCTTTTAAGCTCCGCTTTTCTTTCAGCAGAGGTGTCCACCTATTGTTGTTGTTCTTCTGCGCCTGGGGAAGGAATTTGTGGGAAAATTTCTTCTTCATGAGGTCCCGTGTCAAAGCTTGTGCTAGCCTCTTCTCCTTGTTGGTCTTCCTTTTCTGTCCCCCTCAACAAACCCTAGTGCATCAACTTCTTGTGGGGTCAGGCTTGCTTGTTGTAGTAGATAGTTTCATTGCTCCTCAAGGGCAAGGCTCGCACCTACGGGTTGCGCTGACACCTATAGGCCTGCTCTTAGGGGCTTGCATGCAATCCCTAGCTTCTTCTTTATGGAGTCAACGACCTCCCCTTCCTCCATTTGAATGACATCTAGTAGTGTGTTCAAGAAGGCGCATTGCTAGGTTGGATCCTGGTGCTCTTTCACAAAATTTTAAGGGACGCCTTGCATTTAAAAATTCACCTTTGTCTTTGACTTGATTTTTGAGGCCGCCCTCATGCTTTTGGTTGTTCTTCATCTTGCTTCTTCCTTTGCATCTACATTCTTGACTTATTTTTTATCCGTCTCGAATTGGGGTTAACATTACCTGGTTCCTAGAGGAGTGCTAGTCCCATGGCACTTGCGGGTGTTTATTGATGAGGGCTTGATTCTTTGAAGGGTGGTTCCCAAGTTGATGGTGGCGCCTTATGTGGATTAGCACTGGGTGAGAAGCTTTGGCAAATGGTTGCACTGTTGGAGGCCAGGGGTATGTAGAGTGGATGGCGGGGCTTCTGATATTAGTGATTTGCAATATTCGTCTTTACCTAAAAAGAGATTAAGTGCGCCACCTATGGGGAGGTTCTACCTTACCATGTGGTGAATTTTCTTGTGCTAGTGGAATTGGAAGTTGGGTTGAGCCTAGGTGTTGACCCACACTTGAGGACCTAGTTTGTGTATAAGGGAGATGCGGTGGGTGTAGCTTAGGGTGACAGGTCTAACCATAGGCAAGTGTGACCTTCCTAGGTATGTATTTCCCTTGATGTGCCCTAAGCGTGATGTGTGGGGAATCAAAATAAGGGCTAGGGGGTTAGACATGGAGCTAGCCGACCGAGGCCATCGGACACACATCACTTGAGAACCCCTCGATGTAGTGACTGTAGTCAATGTGGAGTTAATTGCTTTTCTTGTGATTTCATTCTCTTTTCATTTTGATTCTTTTCTTTCTTTTATTTTTCTTTTGCTTTTTGTTTTTTTAAATTTTATTGGGAGAGGGTGGAGTTGGGGGCTTACGAGATTTAATCAGGAATTTCCAACTCTACATGTACCCTCTGAGGTTCACATGCATACTTGGAGAGTGGTAGTGGAAAGAAATGGATGATTTCAATGGGTGAAGCGGCTATCATTCATGTCTTCCAAGAGGGCTAAGAAAAATGAAGTTAGTAGAGCAACTCGCATCATCAATCTAGCCATGGCACAGCTATCTATTCCATTGGGATCAAAAAAGAGGGGTGGAAGCGATGCTCTTGTGGTGCAGGATCCTATCTAAGTAGTATCCTAAGAAATCTTAGATAATTACAGGTTCTGATGAAGGTGGGAATCGGGACAGGAAGAGAATTCGTCGATGAAGCAGACTATTGAATCACATAGGTCCTCTAACATGAAAATGAGGGCCTCTTTGGGTTTAGTAGCATTGGCATTGTAGCTCCATGGAAAGTCGTAGCGGGTGTGGATGCTTGGGTTAAAATTCACTCCTACCCTTCTCGAATATGGCATGAAGGTTGCATTATTCCTCTCAAAGGGTGGGGTGTTACAAGAAGCTATCCATGTATCCATGTTTACATAAAAAATGTGCCTCCTCCATGTGGGTTCGCATCCATGGACCTTCACAGCCCTGGGCACTTCAAAAACTTTAACTTGCCAAAAATCTACATCCTCAGTCCCTCATAGGGTGGGATTCTGCTTTGTCTTCTTGTCTCCTAGCTTGCTTCCAACATTAGTCCCCTCTTTCACCACCTTGACTGGTAGTACTCTACGAAAGTGGGTGGGGAATTGAAAAGTAAAGTCGAAGGGCTCCCTACCACTCTCCCGTTGCTCCCAAATCATAAGTTTAGCATTAAATATTGCTGAAAAGTCATCTTGGCTTGGTGGGATAGGCATAGTGGGCACCACTACTGACTGGGCATTCAATCTTCTCTTTACATGCTCCACCATCTGTTGTCTCTTCCTTTTAAGCTCTGCTTTTCTTTCAGCAGAGGTGTCCACCTATTGTTGTTGTTCTTCTGCGCCTGGGGAAGGAATTTGTGGGACAATTTCTTCTTCATGAGGTCCCGTGTCAAAGCTTGTGCTAGCCTCTTCTCCTTGTTGGTCTTCCTTTTCTGTCCCCCTCAACAAACCCTAGTGCATCAACTTCTTGTGGGGTCAGGCTTGCTTGTTGTAGTAGATAGTTTCATTGCTCCTCAAGGGCAAGGCTCGCACCTACGGGTTGCGCTGACATCTATAGTCCTGCTCTTAGGGGCTTGCATGCAATCCCTAGCTTCTTATTTATGGAGTCAACGACCTCCCCTTCCTCCATTTGAATGACATCTAGTAGTGTGTTCAAGAAGGTGCATTGCTAGGCTTCAAAACTCACTTGGGCGGCATGTGCCTTGCTCTTAGCTAGCACTTTGTTCTTTTCCACCTGAGCGAGACGACGCCCCAAAACTTTGACTCTCTTGCCACCTCTAACTCTTCTGGGCTTTATGCAACTTTTCCATATCCCCTTTCAGATCTTCATAGAGCCCTACAAGCTCATCACTCATTATGGTATCGTAGGCTCACTAGGCTTGAGTCTCTTCATCCAGCCTTGCGTGCCAATTGGTTTCTTCTTTGTCCTTGGCTTGCAGTTTCTCCTTCAGCTCACTTATCTCCCTTTGGCACATGGCTACTTGACAAGTTTTCTCTAATTGGGATGCATCCATGGCCTCCTTTTCTGCCTCTAGTTCAGCCACCCACTACTATCTTCTTATCCTCCTTTTCCTTCTCTAGCTCTGAAAGAAGCTCCTTAACGTATTTTTCATAGTCTCTGCAGGTGTGTGGCAACTTTGTTGTGGGAATGGAGGTTGTGGAGGTTTCCACCTTCTACCTCTTGGAATCTTGCCTAGACTCGGTTTATGCTCTGCCATCGTATTGAGTGTTGAAATGACTTGTTTTTTGGCTGATTTTTGTTGTTTTTGAGAGCTGAATGGTTGATTTTATGAGATGATTGATTGGTTTGGAAGTGGTTTGAGAGTTTTTTGGATGATATTGATTGTGTTTTGGAAGTTCATGATGTTTATTGGTGGTTCTATGATGTTCTGATAGGTTCTGATTGGTTCTGTATACCTTCTGTTTTGCTCTGTTTTGGTCTGTTTTGTTCTTATTGTCTTCTGTAAGGAGGGATGGAGTGTTGATTGATGAAGATTGAGATCTTGTGAAAGCTTATTGAATGGTTTGTGAAAGTTTGGAATGGTTTGAGTATGAGTTATGTGGTTTTGATGACCTTTTGTAACCTTCTGTAGGTCTTCTGTAGAGCTTCTGTCTCTGTTCTATTTCTGTTCTGTACTGTAGCTGTTCTGGTACTGTTCTGTGACTGTTCTGTATGCTTCTGTATGTGTTTTGTAGAATGTATGTGTAGCTTGGGAAAGTTTTCTAGCCTTGGAAAGAGGTGAATACAAGTGCAAAAAGAGCTGGAAGAAGTAGCTGCTGAAGACTCAAGTGAAGACTAGAGTGAAGTGACAGTAGTGAGCTATGAAAAGACACTGTAGTGGCTCTGGTGACTCTTCATATCAGACATACCTCTTGGGAGGGGTATCCACGACCTAAGAAGGATTTTTGAGAGTGATTTTGAGAGATTGTAGTGAGGATATGATGTATTATTGATCGAGAGAGAGAGAGAGAGAGAGAGTCAGAGATAGCCAAATCTACTGAAACAGAGTGATTGTATATGAGAGATTGAGAGAGAAGACTATGAAGATATTGAAGATGAATACTATGTGATGTATTTCCATTCCAAGATGGTTTATTCCTTTGCTTTCTTTGTTTTATTGATGGATTTTATGAAGATATTGAAGAATATGGTTGATTCTATCAAATCCGTGGGAGATCTACATGATGCTGCATGAAGATTTGTTGTGCCTGGTGTTCTTTTCTTCATTGTGATCATATGAAACATAATAAACAAGCTTGTTGGTGTTACAAGATAGATTTTCTTGCAAGATAATTCCCTTTTCCTTGGTGTTCCTCTCGGGGCTCCATGTTTTTGGTGCGCAGCTGGGGAAACTTGCCATCAACAAGCACCAGAAGAGGCTGAAAATGAAGGAAATGGCATTGCCAAGAAGAGAAGAATTCAATGGATGTTTGTAAAGTTCCTTCTTCCACTGAAGAGTTGGAATTTCTCATAATCAAAGCCACTTTCCACAAGAAGTTCATCCCACAATGGCGGAAACACATCACCATCATGATGCATGCTCTATGTGGTGGACAGTTTCCTCTTTCTGTTGAAGCAGCAGAAACTTGCATCTTGGTGGCCAACTGTTTGGGAATAAACTAAAGAGAAGAAGCAGAGAGAATGACCATCAATGGAAGATTTGGCATTCATTGAGAATTTTCCAGACAACATCAAGTGGGAGGTTGTGAAGAAGCTTCAGGAGTCTTGGTCTGTAGAGGTTCACAAAGACAAGAAGGAAAAGAGTTGGAATTTGTTCGTGGATGCTCAACAGCAAGATACATGGGATGCTTGGTGCACTGATAATCTTCTGTTTGTTCAATTAGCAACCCACTGGAAGTTGGTAGACAGAGTGTTTTTCACAACATACACTGTTGAAACCATCAGAAGCTGGCATTACTATGATGTTGGCACCACCACAATGCTTAGACGGATGCATTTTGACACCTTCAGAACCGAATACCTTCCTCTGTGCAGTGGCATGAAAGAAAAATTCAGGGACGTTGAAAAGAAAGAAGTAGAAGAAATGTTGGCAAGAGAGTCCTCCAGAGACTGAAGCCTTCTGTTAACCCTCTGTGGAGCACTAACAACAAAGTGGAGCCAACCCCCTGATGAATGACGCAATAAAGAGGTAAGCGTTAGAACGAGTCCAGAGGTACGTGAGAAGAGAGAAAGCAAAAATCAAGGCTGAGAACGAGCTCGCAGCAGAAGCCGCCTTTGACGCCCTTGCGGAACTCTTTACAAAAGCCCCAATGGCACATCAAGCCCTTCCTCCTCCTGCTGGAGGTCCACTTCCAAGCCAGATCCATCCTGGAAATATTGATGACAGGCCAGCGAATGTAGTCCCATTGCCAGTTTTTAAGGGAGAGTACAATGAAGACTCTGATCTTCACGTAGCAGAGTCTATGGTAGCATGTGTGGCTAACAATGCCAGAACCCCTGAGCATTGGTTAGCAATATTCCCCGCCACTTTTAAAGGCGCGGCGTTTCAGTGGTATGAGAGACAAGCAGCAGGAACTTTTGGCACATGGGACGACCTGAAGTTGGCCTTCCTCACTAAATTCAGGCGTGAAGGTTTTGAAGAGCGGATGAGAGAGGAATTCATGAACCTAAGTTAGTCCTCTGGAGAAAGAGTAGAAGCTTATGTCTCACGAATGGAATCCATCCTGAAGAGATGGACTAACTATAATCTAGATGATGGCATTCAGAAGGGGGTGTTTCTCAGAGGATTACAACCAGAAGTCCGTAAGTTTGTGGAGCTGCAAAGACCAGCCACCCTGCAAGCTGCAACAGAAGGTGCAAGATTGTACGACGAAGTGGAAGCTAGATTAGCGATGAATACAGGAAGAGGAGTCCTACCTCCTCTGATGCCAGGAATGATGTATCCACCAAATGCAGTTCCTCGGACTGTTTCCTATCCCTACCAACAGATGCCCCCGGTATCATAGTACAATGCACCAAATCCACAGTGGCCACAATCCATGCCTCAAATGATGGTTCAACCACAACAACAATGGTCCCAACCAATTTCCTCCATGACAAATCAGCAGCAACAGTGGAACCCTACCAACTGGAGCCAACAGCCAACAGTTCAAACAGGAGCTCTGAATCAGAACCAGAACAGAGACCCCTCTGTACCAGCCCAACCTGTTTATGCAATGATTACAGAGACTCCTCAAAACCCTCCTGCCAGTACGTCCGGAGGAGAAAGCTTGAAGGATTACTTATCCAACTCAGTTGCAAACATCAAAAAGGAGTTGATGGATGTAATTACAGAGCAGCTACAGATGCTGAAAGTGAATACCGCTAGCATATCCAACATTGCAGGAGCAGGAAGAGATGTGATGCGGTCAAATACTTGGTGTGGTAAGTGTCATCAAGCAGGCCATTTAGCCACTGAATGCACACAAAAACCAACCATTCCTGGAGCCTTCTGTTCCTACTGTTTGCGGAAGAACCATACAGAGGACATTTGCTCTTTGAAGGAGATGCATGATAGGAGAAGGAAGGAAGAAGACGCAAGATTCAACTTGCTGGAATCCAAAATGACAACACAGGATATTGGACCCAAGCCTAGAGAGTTTGGCCCTAATTTCGGACCTAGAATATTTCCTTCTCAAAGTTACAGAGGAAGACAGTTTGGCGGTGGTCAGAGATCAAAAGTGGAGTGTTATAGATGTGGAGAAAAGGGACATATCTCACCAAACTGTCCAAATCCTCGAAGGTCAGTGGATTACAAGCCCTTATGCAGTCGATGCAAAGGAGAAGGCCACACTGCAAAAGACTGTCCAAGCCCAGCCCCAGTGAAAAACAGTGCTACTGATAGTCCAGCCAAGGCCCAAGAGCCTACCTCCAATTTAGTGGAATTGGAAGTTGCTGCCATCACGCGTGCAATGCAAAAGAAACCACCTATCCAGAAAGAAAATAACCCTCCTGCCAGAACAGTGAAGTTCAATCTTCCACCAGAAGAACAGAACTGAACAGAGCCTGACAGTGCCGTACAGAGCCCTACAGTGCCACAGAGAGTTACAGAGACAGTTACAGAGACAAGAGCAGAGGTCCAGGAGACAGAAGAGGAGGAAGTGCCACAAGTGGTAGAAGACGTTCCCATGATGCCTCTGTTGGAAGAAAGAGGGAAAATGAAAATGGGTGTTGCCCCATTCCCTAACCGATTAGAGAAGCCAGTGGATCCTATTAAGGAATACGATCTGGTCAGAGATCTAGATACCTTTAAACCAAACCTCACATTCCGACAATTATTGATGTTGTCTCCCAGTTGTCGGAAAAGGTTCAAAAGTATACTGACAAGAAGACGTGGTTTAAGGATTGCTCCCTCAACAGCAACAAAGTCCAACAAGGCTCCAGAGCCTGTCAAAGAAGTGGACGTAGCTAATGTCTTTCTAGATCCGGGTACTCCAGAGACTGGCGCGTGGATAGAAGGCTACTTCATTGCAAATGCACTGATTGATGGAGTCTCATCAGTAAACATTATGACGGATGTGACAATGAAGGATCTAGGCCTACAAGGTGTGCAACCTACCCAATGGCTCATCAGACTGACGGATCAGAGCAGAATCAAGCCTTTGGGCATTCTCCCATATGTGAAGACTACAGTGGCTGGAAAAGATTATTGGCTAACCTATCTGGTGGTGAAGCCAAATTCTTATGGTACATCCTACCCTCTGTCACTGGGCAGACCATGGCTTTTTGAAGCCCGAGCAAGGACGGATTGGTTCAAAGGAACCTTGACCTTGGGTAGAGGGCCCAATAAAGTGGTGCTGAAACTGTATGGTTCTCAAAAAGGACATGGATCCACCTCCTTGGAATTATCTTCTGATTCCCCTAATGAGGCTACGGATGGAACATCAGCAGACGAAGATGCTGTCAAACAGATCCTTCCCAAGAAAACAGTGACACGTTCCTTAATAGTGGATACTGTAAGCCGACTTCCAAAAGATACAAAGCCATTATCAATGGGTGAATACTTCCTGCATGACCGAGGAATGACTTCTGAAATCACTTCTGACAGTGAGATAGAAGCATGGATGTACTACTCTCCCTGTTACATGGCCATAGCAGAAGCAGAGACAAGAGGCAGAAGAGGAAACAGAGAATTTGTTCTTCTGTTACAGAGCGCCTACAGAGACAGAAGCAGAGACAGAAGCAGAAGAAGAAGCAGAGACAGAGACAGAAGAGGATGAATATGATATGGACAAAGAAGGTTATGAAAGTGAGCCAGAAGAATCTATCCCACCTGCAGAGGATATATTTGAAGAAGAAGTTTCAGAAGCATCAGAAGTAGACGAGCTCATGCTATGGGACAAAATGACGATGGTACCATTTGGTCTGGTAAATGGATATTCTTATATGCAAAATTTCTATAAGACGTGGGTTAAGAAGAACAAGCCGTCTTTTAGCAATGGCTCATGCCGCCCTCACCCATCCTTGCCAAAGAAAGATGATGATGATGCACCGTGCCAACGAGCACCAGTCCCACAAACCCAACAGGCATCAGAGGGTCCCTGTTATGTGACGTTCTTGGATGTGTCATATTCAGAAGAGGAGTCTTCAAACCAAGAGGTAATTAATTTTGAAACCAAACCCGAAACAGCTCTAATCCCATTTCAACATCTCAAGGAGCAACTTAAGTCTCCACCAAAAGAAGAAGTTGGTTCTAGTGGGATATCAGAAGAGGACACCACTCCCTTGAAGGAGTCGGATCTGTATCCAGAAGCAGTCCATGGGACCTTCATCCGTGAAGTAGAAGGTGAAAGGCAGTTAACTTTTGTGGATGCAGAAGGCACTGAACGCCACTTGAAGGTGGGTAGCAGTCTCCCAGAAGAGGAGTTGTCAACCTTGTACAACTTGTTGAAAGAAAATTTGGACGTGTTTGCATGGTCCTATAAAGACCTAAAGGGGATTGATCCCACAATATGTCAACATCCTATTGACTTGGAGCCTGATGCCAAGCCAGTACGGCAACGACAGAGGTGAATGAACCCGAATTATTCCACATTGGTGAAAGCGGAGCTGCTGAAGCTTCTGGAAGCCGAGTTCATCTATCCAGTGGCAAATAGTGAATGGGTTTCACCCATCGTGGTTGTACCCAAGAAGAATGGAAAATTGCGAATATGTGTTGACTTCCGAAAGCTCAATTCTAAAATTAAGAAGGATCACTTTCCTATCCCTTTCACAGACCAACTATTGGACACAGTGGCAGGACATGAGCTTTATTCCCTTTTGGATGGATTCAACGGATACAACCAAGTGCAGATAGCAGAAGAAGACCAGTCCAAAACAACCTTCACCACAGAATGGGGGACCTATGCTTACCGAGTGATGCCATTTGGGCTCTGCAATGCCCCTGCTACTTTTCAACGAGTCATGATGGCTGCATTTCAAAATCATCTGCATGACTTTATTGAGGTATATTTGGATGACTTCTGTGTCTATAGTTTGATCCGTGAACATTGGGAACACTTGGAACAATGCTTTGACCGATGCGGGGAGTATGGGATTTCCCTCAACCCCGACAAATGCATTTTTGGGGTCTCTTCTGGAGTTCTGTTGGGCCACATTGTCTCTGCACAAGGGATATCAACAGACCCTGCAAAGATCGAAAAGATTGCAGCTCTGACAGTACCCACCAACCTCAAACAGTTGAGGGGATTCTTAGGCCATGTGGGTTACTACAGAAGGTTCATAGCCCATTTTGCAACAAAGGCAACCTCCTTGCACAAGCTTCTGAGGAAAGATGCAGAGTTTACTTGGACGGAAGAATGTGACAAAGCCTTCCACACTCTGAAGCAGTGTCTGATTGAGTCACCCATTCTGCAACCTCCTGATTGGACGAAAGAGTTCCATGTACACACTGATGCATCAATTGAAGGCTTAGGTGCTGTCCTTTGCCAGAAGGGCTCCTTGAAGCTGGATCAACCGATCTATTATGCAAGCCGAAAAGTCACTGATAGGGAACGGAACTATACAGTGACAGAGCTTGAGTGCTTGGCAATGGTGTTTGCCCTAGAGAAGTTTCGCCCCTACCTCCTATCCACCCACTTTAAATTTTATGTGGATCATGAGGCCCTATCCTTCCTGATGAACAAAGCAGATGTGAAAGGACGAATGATGAGATGGCTCCTTTTATTCTAGGAGTTCGACTTTGAGGTGATTACTAAGCCTGGTCATTCCCATGTTCTGGCTGATCATCTGTCGCGTATCCCACAAACTGTAGATGAGGAGCAAGATGACCCAGACCTCCCTGATGCTTCTCTATTCCTGGTAGAAACTGTAACTCCCTGGTATACAGACATTGCCAATCTGCTGGCAACCCAACAGTATCCTCCTGGTATTTCTAGTCGGGAAAGGAAAAAGCTCATGTTAGAATCAGTCCCCTACACCCTGCTAGGTGGCACACTGTACAAGAAAGGCAAAGATGAAGTGCTCCAAAGATGTGTTGCAGGAGATGAAATTGGGATTGTTCTGAAGGCTTGCCATGACGAGCCATGTGGAGGCCACTTTGCAGGAGAAGCTACAGCCAGAAAGGCTCTGCTAGCAAGATATTGGTGGCCTACAATTTACAAAGATGCCTATGATTACTGTAAAAGATGTGATGCTTGTCAAAGAATGGGGAAACCCACCAAGACAAGTGCCATGCCACTGCAACCTATCCTTCCTTTGAAGCCTTTTGAGAAGTGGGGAATCGACTTCGTAGGTCCAATCGATCCTCCTACCAGAAGGAAACAAAACCGATACATCCTTGTATGTACGGATTATGTCACAAAGTGGTGTGAAGCTAAATCTCTAAAGCGGGATGATGGTAACAGCGTGGCCCTGTTCATGTACGAGAATATCATCACCCGTTTTGGCAGTCCCTTAGAGCTGGTAAGTGACAGAGGCACTCATTTCCTTAACAAAGTCATGGAAGAGTTGACAGAGTTGTATAAGATCCGCCATCGCAAGTCCACTCCTTATTACCCTAGAGCCAACGGCCAAGTCGAAGTCACCAATCGCATCCTCTGCTCGATTCTGACAAGAATGATTGCCGCACATCGTCGTGATTGGGATGATCGACTTACAGGGCCCTCTGGGAGTACAGAACCTCCCATAAAGCAGCAACAGGACAGACACCTTTCCAGCTGGTGTATGGTACAGAAGCTGTTTTTCCTGTTGAACTGGAATTACCCTCTTTGAGAGTGGCTATCAAAGAGCGTTTGGGGGACGATGATTCACTGCAACGCCATCTCTTGCACTTGGAATGTTTGGACGAAATTCGTAGGATGGCTCTACAGTGCATGGAAGCCACGCAAGCTCGACGCAAGGCTTACCATGATAGCTTCATCAAGCACAAGGAGTTCAAAGAAGGTGATTTGGTCCTAGCCTATGATTCACGATTTGGCAAGTTTCCTGGCAAGCTTCAACAGTGGTGGATGGGCCCCTATAAGGTACTTGCCGTCAACCCTAATGGCTCTGTCCAAGTGCAGACCATAGATGCCTCTGATGATCCCTTTCTGATCAATGGATATCGCCTGAAGAAGTACTTCCCTCCTTGGGGATCTTGAAAATTACGGTCACTTGATCTTTTCCCTCATTGGCACGGCACTGTATTTCTTAGGATGCTACTTCTGATAGCCATTCTTCAGCCACTCTTGATGTGGTGGACGCAATCCTCTGTCCCCTCAAACCCCCTTCCAGCCTTGATCTTTTATCCTCTATTTTCTACCAGCGACAGTGGCGAGGTTGGTTCTGATACAGGGTCTCTCTATCCTTCCCTTGCTTAATTCGAAGAGAAAAAAAAAGAAGAAAAAAAATGTATACATATCGGTCATGGGAGAAAAGGACTTAGGTCCCTGTCATGTCGACCTATTCTTCGAGAAAAGGTGGAAACACCCTCGGGAATAGGGGAAAACAAGAAAAAAAAAAAAGAAAAAAAAAAACAAACAAAGAAACGAAAAAAAAAAGAAAAAAAAAACAAATTTGTTATGGGAGAAAAGGAAGCAATTCCCTGTCATAGTAGGCCTCGTTCCAAGAAAAGGTGGTAAACACCCTTGGGCGGGAAGCTGGCTATGGAAAAGGTGGCAACACCCAACAGTCCAAAAAGTGGATTCATTGATTAATATCCCTAGGATCCCATTTCGAAGCTACCTCCCTTGGTACGCTGTGTCCTGGGTCTCTCTGCAGAGCATCTAACTGTCCTTTACCAGACGACATGTTCCTATCTAACACAATGTTCGATTTGATGGCTACCTCCCTGGTTACGCCTCTTCAACAACTGACGACATGATCTTCATCGACAAACAATCAAGTGATGTGAGCTTTCATCCTAACCGGATGGGGACGTGAGTAGGGGTCGCCCTCTGTAACTTTCAACAATGAGTGGGACAGAGGGTGGGCCGAGAGACCAGTCTTTTCCCTTCAAATCAAATGAGAGGTGAGAAGTGTGAATGAAGTGTTGCACGCACGGGATGGGCCTCTCAATGCACAAGGCACGATTTGTTCTTGTGCACTGCACTATAAGGCTCCCTGGCCTTCCTTCTCGCACCGTATGCCGGCACAGGGCGGGATGCACCGTTGCACCATCGAATGCGCACAAGGCATACAACCTTTGCACAAGTGATCGTGAGGATTACCTCAATGGGTTTTAGGAAAAGGCTGCCCTCTTGTATCTCTCAACAGAGCGTGAGACATAGGGGGTGGGCTGAGTGTGACTGGAGTTTCTTCAATCAATTACCGAGAGGTGAGATTGAGGGACGTTACGATACTTGGAGTCAGGTATGTTCCTGTTTCCTTGTGCACCCACGGGATGGGTCTTTGCCATTATCACAAGACACATCACCCTGTTCTGTACACTGCACTGTAAGACTCCCTTGCCTTTCTTCTTGCACCTATGCCAGACGGGTTGGACGCACTAATGCACCATCAACTGTGCACCCTGGCATACTCCCTCTGCACCATTCCCCTGTTGATTCCTCAACCGGGTACGAGATATGGGTTTCAATCCTTATTCCTCAAGTGATATTAGTCATGGGGCGAGTGACTGTTCTTTCATTCCATATGAGTGACTGTGAGTTGAGTGCAATATCCCTCATCATCGACGAATTTCCTGCGATTCCTTCAACCAGCTACCTCCCTGGGTGCTGCCGCGTGGTCCCTTCTATGATGGACGTGTGCCGAGAAGATGCCTTGGTACCTCCAGAAGCCAACAACAACACAGGAAGTGCCATCGACAATTGACATTGATCCTCAACAAAATGGACCAAGTTTTTCTAACCCTACACCTTCTGTTTCCCCGTGATGTTCATGTTTTAAGTGTGGGGAAGTTAGTGGATGGTCTGTGGTGTGATCCTACGTCCCTGTTGCTCGGTTAACCCTATCCGTTAAGGTCTTAAGTGTGGGGACGCGTCCCTGTGCGTCTACATTGCATACCCTTCTGCATATGCCTTAACCTGCTCATGCATGTATGCCATGACTTGCTGTTACCCTGATGGGGTCCCTTCCCACCCGACCGTTCATTTTCCACCCACCCTTGGGGCTGTTCCCTTGCAGTTTTCCTTCATTCCCTAATTTTGAGGATCTGCCATGTGAATGCATCCTACGTTTACCGAAGTCCACATCCAACCTTATAGCCCTGTTCCTCTCTTTGAACTGACCATTTTTCCTTTTTACCTACCCTTGTTCCGGTGTACGATTTTCGCGTTATTAATTTTTGAAGCATTTTGCGCAAATTAGCCGGTTTTCCATATGAACGCGCTTTTCTTGCTTCAAAACCATGATCTGACGTCATAGCCCTACCAAGCACTTTTCCCCTGACATTTTTCCTTTTTATGCTGTGTCATTTTGATGCACCGTTTGTCCAATATTAATTTTTCGGTTTTTTACAACTTTTTCGTGCGTCTTTTTGATATTTTTCCATGAGAACCTATCCTATGTGCCTCGGAATTCCAATTTGATTTGACAGCCGTGTCCCCGTGTCTTCCCCCACCTTTTTCCTTTTTCCTCCCCCCTCTTTCGACTTCCGAATTTTTACTTATTAATTTTTCAGTGAGTTTTCAGGTGTATTTTTGGAGTTTTTTGCATGTGAACCCCTCCTACTTCCACCGGAACTGCGGTTTAACGTGATAACCCTGTGCCACTCCTTCCTCCGGACATTTTTCCTTCTTACTGCATGTCATTCCGGCAAACGGTTCGTCCGATATTAATTTTCGATCCCATTTTCGGGGTTGTTTTTTGGGTTTTCTCCACGTGAATGCGTCTTATCTTCGTCGGAATTATGTTTTGATGTGATAAGATTGTCGGGCACGTCTTTCTGCACAATTTTTCTTTTTTTTGCACCCCATTCCGATGCACGGATCTTTCGATATTAATTTTTAATTGCGTTTTTTGATCCGTTTTTTTTGTGTTTTTTGCACGTGAACGGCCTGTCTTTCTCCCGGAACCCCCGTTGCCTATTTTTCGTGTCATCCCCCTGCAGTCTTGTCCACTTTTTGTTTTTACGCCATTTCGTTTTGACGTCTGGATTGGGAGATATTAATTTTTCTTTATTTTTATGTGTTTTTGCGCGCCCGTCCCGCGCGTGAACGCGCCCGTTTTCAATTTTACGCGTCTTAACGCGCCCCGGTCACATCCACGTGCCTCGTCCCCGCATCCGAGCGCCCTTTCAATCCCGTCACAGCAAATTTTTTTACCCCGCCCCGCGCACGCGCGTGGGACGGGGGTACGCCTCTCTTGCCTGGGCCCCCCGCCCATTTTCTCCCTTGGGCACCCCCCTATGGACCCCCCTGCCCCATCCCTTGGGTACCCTAACCCATGGGCCCCTGCCCATACCCTCCCACCCTTTCCACCCCCCCATACCCTTACCTATCCCCCCACCCTTCTCTCTCCCCGACCCTCCCCACCCCAACTACCTTTCCCTCTCCCTCTGCGTGTCCCCCCCTCCCTCCCTCCATCTCCATCTCCCTGCTCCTACCCTTCCCTCCTCCTCCTCTGTTCCATTCTCCTCCCCTCCTTCTTCTCCTCCCTCTCCTCCCCTCCTTCTTCTCCTTCCTCTCCTCCCTTCCTCCTTCTCTCCTCCCTTCTCTCCTCCCTCACGACGCCCTCCTTCCCTTCCCTCTTCCCCTCGTCCTCTTCTGCAGTCGCCGGCGCCCTCCCCTCGCCACCCTGTAGCCGTCGCCTCTAGGTGCGGGACGACAAGCCTTCCCCCCCCCCCCCCCCATACAAGCCCCCCTTCACACCCCCCATTAAGCACACACCTACCTCCTCTAAGCCCCCCTTCCCCCCAAACACACACACCAACCCTCCCACCCCCATTACCCCACCCAAGCCCCCCATCACACACATAACCACACCCCCCACCTAAACCCCCCTTCCCCCCTTGCAACCAAACCCAGCTACCCCATCTCATTTCTTTCCCCCCACTATTCCACACACACACTCTACCTCCTGCAAGCCCTTGTTCCTCCCCACCATTACACCTCCACCTAACCCCCACCCGCGCCCACAAACACACACAACCCCCCTACCCCGCTGTAAGCCCCCTGTTCTCCCGGAGCAGCTCACCACACCCAAACCTCCATAAACCCCCGTCCCACCTGCAGCCACCCTCGAGCCGTCGACACACGCGCAGGTGTGTACGCACGAGTGCGTGATCGCGATTGCTTGTGCGTGTTCGTGTGCGGGATCGTGTGCGGAAGATCATTAGCCGGTTGCTGACACGCAGCTGCCACGCAGCCTATTTCTGGGTATTTTCCTAGATTTTTAATTCAAACACCCGAAACCTTTCAAAAAAAAAAACAAACAAACAAAACCATTGACAATTTAAAAAAAATATTAAAAAACACTTAAATTTTTTTTTAAAAAAAAGAAAAATCTAGACACATTCCTACTATTTCTGCAACCAATTGCCTATTTTTTCTAACCTGTCAATTTCAAGAAAAAACTTCAACCTATTTTTATAAAAAAATTCAACATTCTTTTAAAAATACTCAAAACCATGAAAAATTCTTTAAAAATGCTTAAAAATTCCAAATTAATTTTCGAAAATTTCCTAAAACTTCCATTACCATTTTTACTTATTTTTGACATATTTTCTAAGCTGAACAACTACTTCATGTAACACCTAAATTCATCAAAAAAAAATCAAAAACAAAAATAACATAAAAACTCATTTTTCATCCACATACCCACTAACCATCTAGGAAAAAAAAATCCAGATATTTTTGGATTGAGGAGAGCGCATTCTTTGCATTTTCATACACCCACTACCAGGTATTTCCCTTTTTTTGTTATGTTTTTTAAAACAAAAAAAATAATAATAATAATAATAACAAAAGCTCCCCAAAACCCACGGTTAATATAAAACTACAAAACTCCACCACGAAAACCAACCACAACAAACAAACGAAACCCATAATTAACATAAATGACACCTGACTACTACCATGGGACGCGCATTCGCGTTATATAACTACACCATATTTTTTTAATTAAAATAAACCCGCCGTTCACTTAGCACGCGCTACGTGCGCTACAGAGGCACTTTAATTTTTAATTAAAATGAACCCGCCGTCACAAGAGCACGCGCTAGCAAAAAAGCGCTCCACATCACCTTAATTTGTAATCCATGAACTTCCATTTAGAGACCCAGTCTGGGTATCGAAGTCCGGGATTCGAATTAATGCACCGTTTTCACCTAATAATTGGTAATTAAATTTATAATAAGGAACCGCTGTTTTCTTGCTAAGGTTTATCACTTAATAAAAATTCACCCATTCTTAATAAATTATTAAAATCAACCCTTCATTAAATTGATTCCCCCTCACTGCACTTAATTCCCCTTTTTAATGAACCGTTTCGTGGGATGGGTATGCGCAGTCATTGGAGTTATTTCCATGGTTAACCACTGGTTTATCAACTATGTAGTCTTGATATGTGTCGGATGTGGTATTGTTTTGGTTTCCTGTCTTTGATACGGTTACGGGTACGGTATGCAGTTTTTTCTTTCATTGCCTGATACGGGGTTCTGGGTGTTTGTCTGATGCATAGCATGAAGCTTTCGGTCGCATTTGTCTCAAGGTCATGTCGAATTTTTTCTAGGCTGTGGTTTGCTTGGGGTTAGTTGGTTGAGTCACGTTTTATTGTTTTGGTTATTCTCTTATCCTTGGATTTTTGTCTGTTGCTTTGCAGGCATTCTCCTTGATTGTCTGTGTTTGTGGTGTGTATGTAACCATCTGAATGGCGCCTTCTCATGCTCCTCCCCCTATCCAGTACGTCCCATTAGTTAGTAGGGATTATTCTTCCCTACTTACTTTTGAGCCTCTCACGAAGACGGGACTCGCTGCTTTTGTGGCTACCTCCTTTCCATTGCTTCCAGAGGATCCGTCGTTATGTGATGAGTTTCTGGCCTCCTACAGCAAGAAGACAGGACTAGTCCAGGGAATTTCTATGACTTTGACACCTCGAGGCTTAGGGAAGGCTCTGTCTCTTCCCTCCAAAGGTGAACCTTTTGTTACCACTCGTCAGCTTTTCTCTAATGAAGAGATTCTGAAGCTGTTGCAAAAGCAAACAAGGAAAATGCTGGATGTTAAGAAGGTGATCAACTCTTCAGGAGTTTCCTTTTCCATGATCACTGATCCCATATGGAAGTCGATCTGTCATTTTCTCCAGGACAGGTTTATGCCTGCCAAAATGCCATCCCAGTACTTGTCCAAAGAGCTTTTTACAGCTTCCAGGATGGTGTTGAAAGGAGTTGCTATTGATTGGAGCACTTACCTCCTCACTAAAATGGATCAACATTTCGTCAAAGTCACCAGGGGTAATGTTACCAATGTCACATATGGATCATATTTGTCTGCCTACTTGACCTATTCAGGTTTACCAAAGACTGTGCCTCCACCTCCTCCATCAGATCCCGTACCTCCTCCTCCACCTTCAGATGAGTCCGAACCCATTGACATAGAGGATGATGATTCTCCGCCTCCCCTGGTCATCCAGCGCAAACGCTTGAAGAGGATAGCGGATAAAGCTCCTTCCGTACTTCCTTCAGTACCCATTCTTGCTACCTCTGGCAGTGATCTTCCTGGGTATCTCACTTGTAATAACCTGTTCAGAGCACATCGAGAAGGATCATTGGACATATCAGTTCCCTCACTGAACAGTCTAGTCTCAGGAGATGCAATTCCTTTCCTCTGTAAAGATATTCAGAGTTCCATTGAGTTGTCAGTGACAGCCTGTGTTCAACAGCTGTACGCGTCTTTTTATGAATAACTCATGCAGTCTAAGGACCAGTTGCATAAGGCAACATCCGAGTTAGCTTCTGCTAAGGATACCCTAGCAGATTTGTTTAAGCAAATGGAACAACAAACCCAACTGGTTGCCACCCAAAGCGATGAGATCTCTTCTTTGAAGATCCAGTTACTAGAGGCTCAATCCCAGGTTACTAGCCTTTCAGAGGAGAATGAGAGGATGTCCAGAGAAGCACAGGAGTTTCAAGCTATCTTAGATGACAAACTTTCAGCTTTACAGATTGCTAATGACACAGTGGCCTCCCAAGCCTCTCAAATCCAGCAGTTGCAAGATCAACTGGCAAAATCCCACTCTGTTCCTCCAAGCCCTAATGTTCCATTGATTCCTTCTCTTTCACAGCAGGACTTGGCTGCTCTTCAGAGACAGGCTACTTTGTGTCCTCTATTCCAAGATAAAGTGGAAAGATTGCAGTCCAGAATAGACTTGTTATGGTCTACATTTGAGCAGTTTCAGGAATATGTTCCACCAGACCATTCTTTCTTTGTCCACTACCACTTACAGAAGTTGGTCTTCTACATGAAGCTTTCCACGATGGATTTACCTCTTCCAGAGAATGGATGGAGTGGGGCTTGGTCTGCTGAGTTGCTGACAGAGGTAGTAAGGATGGTGTTTGAAGATTCTGTCACGCCAGATACCATGTTGATATCCTACATCTATCTACGAGGAGACTTGTTAATTCCAGATGAGGTGGATATGGCATGGTATGTGGGGGATGTGGTCTTACAGGCTGTTTTGTATGTCAACCATTTGGAATTGCGCATAGCTGACATGTTCTAGAGTTACTCCTCCAAAGTGGTTGATTGTCATGATAATTCGTGGCATCCCATGATTGATTCTGTGGTCCTGAATCAAAGACAAAACACAGCTCCTATCTCTGCCCAGAGTACTAATCAACTGAGGATGGATCTCTTAGCCTATCTTTCAAAACATAATCCGTTTGATGCTTCCTTCTTTGATGCCTATCATCGACGATCTCTCTTAGGACCTTCTGTTCCTACCCTCCTCTATTACCAACAAATGGCTCACTGCTATGCTATATATCTTTCCCTTTGTCAATCTAATTCCACAATTATTTTACCCCTTCTTTTCCAACCTTCATCTTTCCCTCAAATTCCCATTTTTACATACTGTTCCTTTATTGAGGATAGGGTGTTTTCCCCTTCTCCACCCTGTCCTTCTCCATCCATTCATGTACCCTCCACATTTCCTATTTATCAGTTAACACCCTTCCTTAGTGATTCCCTCCAAATTTCTGCCACTCCTTCTTTAACCTTTTCTTCCTTTTATGATTTTGCCTATCCCTCCCTTCATCCCCTTCCCTTATTCCACTACCCTCTCCTAACACTTTTATATCTCAACCACCTCAGTTGGTTAGTGACTGTGACGGGTTTGATAATCAGATTTCCAGGAGAAGGGGATGGAGTTCAGATGATTCCCTTACAAGACCTCAGATCAATTGGCCAGTAATTCCAGGAGAATGGACAGCTTCCAGTCAAGCTTATCAGAACTATGTTCATTTTGCTCAGCAGTATTCCCAGTCTGCGGATCCCTCAGTGAGATTAACTGCTCACTTTGCTTGGTACATGGCGTATATGCATAGGCACTCTCATAATGATTCCAAGCCTATTCCAAAGTTGTGCATGAATGTCAATGTGAGCATTGATTCCCAACAGCTGGATATTTTGTATTTTCATGCCCTTTGTTTGCCTAGCAGATACCTGGTCCTGTTAGAAAGGATGTGCTGTCTTCAGTTTTTTCAAAATCCTCCCAAAAACTTTGTAGATGAATCCTTATCTATGGATCGTTTCCGAAAACATCAATCTTTCAAGAGGGATCATCTTCATTGATACCTTTCCAATGTATGGTGGATGCTTTTTAATGAAAATCTCTCTTTTTGGAGGAGTCATTCAGATGATTGTGTTGTGTGTAGTGTTTGTGTTGTGAGTTCATTTATGTCAAACGAACGTGGTGGTTTCCTATTGGATTGGATTTCGTGTGCGAGTTACATTTTGGAGAATTGTTGTGTTGGGTCGTGGTTGCAGAGTTGAAGCTGATGCTGATGAAGAAGAAGAATCCTCTTATATCCTTTACAAATTTGTTGTGATTTTTTAGTTTGATGAGAAGTGTTACTGTAAAAAGGGTTTTCCTTTCTTTGTATTTTTATATCAGAAACAGGTTAAAAGTTGGGGTCGTGGTGGATGGATTCTTTTTGAAGAGATATTGACGATCAAAGTTGAGCTTTTCCCTGAACTTGTATTCCCTTTTTCCTGGGTCGCGAGGATGCTTCCTTATTAAGTGTGGGGATATGTTGAGTGTTGAAATGACTTGTTTTTTGGCTGATTTTTGTTGTTTTTGAGAGCTGAATGGTTGATTTTATGAGATGCTTGATTGGTTTGGAAGTGGTTTGAGAGTGTTTTGGATGATATTGATTGTGTTTTGGAAGTTCATGATGTTTATTGGTGGTTCTATGATGTTCTGATAGGTTCTGATTGGTTCTGTATACCTTCTGTTTTGCTCTGTTTTGGTCTGTTTTGTTCTTATTGTCTTCTGTAAGGAGGGATGGAGTGTTGATTGATGAAGATTGAGATCTTGTGAAAGCTTATTGAATGGTTTGTGAAAGTTTGGAATGGTTTGAGTATGAGTTATGTGGTTTTGATAACCTTTTGTAACCTTCTGTAGGTCTTCTGAGCTTCTGTCTCTGTTCTGTTTCTGTTCTGTACTGTAGCTATTCTGATACTGTTCTGTGACTGTTCTGTATGCTTCTGTATGTGTTCTGTAGAATGTATGTGTAGCTTGGGAAAGTTTTCTAGCCTTGGAAAGAGGTGAATACAAGTGCAAAAAGAGCTGGAAGAAGTAGCTGCTGAAGACTCAAGTGAAGACTAGAGTGAAGTGACAGTAGTGAGCTATGAAAAGACACTGTAGTGGCTCTGGTGACTCTTCATATCAGACATACCTCTTGGGAGGGGTATCCATGACCTAAGAAGGATTTTTGAGAGTGATTTGAGAGATTGTAGTGAGGATATGATGTATTATTGATGGAGAGAGAGAGAGAGAGAGAGTCAGAGATAGCCAAATCTACTGAAACAGAGTGATTGTATATGAGAGATTGAGAGAGAAGACTATGAAGATATTGAAGATGAATACTATGTGATGTATTTCCATTCCAAGATGGTGTATTCCTTTTCTTTCTTTGTTCTATTGATGGATTTTATGAAGATATTGAAGAATATGGTTGATTCTATCAAATCCGTGGGAGATCTACATGATGCTGCATGAAGATTTGTTGTGCTTGGTGTTCTTTTCTTCATTGTGATCATATGAAACATAATAAACATGCTTGTTGGTGTTACAAGATAGATTTTCTTGCAAGAGAATTCCCTTTTCCTTGGTGTTCCTCTCGGGGCTCCACATCGGTGTTTTAGTTCCTGGTATGGGGGTATCTTCCCCCATTCCTTGGGCCATTTCTTTATTAACAAACTATTGTACCCGAGCCATGAGGTTGCTAGCATGCACTTTGGCTATGGAGCTTAGAGTGGGTATAGTTGTGGGGGTCGTGGGCACTAGGAGAGTAGGGATGGGATCGATTGGGGCCTTGCCCTTGCCTTTTTTCACTACGGGTGGCGTGATCTCTAGTGCTTGTGTGCTTGAGCTAGGGTCTTCATCTCTAGTCGGCTCTCATGGCACACAACTCATCCTGTCTACACTGCTCCTCTATAGATATACGTGTTTCTAGAACCATGTCTTCATCTTCCTTCCTTTTCAACTCTTCCTCTTATTCAGTTGCCTTCCCTTTTCTCTCCTCCTGAGATTTTCTTGATTCTTCTTTCAGCCTCTCTGACTCCTCGTTTTCTTTCTTCTTCCTCTCTTCCTCTTGCTTCTTAGACTCTTTTTTAGCTTTTTGTAAGTCTAATTTTTCTTTCTTCCTGCTTTCCTCCTCATCCTTCTCTTGCAAATCCTTCTTCTTTGGCTTTCGTTGGGCTTCTTGGCATTTATTTTTCTCCTTCCTCATCATCACTCACTGTCCTTTCACTAGAGTGTGGCTACTATTCATTGTGAGGAGGTGACCTCTCTAGTGTTTCTCCAATTCCTTCTCCTTCACCCTGTCCTTCCCCCAATGCTTCACTTATTACAGTTGTCAAAACCCCACCGAATCCGATGGTAGAGGCCTTTGAGGATGACACTTTTCTTTTTGCCCTAGTAGTAGGGGACTCTCCTCCTAGCGGTCTTCCTCCCTCCTGTAGCTAGTTCTTTTGCTGAAGACTCAATGGTCTTCCACACAAAGCCATTTACATTTACTTCATCAAGGGATCTTGCTGCAATGCTCTCCAGCATAGGCACATTGATTCGCCTCATTATTGAGTTGTACCTTTGGCTAGAGAATAGTGTGTGCATCATTTTGGCTTGGAGTTGGATTTCGGGGTTGGGGATGTTTGCCAAGTTGATGCCATCATTTATGTGGATCATCAGCTTGTCCATTCCTAACATGGCATACACATCTCTCTTCAGCTGCCTTTCCACCTTATCATTGGCTAGACTCAATGCTTTCTCCACCAACTCTGGAGTCAATTCGATCTCGACTTGGCGGGTTTCTTCTATTTTCTGCACTGTCATGGTGCCATGGCTCCTACCAAAGGTCTGAAGGAACTCCACACACTAGCTGTAGTCCACTCCTTGACCAACTACCTCCATGTACTTTTGCAGATGGCATTGTTCGACAATCTGCTTCACTGCTTCACTACTTTTGCAAATAAGGGCCTGGACTTGAACTGGTTAAAGGCCCTTATTTTCACGAAAAGGCCATATTTTGCTTGCTCTTCTTGTGAAAATGGCAACTTGCTGGCTTTCTCTTGGCCTGTCATCATGCTGGGTGCCTGTGTTCACCATTAGTTCTTTTCAAAACAATTATATGCAGAGGAAAAAGATCAGATGCTAATGGAATTGAAATGCTTAATTATGGAATTAAACGTCTCCCTCAAGTAGTCCATACATTCCAAATTTTATGACCCTTTTTCTTAGCCATGAATTGGTTTTGATTTGTTTTCATTTTCTTTTGCATTTTATTCTTATTTCCACCTTACCCCCTTCCCCTGCAGAAATAAGAAGAATCCTTCCTAGGATTATAGATTAAGGGGGTTCCACGCATGGTTAGTGTGCTTACTTTTGCATAAGCCAAGGATAAAAATTGGGGTTTTATTGCATTTGGGCATATTGGTCCATGTTGTAGGGTGGTCGAATGCTTTGAAAAATACGAATTCAGATTCCTCCCATGAGCAAGGTAGCATTCACACTTCCATTGCTAAAGGCTCATCCAAAAGACCTCAGTCTAGTCGATCGTAGCTTTCAGCAAGCATGGTAAACGTGGCATCCAAGCATCTGCGGAAAGCAACCAAGACATCACATGTATTCTCACCTAAGTCTGTGGCCAAGGTTAGAATGGATCCCCTAAGGCTGACAAGTGATTGAGGTTTGGTTGGGCTTGACAGTTCAGTAGTTGACAGGTGCAACTCTGGTTGCGGTTCTGGTTGGGGTTGTGGCCTTCGTACACTTGGCATGGCCAGTGAGGTTGGTGGTGCACTACTAGATGCTTGGGCGGTGGTTGGGGTACTACCAGGGCAAGGTTGAGGTAGTTTAGGAGTAGCAGGCTACGATTTGGGTCTATAGACTTATTGAGTCTTGATGGATTTAGGTTTTCAAATGGCAATGGGCCTTGTAGCACAGCCAGAGGCTTTTGTGGCATTGATGCTTGATTCATCAGTGTCCTTGGCCATATTCATTGTAGGTATCCAAATCCAAGTATTACCTTCATAATAGCCTTACGCTCGCAATATGGTTTCTTCTAGGCGTCCTAGGTTTTGAGGGGAGGTTTCTAGCCTTGCAAGCTCATGGTTGGGTGCTCCTAGGCGGCAGTCTTGGATGTTTTTGTACCCATTTGAACTAGTATTCAAGGGTTTTAGATTTGTGGTTGGCTTTTTTTTGGTGCTGAGGTTTGGTGGGTGGTGGCGACAAATCACGATCCCCCTCCTTAGGCTTGATGGTGGATTTCTCTACCGATGGTGATGGAGTCGCATAGCCCTTGCTGAAAGCTACGACGATTTGTACGTTGCCGATGGCTAGGTGAATACACTATGACTAGTAGTCAACATCACAGTGGGCCTACTTCTTAAAGGTTTGTCCTAACAATGATTTTGCACCTACATCTTTCGTGTTTGGAAACACATAAAAGATCATGGGCAAGATTTTTGACTTGATAGAGACTGCAACTTTGCACTTTCCCAGAAGTTCATATGATCGGCCCCCAAATGGGCTAAGTTTGGCATTAGTGGGCTGTAGCTATGGTTTGCCAATTTGAGTCCAATGATCGTGAGTCGTGATATTAAAGTTAATGCCCTCATCGATCAATGCATCAATGGCGTGTGTCTCCTGGGTTGTAATGGTCATGTGTAGGTAAGCCAACGGAGCTACAACTTCCTCATCCTCATCTTTAATCTCCGTAATGGTGGCTACTCCTACATTGACTCTAGGGTTTCAAGTTCTACATTACCAGTTTGGCGTATGGTGCGAACTCTAAAAGGTCTTAACCCCCTAAAATTCATTTTCTGCTTATGTCCCTTGACCGAGTAGAACAATACGAAGTCACCTTGTTTGAAATTTTACTGCTTGACATGCTTGTCAAACTAGCTCTTGCATCGTGCCTTTTTGCAGATCAGCGCATGGGTGGCTAGAAGTCAAGTTTTTTATAAGAGTTTTAGCTCAACTAGACATTCTGTCCATGCTTTCTTTCCCTCCCATATCTCTTGAATAGCGATTCTCAAGCTAGGAATGGAGAATTCCACAGGTAGAATTTCCTTAGTTTCATAGGTCAACCTAAAGGGAGTCTATCCCACAGCTACTTTATAAGCTATTCGATAGGCCCACAAGGCTGCCATTAGCTTGTTATCCTAGTTTCTACAAGAATAAGAGAATACCTTGGTCAGGACATTTACTAGAGTCTTATTTTTCAATTCCACATCACCATTTTCTTGAGGGTAGTAGGGTGGGGTTTTTCAATGGACAGGAGATGAGCAATCACCTCATTGATGAAGTGCATGCCTTGATCACTGACAAGTTCGATGGGGCAACCAAATCGAGAGATTACCTGCTCACATAAGAACTTAGCAGTGGCTTGTGCGTCACTCTTCCTGGTGACTCGAGCTTTCGCCCACTTTGTGAGATAATTGGGGCAATGATGATGTATTTGGCTTGCAAATATTGAGCTGTGGGATTGATAGGCCCAATGAAGTCAATCCTCCATTTCTCGAATGATTGTCTTGCAATGATGGGACTTAGCTCCATTGTGTCCTTGAAAACTGGCACCTTGGTCCATTGGAACTCATCACATTGTTTCACAAATCATGTTGTATCTTGGAAAAGCATGGGCTACCAGAGTTGAGACTATAGCACCTTGCGGGGTGTCGTATCTCCCCCCTAAAGTGTCCTCTGCGGCAATTCCACCGTGCACTGTCGTACTACTGTGCATCCGAGGTGTGGAATCCACCAAAAAGTTGTGTGTGTGACATTTGTTACTTTGTACATACTTAATTGTTGTGTTTACATTTTTGTTCTGCGTGCTAGTATAGTGGAGAGGGGTTTGGAAGTGAATATATTTGTGGGAAGCATAGTGGTGGAGATTTTTGGGAAGTTTGGCTCAGTTTCAGAAGCACTAGAAGATCGATTACCATCTACCTTGGATCTTGCAATGGAGGTGAAGAGGAAGAAGAAAGACTGAGCTTGTACATTCAAAATTTGCAAGGGATTGTTGTTCATAGTCTTAAGGGGCACAAAGATATCGTGTATTGTGTGGCCTATTCAAGGGATGGTAAAAGATTTGCATCAGGAGGAGCGGACAAGACAGTGATTACCTGGATTTATAAAGCCTCAGGTATAGATCTGGTCAGATTTGCTAGTAGATCAGTGAATTGCATTTGCAATCAATTTGTTAATAATGCAAATATATGCTGAAAGTATAAATCAAGTGAAGGCCATTTTGCAGCATATGTGGAACATGGCCTTGGTGATGAGGCACTGAAATGTTCTCAACAAATGCAACTTGAAGGTTGCAGCCCTGATCCCATCACATTCGTTTCCATCTTGAAGGCATCTAGTATCACAGGAGCTCCAGAAACAGGTTATCAAATACATAGAGAAGTAATTACTAGGGGATTTGGAACATATGTGTACATGGGCAGCACACTGGTAGACATGTACATCAATTGTGGATCATTGGCAGAGGCATGCCAAATTTTTTATGCACTACTTGTTCGAGATGTAGTTGTGTGGTCTGCATTGATTGCAAGATACGCTGAACATGGTCTCAATGAGGAAGTACTGGAATGTTTCCAACGTCTACAGCTGGATGGTATTTCTGCAGATGCTGTCGCATTTATTATCTGCTTGAAAGCATGTGGTAGTAGAGGAGCCATAAACGCAGGTCGAGAGATCCATGCTGAGATTAGGAAATCAGGATTAGAAACAGATTTTTTAATAGGAAACACGCTGATAGACATGTATGGCAGATGTGGGTTGTATGCAGAAGGGCAGAAAGTGTTTGACAAACTGCTTGTTAAAGACATTGTCTCATGGACTGTAATGATAAAGGCATACGTTGATAACCATGAGGGCAATTTGGCTTTACAATGTTTTGAGGAAATGAAAGAGCAGGGTATATCTGTGGATACTGTCCTAGTTGTTCTCTGGTTAAAAGCTTGTGATACTACTCAAGCCTTGGAGACAGGTCGAGAAATACATGCAGAGTTGAGGAAATCAGGGCTGGAAAAAAACATTTTTGTTGGTAACACATTGATTGGCATGTATGGGAAGTGTGGATCAGTTTGCAGAAGGACGAGAGGTGTTTGATCAGTTGCTTGTTTGAGATGCAGTGTCATGGGCTGCATTGGTTGCATCTTATGCTCAGCATGGGCTTGGTGAATAAATTTTAGATTGTTTTAAACAAATGGTAGTGGAAGGTGTGTCTGTGGGTGCCATTACTTTGCTCTTTTTTTGAGAGCTTGTGCCACCTTAGGAGCTTTAGATACATGCCGAGAACTCCATGTAGAGATATACAAAAGGGGACTGGATAAAGAGCTTCATGTTGGCAACACACTTGTGACTTTGTACAGCAGCTGTGGCTTGTTTATAGAATCACGGCAGGTGTTCAGCAAGCTTCCGGTTCAAGACATAGTTTCATGGAATGCACTTATCATAGGAATTACTGGAGGTGGGCGGCAAATTGTTGAAAATGGTGAAACAAGGGAGGGGGCTATTGTGGGAGGAGGCCGCTTTTCTGGGAAAAAAGGAGGAGAGTGATCAGGAAGGGAAAAAAAAACGTTTGCTAATAAGGAGAGGACGCCAAGTTTGTGCGTTAAAAAAAAGAATTATTACCCATCTAATCTCGCAGAACAGCAGGGGGATTATCAATTGCGATCCCAGTAGAAATGGGGATTCTTTCCTTCTTCTCCTCTGCTCTGCTCATCAGTAGAGGATTCCTGAACCTATTGTCCACGCCAGAGATACCAGCGCAAAGGGCTTCTTTGAAGTGACTCATGATATTTCACACCTCATATGTGCAGATTTCCTACATGCTCCTGGTGTGCAGAGACCATTACTTGTGAGGTTTTCAACTGTGATTCATGAGCGGGGCAATCCTGAGATACGGTTTTGCTGTGAAATTCTACACTAGAGAAGGAAACTTTGACATGGTGTGGAAAATGGTCCAAAATTGTTCGAAAGCTTCCAGATCTTGAAATTCAATGTTACTCTTGTTGAGATAGAAGTCCTCTTGATGCTCACTGTTCTTTCTTTCAGCAATCAAAGAGCTATCTGCACTTCTAAGTGGCAGAATTCTGGCAAAGTGCCTGGGGGAAGAAAAAGCAAGGACAGATTATGATGTGGAAATTATTGAACAGCCATAACAGATTCTGCTTCCAGATGATAACTGCCAATGATTGATACAATGATGATGATTGACACGTTACTTCTGGTATTGATTAAACACTCTTTCTACAGTACCTGCATGTTTACCACTCATTACTTCCAAAACCCCTGAGAAACCATTGATGGATCTGGTCTGATTTGCCATTAAATCACTCTTCTGTACCTGAATACAAAGATGTCTTCTTGATCCTATTCCAACCTCTTAGATCTTACTTCAGATTACTTTGTTCCTTTTGGGAGAGACAGGCTATTTATATGACATGAGTTTTTGTCAAGACGTTTATTAGAGATGCTCCCAATCAAATGTAGCTAATTGTATGTCTCATATTATCTGAAATTGAGCTTTCAAATTGAATCTGATCTCACTAATTGATCTTCTATCCTGAAATTATACAAGGTCCTCCGTGGTCACGACTTTTCTCTCCAAAACCCTTCGATATCTTTGGTGAACCAGACGTGAAAGCGTCGCATTAAAAAAATTTCAGGATGGGAGATACTTCAACATCAATTTCAGCCTCTTCTACGATTCTTGCTTTGTCCTCTACTTCAGCTCTGTCATTGACTGCTGCTTCAAGTACTTCAACAGATGATTTAAAGCAGATTTTGCAGAATATGTCTATGTATATGTAGCTTCAAAATCAGTAGACACAATTGTATATGCAGCGGCAGCAGCATTTGCATCAACAGTAGTTGTCTCAGCAATGGCAACTATATTTAGAGCAAGAGAATGCAATCAGCGCGACTAAGACGATTGAAGCAGTTGAGAATGAAAAGAAGCTATTTGATGGCCATAATGTATCGGCTTATTTGAAGATGTATGAGATCAAGATGGGATTTTTTGGAGTACCAACAGGACTTATGAGTAAGTATTTTCTCTACCTTGTCACACCTGCCTTGAGGGTAAAAGTGACTGATCTTTTCCTTCAAAATTCGCATTGGCAAGATTTTAAGAAGGCCCTAAAAGAATAGTATTTCCTTGAGGACTTTGGGATGGCTACTCGGCAGTCATTCCGAGAGTGGGTCTACATGCTAAACAAAGGTCTAGCTGCTTCAGAATTGATACAAGAATTTGAAGAGTTGTATAGTCAGCTTGATGCCATTGAACAAAGATCATTGGATGTTGAGAAAGTTGAGCTTTTCTTGCAAGCTGCAGATCCTGCTCTTCAGGAAGAATTAGGAGAGCTTCTTGAGGATCGCACGAAGCCTATGGGTCTTAAAACGGATTGGCAAGATGCCCAGATGCGGTCTCGACTTTGACCAAGAGGCGGATATGGAAGACCCGCTTACAGAATGAATCCATGACACCGACGCTGTCTTCTGCTCCTATGTCTGCTTCTACCCCTATCATTTCTTCTCTTCCTCATCTAGTTACTTGGCCTATGCCAGTGCCTACTGTTTCTACTCCTCTTGTTCCTCCTGTTCCAAGACCGATGCCTGCTCCTTCTGCTCCAAAACCATCCGCTCCGTCAGTTCCTTTCTCTCTTGATGACATAATCAAAGGCATAACGGATTTGACACTGGAGTCAGTTAAAGCAAAATTGGTGGGAAAATTGAAAGAGCAGTTTGCTTCGACTGCGCCTACTATTTCTTCTAGTGCTCCTATTGTACCTAGGAGAGATTGAAGATGTATTTTGTGTGAAAGTACAGACCATCAGCATTGCAGGGATTGTGAATCTTTTCAAGATGCAAGGAGGAAGAATTTGGTATTTTGGGGACAAGATGGCAAGATCTGGTTGACTGAAACAGGAGCTCCGCTTGCTACCAATTTTGGGAAAGGCGGAATGAAGAAATTAGTAGATGATATGGCTGTGCATACTTCTTTTGTGGCAACTAGAGGAGATGCTTCTGCATATGCAGTCCAGATTGAGAAAGGATTAGAGAATCAGCCAGCATTATAGACCTATGCTATGGAGACGGCAAACAAGGGGAAAATTCAACAGACTGTTTTGACTAGTGCAGGTTCTAGCATCAGATCTGAGACAGGTTGGGATTCGCCTGTTGACAGGTACACTATTTATGCCTACTTGGCTAAGTCTCAGGGAGCAGATGTACTTGTTGAGGAGAAGCGTAAGAGGGATGAAGAGAATCCAAATGCAGCTAAAAAGACTAGAGGGGGTGAGTTTGTTATTCCACCTATTGCAGGGTCGTCTTTGAGACGAGGCCCAAAACAACAGATGGAAGATGCTCAAAAGAAAGAAAATAGGCAAGAGCCTAGAGAGAGAAAGTAGCCAGGCTTTAGATTGATGTCCGATATTGAGACATCTACGGACATGAAGAAAATCTTTAATGATAAGATACTTGGCAGTGAGGCGACTTTTACTATTTTTGAGGTTTTGGGCATCTCGAAAACAGAGTTTCAAGATCAGTTCCAAGAAGTCCTAAAGAGGAAAAGACATGCATTGCCTACTATTGATACACAGGGAGTTTTGATTGGGGAGTTGGATGAGGATGAGGATGAGGTTATGGTTGAGAATGCTTCTGTTTTTCTGCAGACAGAGAAGAGGGTTCAGCCTATGCATTATGTTGAAACTGATGAGCCTATCTTGGTATCGCGTAGTCACTTTTCGCGGAGTCATTGGGCTAGAGAAACTACAGAAACAATGGTAAAAATTGGAGAGAAACATGTGCCTTATGTTGCTTTGGTGGATCATGGTTCAGAGATTAATCTCATAGTTTGTGGAGTTTATGAAAGTAATAGATGGCCTATGGATGCAGAGCATGGGTGGCGTATGAGAGCCGCCAACAATACTGTAGGTGATTTGTATGCTGCCTGTCTCAGTGTCAGGATTTCTACTGGAGATGTAGAGGAGGATTTCCATTTCTTTGTGTAGGATTCATGCTCTTATCCCATAATTCTTGGACAGCCATTCATCACAGAGATGCGCATGGAGACGAAAGTAATGGATGATGGATCTGCTTATGTACGGATTCGAAGTAAAGATGGTATGAGAGAAGTTTAGTTTATGACTGTGTGTGTTAACCATGCAAGAAACAGGGATACTCTTCGAGATGCACCATTGCCCACTGTGAGGGATTCGGGTTTTCATTAGGTACTGCTGTCCCGCGAGACGACGGTGGTACAGAGTAGAGGAGATTGGAGTTCTCGCCTCCTAGTAGCAGTGTTTTCTCCTCCAGTTTTGTTGGAATTTCAGCAAACAGTTCGATGAGTTATTAGAAGATTTCTAAGTTTGCTAGAGTTGCCAGGCAGTACATATGCAGGAATGATAAAATTTTGAAAAATGCAGGTATTTTAGAGGATGATGAGCATATAGATGGGATGTATGATAGTATGGTTTGTGCAGATACGATGACGGAGATGGAAAATATGCTGAAAACTGATATGCAGAGTTGTCACAGTAATGTATCAGTGCAGTCTCTAGAGATGTTTCATGAAATTTTAGATTTTGTGTCACAGATAGAGTCAGAGGCTGAGGTGACTCAGCAAAAAGTATTGAGTGTTGAAGAAATTCAGCAAACAAAGTTTCCGATTGATTATGATCAGCCTATAGAGACACAGAGGACTGAAAACTTTCAGCCAACTGAGTTTACTGTTGAAATATTTCAGCATCCAGAGTTTAGGGCTGTTCCTATGCAGTCCATAAAGTAGAGGGATGAGGATATTCAACCACCAGAGTGCTGAATTGCTGATTTACAACAAGATTTGAGTAATGCAAAGGATCATAATGAAGCCAGGGTTGACATGAAATACAAGACTGTGGATAAGAAGGTGAAGCGGGTAGCTGTACGCTTCCACCTGACAGTGATCAGCAAATAGAGAGGGCTGCCAAACAGCTAATTTTCAACAGAGACTCTTGCTGAATTAAAAATTGGAAATGGTGATTTCTTGCTACCCACAGAGAAGCAATGCTTTCAGGATATGCTTGAGCGACATGGAAGGGGGTTTACTTTTTTCTCGCATGAGATTGGATGTGTGAATCCAAATATTATTGCTCCTATGGTGATCTTTACTATTCCTCATATTCCATGGAACCTCTGACCTATTCCAGTGCCTAAGGCACACCTGCCAAAGTTAATTGACTTGTGGAATGAGAAAATCAGGATGGGAATCCTAGATCCGTCATCTGCACCATACTCAAATAGGTGGTTTACGGTTCCAAAGAAGAATGGTACTCTCCGATTTATACAGGACATGCAGCCAGTAAACATAGTTATTATCAGAAATGTTGGTATAGGTCCAGTTGTGGATGAGTTTGCAGAAGCATTTGCTGGATGTGCCATCTATTCTTTAGGTGATCTGTATTCGGGATATGACCAGTTTCAGCTGGCTTTGGAAAGCAGGGACATAACCACTATGAGAACTCCTATTGGGCTTGTCAAGATGTGTACCTTGCCTCAAGGTGCCACTAATTCTGTTGCGCATATGATGAATGCCATGCATAAGGTCCTTCGTGAGTATATACCTCAGCTTACCATGCCTTTCTTGGATGATGTGCCCATTAGGGGGTGTGCAGAAGAAGAGAAGAATGAGAGTCTAAATGAGCAGGGATGCAGATACTTTGTGGCTGATCATATTTCAGCTTGTGAGAAGATTTTGGCCAGGTTAGAAGAAGTGACCTTGACACTATCAGGGCAAAAATCTGTTTTTGGAGTAAATGAGGTTGTCATTGTTGGACATATGTGTGGGTATTATGGCAGGAAACCTTCACTTGAGAAGATGGATGCTATAGGCAAGATTACGGAGTATTGTTCTACCACTTTAGAGGTACAGAGATTCATTGGAGCCTGTGTGTTTTACATGATTTGGATTCCCCATTTTACACACATAGCAGATTGTTTATATCAACTGCTTCAAAAGGGGCAAAAATTTTATTGGGATGAGAGCCACACTAGAGCCATGCAAAAATTGAAGAAGTTATTGCAGATTGCTCCTACTCTCAGGAAAGCAGATTATAATTGGGGAAGGCCTATTGTATTGACAGTTGACACTAGTCCAATTGGCATAGGTTGGGCTATGGGTCAAGATGATGCAGATGGAAACATGTATGCTATTCGGTTTGGGGCGAAAGTCCTAAACGAGAGACAGAGGAGGTTTCTGCAAATCAAGAGGGAATTATTGGGAATTGTTACGACTTTCAAATGTGACAAGGAGTACTTTATTGGAGCCTTAGTTGTGGTAGAGACAGATTGCTTGCCATTGATAGGTATGATTATGAGTTGCTCTACTTTGGATATAGCTATGCTGAGATGGATTGCATACATCAAGTCATTAAATCCAGAATCTAAACACATAGCAGGGAAGGATAATCCACTGGTGGCAGATATGCTGTCTAGAGCCAGATATGATGATGAGGAGACACTATTTGCAGAAGAGGATGATGCAAAAATTTCAGTCGCTATGGTTGATCATGTTTGTCATGTCTATGATATTGTGGCTTTTATAGAAGAACTCTATGTTGGAGATTGGTTGCAAATTGGCAAATAGCTTAGTACACTAAGCAAAAGAGATGAATGGACAGATAAAGAGTTCAAGAAGATAAGAAGAAAAGCCTATGGTTATTTCCTCAAAGACGGATTTCTTTGGAAGCACCCGAAGAAAAGAGGTGGATTACCATTGCGGGTTGTCTGCGATAAAGAGACCCAGTTACAGGTGATGAGGGAGTTTCATAAGAGTCCTTGGGCTGGTCATAGAGGAGTGTGGGCTACTTATGAGAAAATCAAGGAGAAATATTGGTGGAAAGACATATATAAAGATGTTTCTCACTTTGTAGAGACTTGCAGAGACTATCCGATGTATTCCGTAGTGCGTCATCGAGATGAGCTTCATCCGACCTATCCATTATGCGTTCATTACAAGTGGGTAGTTGACTTGGTTACTATGCCAATGGGTCTATGGCAGATGAGGTATATTGTTTTGGCTAGAGAGGATCTTACCAATCATGTTGAGGGTAGACCTTTGAGAACGAAGACCACTAGTGCAGTGTGTAAGTTCTTATTGGAAGAAATTTTTTGCAGGTATGGCTGCGTGGGTAAGGTCACTGCAGATCGTGGAGAATTGGATGCAGATGAAGCTAAGGAGTTTTTCTCTCAACTAGGAATCAAGTTGACTCTAACCACAGCATATAATCCAGAGGAAAATGGAAAGAGTGAAAGAGGGCATCCGTTGATAGTGAAAGCATTAGCCAAAGCATGCAGAGGAAGGTTTGGAGAATGGCCGAGACTTCTACCATTTGCTTTGTGGGCTGATCGTACGACTCAGTGTTACCACAAGATATATGCCCGCAGAGTTGATGTATGGTCAGAAACCGATTATGCCGACTGAGACTTGTGCTTTGACTTGGTCAGTTTTACCTTGGCAGGAGGATTTGATGAGAGAGGAACTTTTAGCTCTTCGGATTCGGTATTTGGAGAGAAGACCAGAGGATACTCAGCTAGCTATTGACAGGTTGAAGGTTGCTAGACTAAGAAATAAGGACAGGTTTGACAACAGGCATCGATTGCGGCCTAGAGCAATAGAAGAGGGAGACTGGGTATTAGTCTTTGATAGCAGCCTTAAAGACCAGCATACTGCACTTCGGAAGATGGTGAAAAGATGGTTTGGGCCGTACATAGTCAGACATGTCTTTGATAATGCAACATATGAGCTGATAGAATTGGATGGGACAGTGCTTAGAGTGCCTATTGCAGGAAAAAGAATCAAGATTTTCAAGAAAAGAGATGATGAGGATTATGCATTGGAAGAATTTGCAAGAGAAGAGCAACGAGAAGAAACTCTAATAGAAGAGACAGATGATATGACAGATAATCTTGCTGATATACCGGAAATACACAATGAACAGATTGATCTATTCATGGATCTTGATGATAATGATCCTGGATAGTTGGCCCATCCGGAGGATGCGCAGGATCAGAGGGGGTGGATATCGTACTGCTGCGCATTCGAGGTGTGGAATCCACCAAAAAGTTGTGTGTGACATTTGTTACTTTGTACATACTTAGTTGTTGTGTTTGCATTTTTGTTCTGCGTGCCAGTATAGTGGAGAGGGGTTTGGAAGTGAATATATTTGTGGGAAGCATAGTGGTGGAGATTTTTGGAAAGTTTGGCTCAGTTTCAGAAGCACTAGAAGATCGATTACCATCTACCTTGGATCTTGCAATGGAGGTGAAGAGGAAGAAGAAACACTGAGCTTGTACATTCAAACTTTGCAAGGGGTTGTTGTTCATAGTCTTAAGGGGCACAAAGATATCGTGTATTGTGTGGCCTATTCAAGGGATGGTAAAAGATTTGCATCAGGAGGAGCGGACAAGACAGTGATTACCTGGATTTATAAAGCGTCGGGCATAGATCTGGTCAGATTTGCTAGTAGATCAGGGAACTACATTTGCAATCAATTTGTTAATAATGCAAATATATGCTGAAAGTATAAATCAAGTGAAGGCCATTTTGCAGCATATGTGGAACATGGCCTTGGTGATGAGGCACTGAAATGTTCTCAACAAATGCAACTTGAAGGTTGCAGCCTTGATCCCATCACATTCGTTTCCATCTTGAAGGCATCTAGTATCACAGGAGCTCGAGAAACAAGTTATCAAATACATAGAGAAGTAATTACTAGGGGATTTGGAACAGATGTGTACATCGGCAGCACACTGGTAGACATGTACATCAATTGTGGATCATTGGCAAAGGCATGCCAAATTTTTTATGCACTACCTGTTCGAGATGTAGTTGTCTGATTTGCATTGATTGCAGGATACGCTGAACATGGTCTCAATGAGAAAGTACTGGAATGTTTCCAACGTCTACAGCTGGATGGTATTTCTGCAGATGCTATCACATTTATTATCTGCTTGAAAGCATGTGGCAGTAGAGGAGCCACAAAAGCAGGTTGAGAGATCCATGCTGAGATCAAGAAATCAGGATTAGAAACAGTTTTTTTAATAGGAAACACGCTGATAGACATGTATGGCAGATGTGGGTTGTATGCAGAAGGGCAGAAAGTGTTTGACAAACTGCTTGTTAAAGACATTGTCTCATGGACTGTAATGATAAAGGCATACGTTGATAACCATGAGGGCAATTTGGCTTTACAATGTTTTGAGGAAATGAAAGAGCAGGGTATATCTGTGGATACTGTCCTAGTTGTTCTCTGGTTAAAAGCTTGTGATACTACTCAAGCCTTGGAGACAGGTCGAGAAATACATGCAGAGTTGAGGAAATCAGGGCTGGAAAAAAACATTTTTGTTGGTAACACATTGATTGGCATGTATGGGAAGTGTGGATCAGTTTGTAGAAGGACGAGAGGTGTTTGATCAGTTGCTTGTTTGAGATGCAGTGTCATGGGCTGCATTGGTTGCATCTTATGCTCAGCATGGGCTTGGTGAATAAATTTTAGATTGTTTTAAACAAATGGTAGTGGAAGATGTGTCTGTGGGTGCCATTACTTTGCTCTTTGTTTGAGAGCTTGTGCCACCTTAGGAGCTTTAGATACAGGCCGAGAACTCCATGTAGAGATATACAAAAGGGGACTGGATAAAGAGCTTCATGTTGGCAACACACTTGTGACTTTGTACAACATAGCTGTGGCTTGTTTACAGAATCACGGCAGGTGTTCAGTTCAAGACATAGTTTCATGGAATGCACTTATCATAGGAATTACTGGAGGTGGGCGGCAAATTGTTGAAAACGGTGAAAGAGGGGAGGGGGCTATTGTGGGATTTTCTGGGAAAAAAGGAGGAGAGTGATCAGGAAGGGAAAAAACAAATGATTGCTAATAAGGAGAGGACGCCAAGTTTGTGCGTTAAAAAAAAAAATTACCCGTTTAATCTCGCAGAACAGCAGGGGGATTATCAATTGCGATCCCAGCAGAATTCCTGAACGTATTGTCCATGCCAGAGGTACCAGCGCAAAGGGCTTCTTTGAAGTGACTCATGATATTTCACACCTCATAAGTGCAGATTTTCTACGTGCTCCTGGTGTGCAGAGAACATTACTTGTCAGGTTTTCAACTGTGATTCATGAGCGGGGCAGTCCTGAGACATGGTTTTGCTGTGAAATTCTACACTGAGAAGGAAACTTTGACATGGTGTGGAAAATGGTCCAAAATTGTTCGAAAGCTTCCAGATCCTAAAATTCAATGCTACTCCTGTTGAGAAAGAAGTCCTCTTTATGCTGACTGTTCTTTCTTTCAGCAAATCAAAGAGCTATCTGCACTTCTAAGTGGCATAATTCCGGCAAAGTGCTAGGGGGAGTAAAAATCAAGGACAGATTATGATGTGGAAATTACTGAACAGCCATAACAGATTCTGCTTTTAGATGATAACTCCCAATGATTGATACAATGATGCTGATTGATGCATTACTTATGGTTTTGATTAAACACTCTTTCTATAGTAATCTTCCACTGCTTGCAACCAAGTTCTGCTTCACCAAGGCTTAAACAATTGGGTCAAACCTTTGGAATTGTGCGAAATTGACAATTACCTGCATGTTTACCACTCATTACTTCCAAAACCCTTGAGAAACCATTGATGGATCTGGTCTGATTTGCCATTAAATCACTCTTCTGTACCTGAATACAAAGATGTCTTCTTGATCCTATTCCAACCTCTTAGATCTTACTTCAGATTACTTTGTTCCTTTTGGGAGAGACATGCTATTTATATGACATGAGTTTTTGTCAAGACGTTTATTGGAGATGCTCCCAATCAGATGTAGCTGATTGTATGTCTCATATTATCTGAAATTGAGCTTTCAAATTGAATCTGATCTCACTAGATTGATCTTCTATCCTGAAATTAGACAAGGTCCTCCGTGGTTGCGACTTTGCTTTCGAAAACCCTTCGACAGCGCCTCGACTAGTACGTGGTGCATTTCGTGCTCACACATGCATCTCCGCAACAATCTGTCTTGCCCTAGCTGATAGAGTTGGCCTATTATTAACTAATAGGGTTGGATTTTGAGAATGAGTCGCCTCAGTCAGGCCTTTTCTATGGGTTGGTCAAGTAGTCTATACTCAAGCACTTGAACCATGTTGTATGCCTAGTATGGCATCAAGTTGGTTCTAAACATGTCTCTTTCGCTAGTAGATAGGGTGTATAGATGTGCATCTAGCAATTTGTCTCCAATGCCCTATCATCTAACGACTTCTCACCTAGGTATGTAAGACATATGATTAGCCATATAGTGTTTCTTTCCCTTGCGTACGATGAAAAAGAAGTCAAATTCAAGAAGCAAAAGTAATCGTCGAGCTATATGCATCCTATAGCGCAAGGTTTGTTTACTAGATACAGCAAGGCTTGATGGTCAACAAAGAAAATAAAGGGCATAGCCAGAAGATAATGCTGAATTTTCTTTATGAAAAACACCATCACTAGCCCCTCTCCTTTGTTTGTGTGAGTAATTCATTTCTGTATAACTATGAGTTATTTGCTAGCAAATTTTAGTAGATAGTCGAGATTGTGGTCACCAAGCTAGCACAACACAGCTCCTAGTGTGGATTTCGATCACCAGGATGATTGTCCCTCTTGGTAGCAGCGTTTAACTTCTTGTAGTTGACGCACACTCTAATCTTTCCATTCTTCTTCAGTATGGTCACTATAGGCGAGACCCAATCTGTGTGCTCAATCTCATAAATGAAACGTGCCCTTAGCAGCTTGTCAATTTCTTTCTTGATAAAGTGAGCATGCTTGGGATTCATAGGGTACGATCGCTACTTTTGATCAGCATTGCATCGGGGGTCATGGGGATATTATGAGGTACGACACTTGGATCTACCCCTTTCAGCTCATCGAGGGACCAAGCAAAGACATCCATGTACTCTCACACAAGAGGGCAATGAGACTTTCTTCCTCTTCCTTGGTCAAGGAATCCGCAATAAAGACAAGTGAGGGTATCTCCCCTTCCTTAGGGAGATTAACCTCATTGACTTTGGTTAGCACCTCTATTAGTTCGCTTGCTTGCCCTTGTCATTTGGCTCCTAGCAAGATCACTACCCTCTTGCCTTTCTTAAACTTAGTAAATTGCTTTGGCAAGTCTTGTGGTTTCCTTTGATCTTCAGCCTGTATATCCCTAGACTACTTGTGTTGTTCTTCCTTCAACCTTCGACGCCTTAGGTGGAGTGGCAGGTCCCCTTTGGTGCGTCTGGTCTTAGGTGGTTGTGGCACCTCAAGATCACTGTGTGAACTTACCTCCGACTCATCACCGGTCAACTTGTACAACAACTCAAATTTGACAAGAGAAATTTCCTATGATTTATAGAAATTCAAAGAATAAAGAGAATTTGAACTCCTAAGGTGTTAGAAGGTTGAGTTTTATTGGGTATCCAAACCAACAAGCATTAACCAAATCTTTGTACAAGGTCTTCAAAAACCCAAAGTTAGGGGTTTTTAGGATTTTCACAAAAAGCATCACACCATAAAGGTGAAGGGAGTGAGCCCTAAAGTGAAAGCATGGAGCAGAAGCAAGAGCTATGGTGGAAGAAGCAAGAGTAAGAGAGAGAGACACACATAAGATATGGGAACTCTACTAATCACAATGTGTGATTACTCTTTCCTTTATTCAAATGTCATTGAAAGAATAAAGAATGAAGTGACAATGTGATGGGTATCCACCACTTGCAATGTATAAGTGTGCGGGTATGTAGGTACTGCCAGTGTAACTAATATACGAGTGGCTAGACATAGGCACCTTTATCCCCAACATCCTTCCACTTAAAGGAAAGTTTTCCCACTAATGAGGAGAGAATAAGAAAAAAGTGACAAAGTACAAATCTACATTATTACCACAAGATGAGAAAAGACGTCATCTCATCCAATGGCCATCAACTTCCTAAGGAAGGAAAAATGCTCCGCCGCTGCTGCTGAGAGACTTTTATTGAGCATATCTTTATGTTTTTGATTACTTGAGATCTTGACAAGCTCAATAAACTTATCCTCAATGACCTCTTGAATAAAGTGGTAACACACCTCAATGTGCTTCATTTTCACATGAAAGACTAGATTCTTGGCTGAGTGAATAGCACTCATAGAACCTGAATATAGTGTAGGGATTGCATCAATAATACCAAGGTCTTTGCCACCACTAGATAGCCTAAGGAAAGGCTTCCCTTGCAAGTCTTAGTGGCAGCAATATAATCTGCCTCTATAGTAGATAGGGCGATGTATTTCTGCACCTTCGACATCCAAGAAACAACACCTTCAGCAAAGATAAAGACATAGCCAAAGGTGGACTTCTTCCTGCTATCTACATGTCCTGCACAATCAAAGTTAATGTATCCCATGACTCCTATATCCTAGCCACCATAATAGATGCACATAGCTGTTGTGCCCTTTAAATATCTTATGATATCCTTGGTAGCATCCCAATGCCATCTTCCAGGTGTAGCCATATAGCATGTCACAACTCCCATTGCAAATGCTATGTCACACGATGAGTGTTGCTAGTGTCCACCTGGGTTGTAGAGCTAGGTGTGGATATGGTGGTGGTAGTGGTGGCCACCAAGAGAGTAACGTCATATTCATTCAACATTTGGTGGATCTTCTCTGGGAAACCTCCCAGATCAAGCTCCTCATTACGTGCGCGATCTAAGATGTATCCTCTGTGCCCCAAAGGGTGGGGTTCTACACTCTCTCAACCAGTTGTTTCTCCCCAAGCCTTGCATTTGTACAAAAGGCATCTTGGCCATCTCAGCCTTCTACTCATCACATTGTGGAAAATCGGCTTGACTAACCTTCATGTGAGAAGGTAAAAGACAACCAATCCTACATATGAAACTGCTCAAGGACCTTTTGGATGTACTCCTTCTGCGATAAGTAGAGGATCCCCTTAGAGAAATTGTGCGTAATGTGCATCCCAAGAATATGTGAGGCCTATCGCATGTCCTTGATTTCAAATATCTTCTTAATTTGACCTTTCAAGGCATTCAACTCATCATGAGCTCTCCCAACAATCGACATATCATCCACATAAAGGATCAAAATCATAAGGTTGTCATTACGAGCCTCACATAATACCACTAGAGAGTTGCTATTACATATGTTTAAAGGAGAGGAAAATACAAAGTAGAGAATGGTGGTTGGTTCTCGGCGTGCCGACGGGTGGTACTTCTCTACTTTTCCTCATTTCTTTCACGTGCTTCGCTTGAATGCAACGATTCTTCTTTTTCTTTTATTTCCTTATCTGTATTTATTACTCATTCTCCTATTTCTATGTAGCTAGGATGAATCAATCCAAATGCTTACAAGGGCCTTCTGACCTCAAAATTGGCGAGGCGGGTATTGCATTACTCGGTGTCTTTGTATACGCAAATGGTTACTTCAGGTACAATGCATGCGGCCTCTTCGTAGGAGCCAACTCAACCATCCATCTGTTTTTATGTATGAGTCAAACTAAAAACAGAAAACGGTGGGTGGGATCGTTGGCCGTGGCCGGGCAGCTAGGGGGGGGGTCAATTTTCTTCATTTCTTTCTTTTGCTTCCTTATTTTTTTATTAATTATTACTTTTCTTACTCTTCTCTTCTTGTGGTTTGTTGTTGTTGTGCTGTTCCGTTCGTTGTTATGTTAAGGTAAAGTAAGGTGGTGGCAGGGGGCCGTCCCAAGCCTCCCGCGACAAGGCCGAGCATCCCCGTCCATGCCTTACCCCTCGCGAGAGACAAGCTCTCGGACGGCGGGTGGCATGGAGAGCTCACTCGGCCAACGACGACTCCGTTGCATCGTATCTCCACCAACGCGGGGTCTGCAACAAGGAGAGCCCACCGGGGACAGACGAGGTAGGCGACGCTGCTCTCCGCACAATTTATACGCAAAGCCCGGATTGCACGCCGTTGCATGTGGGATACGCGGGATGCAACAGTGTTGAAGGATAAGGCATCCTACCATCCCACGTAACGAACGGTGTTATATATGGGTTCGTTGCGAGGCTTTAAAGAGCTAGTTGTTAAGGGCAAAAGTTTAGTAGCAATTTTCTTTTGTGGCACAATCCTACTACTTTGAATGTATAATGTGCATTTAAGAGGAATGTGAATGGAAGAAACACACTTTGAGATCCTACTCAGATTGAAAGGAAAGTTTGAAGCGTGGCCCAAGCTGTTGGGAGAATTTTCCTAATAAGTTCCAAAGGCAAGATTCTCAAGCAAAATGATTGCATAGTCAAATCCATGAGCTATAGCCACCCAATGTCCATCAACTAAAGAAAAAGATAAGAGTGCGCTTAATGGTGTATGGGCAAGTAGATGTAGCACCAGCACAAAGAGAATGAGAGAATGTGAGAGATGAATCCAAAACTAGCAAAGTATGTTAATGACATAGGACAAAGGCAAACAAAGATCTTAAAGAACAAAAGAAAAGGCTAAAAATGATGCAAAGAAAAAGGAGACAAAACTAGAAGCTCCTTGAAAACGTTGTCATGCGGCTAATATACCCCTAGGAGAGGGTGAAGAAGACTATAATTTATGATATGATTTAAGGGAAAGAAGAGCTAATATATCTTTCTCTTAGCTCATGGAATTATATCCAAGATGCACAAGTCAATGGAAAAGGTTGATAAACCCGAAAGCCAAAGAAAAAAAATGAAAGGAACAATCAGAGTGGTAAGTGTAGAAGAGCTTCCCAATATATTGTTGAGATATTTTGCAATCACACCTACTTCAGTCCCTTTGTAAGGAGCAATGAGGGCTCATGACCAAAATCCCATACATGCACGGTAGGAGAAAGTGCCACCACTCAATTCCTATAAAGCATTGTACTTGCACTCGTTTTCTAATGCAATGATAGTACTCTTTTCTTTCCAGTAAAGTGTCTATGTCAATGTACACACACAAGCTTGTGTTTATGAGTCCAAGTCTCAATCTTGGAACCTAATTCAGTTGTGTGACAATTTTTCCTTGTCTGGGTCAATGTCTTCATGAGTTTCTTCTTCCTCTTTCAACCTCCATAGCTTTCGCAACTGCCATGCTCTAGATCCCGCATATTTTAATACGGTATCAGAGACCAGTTGGGCATGCTCCTCCAGCTCCATTCTACTCTCATCTAGCTTAGCTTTAGCTTAGTCCAGATCAAGTCTAGGAGCTCATCTCCCACTCCTTCTTCTCCAAATTTCGACCTTGTGGCAGCCATAGCCACCCTGCACATATCCTGCTTCAAGCCCTTACAACTCTTCAACCAGAAGAGATCTTGATAAATTTTCTTTTGGATAAGTGTTGTTTTGCTCCTAGAGCTTCTCTGTATCACCTTAGAACTTGACATTGCCCTGTCCACTAATCAACATTGTCATTTTTCTCAGGATCTATCATGTGGCCTCCATAGCCAAGCAATACCTAGGCATCTTGGAGCCTATGGATCTCACACTACAAGACACCATTCATCATGATGCCTTCTCGGAAAATCTTCCTCAACATCAGGCGCATCTCTATGCACATCATGCTGCAACATTGGCCATCATATGCTTCAGCATTGCTGAAGATTCGTCACGTTGTCAAAATATGTGCCCATGTTGATCGAATGCTTTGATCCATCTCTGTGCAGCACGATTTTAGTTGCCATCATAGGAGAATGATAGCCCATGAAGTAAGCTTCATCCTCATATAAGAAATTTTCAAAATGATCAAGTATAGCTCCCACAATCAGTAAAAAACCAAGGCTGGGTCAAAACCCTAATCTAGGAAGCCATAGCAAAACTTCACCAAGCTCAAAAATCTTATCATTTTCTCTATCCTGCCACTTGGAACAAACCACTACCACTCCAATCTACTATCCTAGTATCAAATCAAGGAGGAGAAGAGCTTGGATTCATTGACAGAAGATCAACGACCCCGAACTAAGAAGATTTGAGTTCCCGGACATAGTCTTTACATAGTGTGTTTTCACATTGTCATTACTTGTGTCTCTTGACACACTATAATCTGCTCTTTCACTGATAAAATCTAAGAATTATGGAGTTATTTTCTATTGCTCTAGCCATTTAACATGGGCAAAGACTCTCCAACTTCTCGCTTCAAAGGATTCGGGTTTCATACCTGGCAGATCCACATCAAACTCATCCTGATGAAGAAGGGCCTCTGGGCCATTACTACTGGAAAAGAAAAGAAGCCTCATGATGTGGACCTTGCAGTCACTTGGAAAAAGAATGATGATAAGGCTCATGCCATTATGAAATTGGAGCTAGACGATAGCTATATCCACCATGTGGATAATTGTGACACTTCACAGGATACATGGAAGATATTTGACACCTTGTTTAGTGCATAATCTAAATCATCAAAGTATGGTCTCCTGATTGAGTTTTCCAGGCTTGAAATGAAGTCCAGAACATCACTTGCCACACATCTGAATTACATGGAAGGACTTCTAACCCAACTTGCAGGAATCAACATTAAAATGGAAGAAGATGTTTGCATCAGTGCTCTACTTAAAAGTTTACCTCCTGAATATAATAATATATCAACAACTCTAATCAATATGCCAAACCCTGAACTTGTTGATATCCAGGCATCACTGTTAGAGGAGGAAAAGAAGCTAAAAACTAAGGAAGAACCAAGCATCTCTAGAGATGAACATGCATTATATGTTGGCAACAGGTACAAAGGCAAGAGGGATCAACTCTTTTGTGACTTCTACAAAAGGACCGAACACATTGAGAAGTTCTGCCAAGCCAAAAAGAGGTCCCAAAAGGCCTATCTAGTTGCAGTCAAAGAAGAAGAAGAAAATGGACCAAAGAAAGAAGAAGAAGAAGAAGACCACCACGAGAAGGACAAACCTCATCACTCCTTCTATTCAGATAGACTTTTTTAGCTTTGTATTTCCTAGCCCTAATGCTTCAGACCTAAACTTGTAAACTCCTCAGTTAGCCTTCTACTACAGCCTCTGTACACTTTGTGAGGCCCCTGCTACAGCCTCTAGATGACCACCATGTTTGTGGTATCCATACTTAGCCTTTTCTGCGATAGCCTCTGGTGTTTTGCCTTGTTTATGGTGTGCCAACACTTTACAAGTGTTGCTCTCACTAAAGCCTCTACACACTTTGTTCTTCTGATTGTGATTGAGGAGGGGTGTTGAGATATTTTGCAATCATACCTACTTCAATCCCTTTGTAAGGAGCAGTGAGGGCTCAGGACAAGAATCCCATATGCACAATTAAAAAAAAGTGCCACCACTCAATTCCTATAAAGCATTGTACTTGCACTCTTTTTCTAATGCAATGATAGTACTCTTTTCTTTTCAGTGAAGTGTCTATGTAACTATACACATACAATATTTGAAACGAGTATTTACGAGGCACCTATCAAGGTAAATTGTTATATAATTATATATGGTTTAGGATCATTTCCTTTTATATTAGAGAGGTACTATCTTAGAAATACAAGAGTGATATAAGACTTGATAACAATATACGAAAAATGTAGAGTGCTAAGAATATTTTAAATGACAATAAGAAAGAAATTCACTCAAGATGATATAGAAGAGAAAAGGGATTTGTAAAGTTCAAGAGAAGAAGAAAAAGAAGATCAAAGCTCTGAGATCAAGAACCCCGATGTTTTTAGATATGCTCAATGTCGCACCCTTGTAAGGTGCCACCAAAGGTCCATGGTGCTCTAAGATGTAACGTCCCCATTATGAGGGGAAGCCATGTGTGAGCATAGACATTTGTTGGGTCTTGACTTGTATATCAGATGAGGTATATATGATTAGATGGAAAAAAGGTGACATTTGTGGATCTAGCCTTTGGGTTAGATACAGTAGTTATGATGGTAGCAACTGGAGGCACAATCCATCGAGTTGCCAGGTAGGTGTGGGAGTTATCAGGGACCCCTATTTTGGGATCTAGGGACCGCCAAAGTGGTCCTTCGCTGGGGGGATCTTAGGGGGGTCAACAAGCCCCTTGACAAGGATCAGAGAGTAGCACCCTTGGCCCCTTGGCCCAACCTTAAAGAAAATATTTCTTGGAATATTCCCTAGCCGACTAATGAATGTTCATAATATGGTTGGACATGCCGACTAGACTACAAGCAAAGCCCCTCAAAAGCCATCATCAATCTATCTTTCACCCAATGAGAGTTCTTCCAGCTATCCTTAAGGCCTTTGTCTATCATTTGTTTGGATCACCATCTAAGCCTCATAGTGAAAGCACAAGGATGACTAAATCTATCTTTGTATCAATTGGTTTGAAATTAAAGTACTTTTTTTATTCTCATAGTTGTTGTATGGTCTCTACTCCTTGCTAATATTTTGTTTATTACGTCGTGTAGTTTCTGCATGGTAGGGGGCTGTAAGAAGTAAAGAGTTCTTGAGAGGCAAGGGCTTCAATATGAAAGATAAGAAATTTCATTTGCTACATCAGGTAGTGGTGCTGGCACATCAAGTGGTAGTGGTATTGTATCGATAATTCAAACACTTAGGATTGGTCCACCAGCCTTCAATGAAGGCAAGTTAGATGGTAGAAACTACACTTTGTGAAAGTTTAAAATTACAACTATCATTGATTCTTATAAGCTTCTTAAGATAATGATGAGGGCATACCCAACACCCCAACCCATCCCTGGCCCATCAAATTTGAGTATCATGATTCCTCCAAATATAGATGCATTGTGTGACTTAGTTACACAGTATTCTAACTTTATTTTGACCTTGATTCAGCATACAACCAAGGCATCAAAAGCTTGAAACATAATGAGGAGAAAATAGAAAACGCAAAATCAAGCATAGATTTAAAACTTGGAGACTCAACTAGTAGTAGAGAAGTTTGCTAAAGGAGAGATAGATGAAGCATTCATCATTGTGATCAAGAATTTATGTGACTAGATGGTTGATGTTAGGATATAAAAGACTAGTGAGGAGCTAGATTAGAGATGTCTTCAAATTTTCCCACTAAAGTTTAATGGACGAATAACTACCCTAAACACTCAAGTGAGATTCCAAGCTTTGATGTTTAAGGAGTTTTGTACACTACAAATGGAGGAGGAGTTGCAGGTAAAAGCTTACGAGAAGATAGCAATAGTGGAGATGCTGCATTATCTACAAATGAAAGGCAAAGGTGATTTCTCTACGAATGGTGACAAAAAGAAGAAGGGTGGAAAGAAAAAGGTGTTGCATTTTCTATGAACATGAAAAGAAAAGATTATTTCTCTACGAATGGTGACAAAAAGAAGAAGTGTGGTAAAAAAAAATTTCAAGAAGAGTGCTTCTACTACAAGAAGTAAGGATATGCGATTGTAGATTGCGTGTTAATAAGGCAGATGAAAAGAATAGTACCCTGAAGAGTAAAGGAAAGGAGAGAAGTCAATATGGCTGAACAAGAGTTGGATTTATTCATGGCAAGCATTGAGAAAGTTTGTTCCTTTAGTGCAAGAAATATCTACCATTGACTGATGGGTATTGGATAGTTGTGTCTCTTGTTGCATGACCAATAAGAAAGGTCTGATAGTTCTATAATGCCTTTGCAAGAATCCATTACTATGACTCTTGGAAATAATGCAAAATGTCCTACTAAGGATACAGGTACTTTTTCCTTTATTTTTCAAATGGTGATTTCAAAAATCCTTCATTGGCCATGAGGTGAGGTTCATTAAGACAAGTGTAAAAATCATTTACAGTTCTAGCAAAGCTATTGGCAAAGAAGAAATAAGGAACAACATGTATTAGCTCAGTTCTCTTACAGCCAGTGTTGGTGTGGGTGCAAGTAAGCCTCGGTATGAAAGATTTGGTCACATTGATTTTGCAGTGTTAAAAGAGATGCTTAAGCAATGTATGATTGCTCACCTACTCGCACTAGCTGAAATAAAGGACAAGAAAGCAAGATTATAGTGAGGGATCCTCTAGAGTTAGTGCATGCTGACTTGTATGGTAAAAGGCCTACACATGCATAATTTGGGAGGATCCTCTTGTTTTATGTTGATTGTTGACGACAATAGTAAGAAGATGTGGGTGTAAATCCTTCGTGATAAGGCTCAAGATTTTGGTAAGTTGAAAGGATGTCTAAAACTTGTTGAGAATGAATAGGAAAAGTGTGAAGAAGTTTAAAATAGATGGTGGTGCTGAGCTCAAATCAAAGGAGCTTGAAGTCTTGATCACGTATTAAACATGTTCAAATCCAGTATCACTATGTGCGTGACTTGATCGAGGATGGGATAGTAGAGGTCATCTACTATCCAAGGAAGGATAATGGAGCATATATCTTCATCAAAGCTCTTATACAAAGGATCTGCTTCGAGCTTATCTTTAGAGACTCACCATTAGGCTGAGGATGTAGTTCAAGGACATTGAGGGGGGATATTAGATATCCTCAATGGCTAACCTTCGTAAGGTGCCACATCAATGGTCCATGATAGTCTAAGTTGTAAGGCCCTCATTATAGGGAGAAGCCATGTGTGAGCATGAATATTGGTTGGGTCTCAACTTGTATTTTAGATAAGGTCAATGTGGTTGGATGGCAAAAAGGTGACCTTTGTGGATCTAGCCTTTGGGTTTGATAGAGTACTTATGCTAGTAGCAACTAGAGTCATAATGTATTGAGTTGTGGGGTGTGGAACTTATCAAGACCCTTATTTTGGGGTGTCAAGGTAGTGCCCCTAGTCCGCGGCCGTCGACAGTCCAGGGAATATTCCCTCACTAACTAGGGGAGGTTCATAATATAATTAGAGAGGCTGATCAGACTATTCTCTCAAGCTATAAAAGGAAGATCCTTCCAAAGCTATCATCAATCTATCTTTCAACTAGTTCGAGTTCTTCTAGCTATCCTTAAGCTCTTCGCCTATTATCGATATAGATCACCATCTATGCTTCAAAGTAGAAGCACATGGGTGGATAGAACCATCTTCGTATTAGTTTGTTTGAACTTAAAGCAGTTTTTATTCTCCTTATAGTTGTTATGTGTTCTCTACTCATTGCTCAAACTCTGCCCGTTGTGCCATGTAATTTCTACATATGTTTCACCCCTTGCTGTAGAAATAAAATTGAAGTATGAAATCAAAGGACGAGGAAGTGGGTAAAGTTGAGGTCTCTCTAATGATATAGAGAAGAGGGATAAATGTAATTGAGAAATAGAAGATGATAATAAAAGTATGGAAGGTGATTAGCTTGGCAAAGTTGAGCTCTCTCTAATGATAGAGAGAAGAGGGATAAGCATAATTAAGAAATCAATGAAAACGTATGTTGAAAGAGATAGGAAGTTAGATTCCAACAGAAGATAATAGAGGTCTTCTGCTTTTATTTAAGAGATGAGAAAGAAATCTCCAAACTTTTAAAGTAAGAGATGAAAAAGAAAAGCAAGAGATTAAATTATATGGAAATCTGAGAAGAAGAGAGTCAATTGGAAGAGAATATAAATCCTTTTATCACAGTGGACTCACTATAAAGTTGGAAAAAGAAAGCTTAGAATGTAAGCAAGAGAGAATCGTTTAAAAAAGAATGTTCAGTTAATAGTTCTTAGTACATGTATAAAGTTAATGTTCGTGCTACTCAGGTAAGTTTCATAACCTTCTTTTTGGGATTTGGACTTAAGGAACATCGAGGTCTCTTGGTAAGAAAAATTTATGAATGTTTATAGTTTACTTAGTTATTTAAAAATACCTTTGATGTTCTTAAATATTTACATAATTATTGGATTTAATAATTAAACCTTGGGTGAGCATGTGGAAAGTGGCAAGCCCAATCTTAATTACTAACTCTTATGGATGGGTGGACACACTCAATCAAGTAACTTCTCAATCAAAGAAATTTTAGGAAGAATCATAGGAGCATAATCACCTTTAGTAGGATAGAACCCAGGCTAATACTATCTTAGGGGAGTGAGCTGAAATAATGCTAGGTTAATGGATGCAACTACCCCTCTCTAGAATTAAGTAATTTTTGGCTACTTGCATATTTCATTGGTTGCAAAGTGACAAATCTTAGATGGGTATTAGAATACTATGAGGATGACTCTCTAGGCTTTCTTTATAGACCATGTTTTCGCTAAGTTTGTTCTTCAACATAGTTGCAAACCTTTCAAGTAAGTTGCATGTTTCTCCTAAGGAGATTCCCTTGGATTCTCTAAAAAAACTTAAGAGAATGACTCATTTTTAAAAATTGGGTAAAAAATAACATATAAGTTTCTAATAATTTTAATTTTGTGCATTTCAAAATAAAAACTACTATGACACAAGGATGTTGATTTATAAACTAGATCATTTTTAAAGGATTTTTTTTCTAGGCAAGGTAGTATCTTAATATCATAAAGTTTATATAGCATAAATTTATATTTTTTCTAGAAATTAATAATAAATTAGGCATGATACATTATAATTATCTCAAAACCTAAAAAATTAATTAGAAAAATTTTGATACTTAATTGACAAGAAATTTATTCATATATATCAATCTTGTATGAAAAAATGTGAAAATAACAATTTTCAAATGCTAATATGGGTTAATAACTTCATATGCAAGAAGAGGTGTCCAACTTCTCATGGGTACTCAATAAATCTAACAATTTGCATTGTCCAAGAATGCATAATTTGATGTCAAAGAGCTAGATGGAGACTCTTGAGTTTTACATGTCTGTGGATGCTCTTTAGGTTTTCATTTTATACATGAGGACTTTGATGGAGACTCTTGAGTTTTACATGTCAGTGGATCCTCTTTAGGTTTTCATTTTATACATGAGGACTTTGAAGGTAGAGCATGTTTTTGTTCAACACCTAAGGGTCCCTAGCTCCTTCATTATTATTTTGCCTCAATGCTTGTGCGGTCTTACTTTGTTCAGTAGAAGCATCACATGGGAAAAATGCTATCTTGCTTGGGGTTTGATACGTTAATGTGTTACCCAATTTGCTACCACTATCTCTCTTGCCACCAATTTCAATTTTGCTACTCTTCTTTGTCATGGTAGAGAGGGGAGGAGAATCAAATGGACCGGAGATATCCTATTTAAGAGTATACTCCCATGTTCTCTTTGACTTCTTGCTACTTTCTTCTTGACTCCTCTCTGGGACAAAAATGATTTAAAATTAGTGCAATAATTGCTCAATGTCTCTATTGTCCTTTGTCCATGGATGTGCTAGATGGGTACCTCACCTCTTTTGCAAGAAAATTTTTGAGAGATAGAGTTCTTGTGGTGGTCCTCTTTTCTAAGGCTTTTTAAAATGATCGTATTTTTTTACAATGTCAAGTAAGCTTCAAAATATCCTTAAAATATTCCATCTTACAAAAGGTCTCAACCTTTATTTTCTAAGGAGGCATCTTTCTTTCCCTCTTGAATGATGCACATATAAGTTCCCTACCATGTAATCAATTCAAATGTCTTCAAATGAGGTAAAATTTAGAGGCTATGTGCCAGATTCATATTAACACCCAACGTTGAAGGTTTCACAAGTAAAAATCCATATATGCTCTCTATCCATAGTGATAAGGCCCTTTGCAACCATAAGATGATTGTCTTTTTTAGAGATTTTTTTTTTGAAACCATTGGATGCTTTTCATGTAAGTGATACCAAGGGCAATGGAATGTCAGTCAGGCCCACATTTTCTTAAAAATGCCTCCCCGTCCAAAAATAGATTACCCATATACATACTGTCATCGTAGTTGCCCATGTTACTCTCAACATGCAGCTCGATCAGCGTTCCTATTGTTAGAGGTGAGAGTGCATGACCCCTGAGTTTTATAATTATAGAGGGGGTGAGACTCAGACTTAACTCCTCTACATAGCTTGTTCAAATCAACTAAAAGTTGCAGCCATTGAGATTAAGCTGTGCTATCAGCTTTGCAACTAATTGGTTACAATAAAAAAGGCAATCATCCCATGGCACATCCCTCCATATTTTGTCACCTATGGTGCTTCTAGGAGGGACATGTGAAGGGGAGACGCTTTTGCACATTCTCCCTTAGGTGAATAGTTATGATTTTTCTACATGAAATCTCACTTGCAACTCAATTTTTCTCATCCTACCAATAATAGAAGAGAATAGTTAGCCATTGAGTTATAGAGGGAGCATTTTACACATTGGAGATTGTGATCATCTCTCTTTTTGTCATCTTTTGGTACCCCCATAAAGGATTCAATATATTTTTATTTAAGAACTCAAGGAAACCTTCAATTGTATGAAGATGATGAGCTTATCGAGTCGAGTGTTTATGGGTAAGGAAGATCCAACGAAGTGGCTTGCACATTGTGAATGGTTTATGTTTATGAGTCACATGGTAACTCATGAAGAGAAGCTTTATGATTTTCGTCTAGTTATGCAGGGAGAAGTAAAGATTTGGTATGAAGCTTTGGATGATGCTGTGAAGCAAGATTGGGATAAACTAACAAGTTCTCTTGTATCACACTTTGCTCATCATGAAACAGCAATACAAGTTGATGAGAAGCTTCAACGTCTTCATCAAAATCCAAGAGAGGATTTCCAAAGTTTTCTACATCAATTTGAAGCTCTTTAGTTGAAGATAGGGAAGAATACTCATATTTAACATGAAAACAACCTCAAGCTTGACAAGTTTAAGGCTTGTCTTCACCAAACAGTTTGTGAAAAGGTGGAATTGGAAAAACCACATGTGCACGCCCAGAGCTCAGACATGAGGTCTACATTGTTGGAAACCTTATTTGCAACTCTCCTATGTCTGTTCGTGTCTTTGTACCAAGCCTAAGTAAAGAAAGTGGTTCTATGTTGCCTAGTCAAACATGGGATCTATATTCTTGGACACCTTCTCTCTGGCTCTCCTGTGTCTGTCTATGCCTTTGTGTTCACCCTATACTACGGGTCTCTATATAAAAGGGCCACCCTTTTTAGCGGGTCAGCCCCTACCCCATTATATGGGCGTCCTCTCCATTAAATGGGTCTATAGATTTGTATATAAGACTCCACTTCAATGCAAAATATCTCATCACTCTTCTCCTCGGACTTGTCTAGCCACTCCTTGATTTTTGAATCGATGACTATGGCATGAGACAAGTAACCTGTGCATCATGGTCATGCATCCTCTTACATCCTTGCATTGTTGCCTCCTAGCTATTCCTACAAGTGGCATCCATGGCTATGGTACTAGACAAGCATCTTTGAGGAGATCTATAGGATGAGAAGCTTTCTATCCACACTTGAGTTTTTTGGGTTGATGCGGAGTTATGAATATATCTACCCATCTAGGTCATTTTTCGAGTGCTCACCCATGGATTCCTCTTCTGTGAGTGTTGACCCACTTAATAGATAGTTGTAGGTGACAATGTAAGGATGAAAGAGGATGCACGCTAGGACAAATTGGTACCTTATCCAGTACCATAGCCATCGATCCCAAAGTCAATGAGTGGCTAGACAAATACCCTTCTGCATATGCCTTAACCTGCTCATGCATGTATGCCATGACTTGCTGTTACCCTGATGGGGTCCCTTCCCACCCGATCGTTCATTTTCCACCCACCCTTGGGGCTGTTCCCTTGCAGTTTTTCTTCATTCCCTAATTTTGAGGATCTGCCATGTGAATGCATCCTACATTTAGCAAAGTCCACATCCAACCTTATAGCCCTGTTCCTCTCTTTGAACTGACCATTTTTCCTTTTTACCTACCCCTGTTCCGGTGTACGGTTTTCGCGTTATTAATTTTTGAAGCATTTTGCGCAAATTAGCCGGTTTTCCATATGAATGCACTTTTCTTGCTTCGAAACCGTGATCTGACGTCATAGCCCTACCAAGCACTTTTCCCTTGACATTTTTCCTTTTTACGCCGTGTCATTTTGATGCACGGTTTGTCCAATATTAATTTTCCGGTTTTTTACAACTTTTTCGTGCGTCTTTTTGACATTTTTCCATGAGAACCTGCCCTGTGTGCCTCGGAATTCCAATTTGATTTGACAGCCGTGTCCCCGTGTCTTCCCCCACATTTTTCCTTTTTCCTCCCCCCTCTTTCGACTTCCGGATTTTTACTTATTAAATTTTCAGTGAGTTTTCAGGTGTATTTTTGGAGTTTTTCGCATGTGAACCCCTCCTACTTCCACCGGAACTGCGGTTTAACGTGATAACCCTGTGCCACTCCTTCCGGCGAACGGTTCGTTCGATATTAATTTCCGATCCCATTTTCGGGGTTGTTTTTTGGGTTTTCTCCACGTGAATGCGTCTTATCTTCGTCGGAATTATGTTTTGATGTGATAAGATTGTCGGGCACGTCTTTTTGCACAGTTTTCCTTTTTTTTGCACCTCATTCCGATGCACGGATCTTCTGATATTAATTTTTAATTGCGTTTTTTAATCCGTTTTTTTGTGTTTTTTGCACGTGAACGGCCTGTGTTTCTCCCGGAACCCCCGTTGTCTATTTTTCCTGTCATCCCCCTGCAGTCTTGTCCACTTTTTGTTTTTACGCCATTTCATTTTGACGTCTGGATTGGGAGATATTAGTTTTTCTTTATTTTTATGTGTTTTTGCGCGCCCGTCCCGCGCGTGAACGCGCCCGTTTTAAATTTTACGCATCTTAACGTGCCCCAATCTCATCCACGTGCCTCGTCCCCGCATCCGGGCGCCCTTTCAATTCCGTCACGGCAAATTTTTTTACCCCGCCCCGCGCACGCGCGCGGGACGGGGGTACGCCTCTCTTGCCTGGGCCCCCCGCCCATTTTCTCCCTTGGGCACCCCCCCTATGGACCCCCCTGCCCCATCCCTTGGGTACCCTAACCCATGGGCCCCTGCCCATACCCTCCCACCCTTTTCACCCCCCCATACCCTTACCTATCCCCCCCCCACCCTTCTCTCTCCCCGACCCTCCCCACCCCAACTACCTTTCCCTCTCCCTCTGTGTGTCCCCCCCTCCCTCCCTCCATCTCCATCTCCCTGCTCCTACCCTTCCCTCCTCCTCCTCTATTCCATTCTCCTCCCCTCCTTCTTCTCCTCCCTCTCCTCCCCTCCTTCTTCTCCTCCCTCTCCTCCCTTCCTCCTTCTCTCCTCCCTTCTCTCCTCCCTCACGACGCCCTCCTTCCCTTCCCTCTTCCCCTCGTCCTCTTCTGCAGTCGCCGGCGCCCTTCTTTGCCAGCCCTGCAGTGGTCGGCGCCCTCCCCTCGCCACCCTGCAGCCGTCGCCTCCAGGTGCGGGACGACGACGCCCTCTTGTGGCGTCCTGCAGCGCCGCCCTGCGCCGCCTCTGTGGACCGCTCTGCCTCTGCTCTAGCCTGCCGCCATCGCGCGACGTCAACCGCCCCGCCTATGCTCCAGCACGCCGTTGCCCGACGTCGATCGCCCGCCCCTGCTCGCCGTGCGAATGCCGTCGCAGCGCCCGTCGCAGCTGCCACGTGAGCCCCGCCGCCGCTCCACTGTGCAGCCTGCCGCCGTGACGACGTCAACCGCCCGCCTCTGCCACGACCTCCCGCTGCGTTGACCTCCTCCCACCCTGTCCGCCCTGCCACGTGCCCCCAGTTCAAACCCCTCCCCCCCCATTCCCCTAGCAACCACATCCACCCCCCATTTCCCTACCTTAGCCCTCATTCCCCCAGAACACACCCCTTCCCCCCCACCCCCCCCCCCCCCCCCCCCCCCCGCCCATACAAGCCCCCCTTCACACCCCCCATTAAGTACACACCTACCTCCTCTAAGCCCCCCTTCCCCCCAAAAACACACACCAACCCTCCCACCCCCATTACCCCACCCAAGCCCCCCATCACACACATAACCACACCCCCCCACCTAAACCCCCCTTCCCCCCTTGCAACCAAACCCAGCTACCCCATCTAAGCCCTTTCCCCCCACCATTCCACACACACACTCTACCTCCTGCAAGCCCTTGTTCCTCCCCACCATTACACCTCCACCTAACCCCCACCCGCGCCCACAAACACACACAACCCCCCTACCCCGCTGTAAGCCCCCTATTCTCCCGGAGCAGCTCACCACACCCAAACCTCCATAAACCCCCGTCCCACCTGCAGCCACCCTCGAGCCGTCGACACACGCGTAGGTATGTACGCACGAGTGCGTGATCGCGATTGCTTGTGCGTGTTCATGTGCGGGATCGTGTGCGGAAGATCATTAGCCGGTTGCTGACACGCAGCTGCCACGCAGCCTATTTCTGGGTATTTTCCCAGATTTTTAATTCAAACACCCGAAACCTTTCAACAAAAAAAAAACAAAACAAAACAAAACAAAACCATTGACAATTTAAAAAAAACATTAAAAGACACTTAAAATTTTGAAAAAAAATACAAAAAACTCTAGACACATTCCTACTATTTTTGCAACCAATTGCCTATTTTTTCTAACCTGTCAATTTCAAGAAAAAACTTCAACCTATTTTTTTTAAAAAATTCAACATTCTTTTAAAAATACTCAAAACCATGAAAAATTCTTTAAAAATGCTAAAAAAATTCCAAATTAATTTCCGAAAATTTCCTAAAACTTCCACTACCATTTTTACTTATTTTTGACATATTTTCTAAGATGAACAACTACTTCATGCAACACCTAAATTCATAAAAAAAAAATCAAAAACAAAAATAACATAAAAACTCATTTTTCATCCACATACCCACTAACTATCTAGGAAATAAAAATCCAGATATTTTTGGATTGAGGAGAGCGCATTCTTTGCATTTTCATACACCCACTACCAGGTATTTCCCTTTTTTTGTTATGTTTTTTAAAACAAAATAGTAATAATAATAATAATAATAACAAAAGCTCCCCAAAACCCACGGTTAATATAAAACTACAAAACTCCACCACGAAAACCAACCACAACAAACAAACGAAACCCATAATTAACATAAATGACACCTGACTACTACCATGGCACGCGCATTCGCGTTATATAACTACACCATATTTTTTTAATTAAAATAAACCCGCCGTTCACTTAGCACGCGCTACGTGCGCTACAGAGGCACTTTAATTTTTAATTAAAATGAACCCGCCATCACAAGAGCACGCGCTGGCAAAAAAGCGCTCCACATCACCTTAATTTGTAATCCATGAACTTCCATTTAGAGACCCAATCTGGGTATCGAAGTCCGGGATTCGAATTAACGCACCGTTTTCACCTAATAATTGGTAATTAAATTTATAATAAGGAACAGCCATTTTTTTGCTAAGGTTTATCACTTAATAAAAATTCACCCATTCTTAATAAATTATTAAAATCAACCCTTCATTAAATTAATTCCCCCTCACTGCACTTAATTCCCCTTTTTAATAAACCGTTTCGTGGGATGAGTATGTTGAGATATCGAGCTCCACTCGTGATACGCCAGGGTGACCGTTGTGTATTTATGTCACCGACTTGTCAGTTGCAGATGCGGTTGGTACACCGCCCCTGAATAATAGCTACATGATAGCTATCCTTATCTACTCTAATTCGTGGCTCAGTTAGTATGCCACCTTAGTTAGTTGAGTTTGGTTTTGAGACCCATATCTAGGGTTCTTCTATTTCTTTGTACTTGAGTTCTTTTGGCTTACACAACTAAGAAGAGGAAAACTGTTTTCAGCCTCCACCCTTGTGTGTATTCCCCCATTGTGCAAGCAAGAAAGCTACAAGTGAGACTCCTTCCTTCTCTCCCACAATCTTGACATGGTATCAGAGCCTTGTTCGTGGTAAGGAGCTCAAGAAAGCAAGCCAAGCTCGCGGTGTTCTGGTAAGAGGAGCAGTGTTGCTTTCATTTTCTGTTTTGGGAGCAGATCTCTGCAGGTAGCACAGCCGGAAAGTGCAGGAGTGCATTGTCTCAGGTTGAGACGCCCTTCGCGGTGAAGCAAGAGGGCAGTATATGCTGCGGGAAATGGCTTTAGCCCTCGGCGACCTTATTTTTTTGATTTGAGGCCATTTCGGGGCCTGTTTTGGAGGCGGAAGTTTTCTGCACGCACTCAGAAAAAAGCCCAGTTTTATGCTGTGCAGCCACTGTTCTACAGGTCGGTGAAAAGTTACTGTAGAAATTGCATCGTATGCTTATGTGCAGAGACATTGGGAGTTACAAAATCATCCCTGTTGCTTGTTGATGCAAAATCGTCACTAGGAAGTGACTGTGTGGTCAAATACCACTTTCGCCAGTTTTGCAGATTTGCCCTTGTGAGAGTGAAGCTGTGTTTTTTGCAGTGACAGAATTTTTTGCAGTGTTCTGTAATGGCGTCTGATTCTCTTTCACAGATTGTCACTGAAAAGCTTGACAAGAACAACTTCCAAGCATGGAAGTTTAGAATGACGAATTTCCTTATGGGAAAAGGATATTGGGAATTTGTTGCAGGAAATGAAGAAGAACCAGTTCTTCCTGATGTTCCCAATCAACAGCAAATGCAGGCATTCAAAGCATGGCATGAGAGAGCCAGGAAAGTTATGTACTGGCTGTCTATCAGTATTTCAGACTCTATGATTGTGCATATTCAGGATGCAAGTACGCCAAAGGAGGCATGGGATACTCTGTCAAAAATGTATAGTACAAATACGCAAGCCAGGAAAATGCAGCTCAAGCAAGAGTTGCATAACGTGCAAAGAGAAAGTATGAGCATCAATGACTACCACATGAAGGTGAAGAAGATTGCAGATGCACTTGCTTCCATTGGGTCGCCAGTGGAAGATGATGATTTAGTTTCTGTGACCTTGAATGGTCTAGGAAAGGATTACGCGCAGTTTCCGACATCCATTTCCGTCCGTGAAAGATTTCCTGATTTTGAGGAGTTGATTGCTCTTCTAATTTCTGAGGAGCAGAGAAATGGTGGTGCGTCTTCTTCAGGAGGAACTTTAAAGGAAGCTGTCTTCTACTCAAATGCTGGAAGAGGTAGAGGCAGAGGTAGAGGAGGCCGATTTGGAGGCCGTGGTAGAAATCAGAATATGCAGCAAACTCAAGAAAACCAGTCCTATGGAGGAGGACGTGGTAACTCTAGAGGCAGGGGGAGCCAAAGAGGTCGTGGTGGATGGCAAAGAGGCCAAAATGCAAACAGTAATGTTGAATGCTACTATTGTGGTAAAATGGGTCATATGGCTAAAGACTGCTATAAAAAGCAGAATGACATCATGAATGGAAAACTGTAACAAGGAAATTATGCATCTTCTAGTAGACAGGGTGATGACAGAAATGAGCATTTGTTTATGGTGCAGCACATGAACAATTCTGTAACAAGTGCAGAAGAAAGCAATGATGTGTGGTATGTTGACTCAGGTGCATCAAACCACATGACAGGTCATGCAGAATGGATGGAGGATGCAAGGAAAATGGAAAAACCAGGATTTGTGGAGACTGGTGATGATACTGCACATCCGATTGTGCAGATTGGAAAAATTCCTTTGTCTATGCAGGATGGGAAAAAGAAATACCTGTCCGATGTATTTCATGTCCCGAATATCACCAAGAATCTGGTTTCTGTTGGTCAAATGGTTGAGCAGGGCTTGCAGGTCAGATTTAATCCTCATGGATGCTTTGTTGAGGATATGAAAAATAAAGGTCGTGTGATAGCAAAAGGAAAGAAGAAGGGCAGAATGTTTACATTGGATGCAGACATGTCTGAATTGAGTGCAGCAATGTTTGCACATGGGACGGTGTAGTTGCAGATATTGATATCTGGCATAAACGCATTGGTCATGTTAATGTACAGCGACTTAAATCAATGCAGGCCCAAAATATTGTTGCAGGTTTGCCGAAATTCAAGGTTGCAGAAATGCATAAGGTATGTGAAGCCTGTCAGTTTGGAAAACAGGCAAGGAAACCATTTCCTAGACATGTTCAAGAGAGTGAGAAGCCATTGGAATTAATCCACTCTGATGTGTGGACTACTAAAGCTGCATCTCTTGGAGGCTGTCATTATTTTGTCACTTTTATTGATGACTATAGCAGAAAAGTTTGGGTGTATTTTATGAAAAAGAAAAGTGAAGTTTTTGGGCATTTCAAAACCCTTAAAGCTATGGCTGAAAAAGAAACAGGTCTGCAAATAAAATGCCTAAGGTCAGATGGAGGGGGAGAGTACCTCTCAAATGAGTTTGCAAAGTTCTTACAGGAGCATGGCATAAAGCAGCAATATTCATGCAGTTATACCCCACAACAAAATGGAATTGCAGAAAGGAAAAACAGGCATATTGGAGAGGTATCTCGTGCCATGCTCAATGAAAAAGACTTGCCAGATTTTTATTGGGCTGAAGCAGTTGCTACAGCAGTCTATATAATGAACAGGACTCCCACTGCAGCAATACATGGGATGACTCCAGAGGAGAGGTATACTGGTAGGAAACCAGATATTTCTCATTTGAAAATTTTTGGTTGCATTGCCTATGTACATGTGCCAGATGAGTTGAGATCCAAGTTGGATCCAAAAGCTGAGAAGTGCATCTTTATTGGTTACTCTCTGCAGCAAAAAGGGTATAGATGCTATAACCCTTCTACTCGTAAGTTTACAGTGAGCAGAGATATTGTTTTTGATGAGATGAGTAGCTGGTATAAACTAGTAAATGTGATTGATGATGTTGATGCACAAAATGGTAATGCTGCACAGAATTCACAGCAGCACTCACAAAATATTAGTGGACCTGGAGCGTCCTCTAGCAGTGGTTCACATTCTTCGCCGTGGACAGGCAGATTGAGATCAGGAGAATCTTCTCAAAGCAATGCAGATAGTGGTATGCAGGTATCACGAAAAGGAAAAGAGAAGGTTGATCAGCCCATGGTTGATGTGAATGCAGGTCACTCTTATGTGGATGGTGAATCCAGTGGCTCAGAACAGAGCATTGATGATGAGTTGGGTATTCCTTCTATTGTTACACCTGGAGTAAGGAAGACCAGGGATGTTTTGAGAGCACCTGGGAGTGAACCTACTTTGCGCAGGTCTACGAGAGCTAGGTATCCTGTGGATAGGCTGAAATATGATGGATTTACAGCCATTCACTATGCATATATGGTCAAAGTGATACAGGAACTAGAACCCACTTCTTTTGAGCAAGCCATGGGAAAAGAAAAATGGGAGAAAGCCATGGATGAAGAAATGGATGCCTTGGAAGCAAATGCTACATGGGAATTGGTACCTTTGCCTAAAGGTAAAAATGCAATTGGCTGTAAGTGGGTTTATAAGGTGAAGCACAATGCGGATGGTTTTGTGAATAGATACAAGGCAAGATTAGTAGTCAAGGGGTATGCACAAACATATGGCATTGACTATGAAGAAACATTCAGTCCGGTTGCAAGGATGGCAACCGTAAGAGCAGTCATTGCTATGGCTGCATCAAAGGGATGGTCTTTACATCAGATGGATGTAAAGAATGCCTTCTTGCATGGTGATTTACAAGAAGAGGTCTATATGGAGCAGCCACCAGGTTATGTGCATGCTGTTCATCCTGAGTTTGTTTGCAGGTTGAAGAAAGCTTTGTATGGCTTGAAGCAAGCACCTAGAGCATGGTCTGACAAGATAGGACAGTATCTTGTCACTATTGGCTTTCAGATTTCGAAGGCAGATTTCTCACTTTATGTGAGAAAAACAGAGAAAGGTATTATGCTACTTGTCATTTATGTTGATGATTTGATTATGACAGGTGACAGTGATGAAGATATCCTTCATGTGAAAATGCTATTGAAGCAGAAGTTTGAGATGAAGGATTTGGGAGAGCTGCGTTATTTCTTGGGCATTGAGGTGATTAGATCACCAAGTGGGATACAGCTCTTGCAGAGGCAGTATGGATTGGACATGCTGTCCAAATATGGGATGACAGGCTGTAAGCCTATTTCAGTTCCTTTGGAGCAGAATGTGAAGCTGAGCGCAGATGCAGGTGAGCTTCTGGAAGACCCTACTATGTACAGACGCATAGTAGGAAGCTTGATTTATATGACTATTACCAGGCCAGATTTGAGCTATGCTGTTGGATTGGTAAGTCAGTTTATGCAGGCTCCAAGGAAATCGCATTTGGATGCGGCTAGACGCATACTCAGGTATGTGAAGTCCACATTGCAGTATGGGCTATTTTATGAGACTGGGGTTTAGATACAGCTGCATGGATACACTGATGCTGATTGGGCTGGTAGTATTTCTGATAGAAGATCTACTAGTGGATATGTGTTCTCTTTTGGGAGTGCTGCAGTCACTTGGAGCAGCAAGAAACAGCCTACAATTGCCTTGTCGAGCACAGAGGCTGAGTACAGGGGTGCAGCAATGGCTGCATGTGAGGTAGCTTGGTTGCATAAGCTACTTTATGATATGCATCAGCCTACAGATGGGCCAGTTGTCATTTATTGTGACAACATGAGTAGTATACACTTGGCAAATAACCCAGTCTATCATGCTAGAACAAAGCACATTGAGGTGCATTATCACTATGTGTGAGAGAGGGTTTTACTAGGTCTTATTGATCTAGTTTATGTCAGCACAGAGGATCAGGTAGCTGACATATTCACGAAGGCATTGGGCGCAGAGAAGCTGCGCAAGTTCAGAGACCTGCTTGATGTGCAGGAATTGGGATTGAGCTCGAGGGGGAGTGTTGAGATATCGAGCTCCACTCGTGATACGCCAGGGTGACCGTCGTGTATTTATGTCACCGACTTGTCAGTTGCAGATGCGGTTGGTACACCGCCCCTGAATAATAGCTACATGATAGCTATCCTTATCTACTCTAATTCGTGGCTCAGTTAGTATGCCACCTTAGTTAGTTGAGTTTGGTTTTGAGACCCATATCTAGGGTTCTTCTATTTCTTTGTACTTGAGTTCTTTTGGCTTACACAACTAAGAAGAGGAAAACTGTTTTCAGCCTCCACCCTTGTGTGTATTCCCCCATTGTGCAAGCAAGAAAGCTACAAGTGAGACTCCTTCCTTCTCTCCCACAATCTTGACAGAGTATGCGCAGTCATTGGAGTTATTTCCATGGTTAACCACTGGTTTATCAACGATGTAGTCTTGATATGTGTCGGATGTGGTATTGTTTTGGTTTCCTGTCTTTGATACGGTTACGGGTACGGTATGCAGTTTTTTCTTTCATTGCCTGATACGGGGTTCTGGGTGTTTGTCTGATGCATAGCATGAAGCTTTCGGTCGCATTTGTCTCAAGGTCATGTCGAATTTTTTCTAGGCTGTGGTTTGCTTGAGGTTAGTTGGTTGAGTCATGTTTTATTATTTTGGTTATTCTCTTATCCTTGGATTTTTGTCTGTTGCTTTGCAGGCATTCTCCTTGATTGTCTGTGTTTGTGGTGTGTGTGTAACCATCTGAATGGTGTCTTCTCATGCTCCTCCGCCTATCCAGTACGTCCCATTAGTTAGTAGGGATTACTCTTCCCTACTTACTTTTGAGCCTCTCACGAAGGCAGGACTCGCTGCTTTTGTGGCTACCTCCTTTCCATTGCTTCCAGAGGATCCGTCGTTATGTGATGAGTTTCTGGCCTCCTACAGCAAGAAGACAGGACTAGTCCAGGGAATTTCTATGACTTTGACACCTCAAGGCTTAGGGAAGGCTCTGTCTCTTCCCTCCAAAGGTGAACCTTTTGTTACCACTCGTCAGCTTTTCTCTAATGAAGAGATTCTGAAGCTGTTGCAAAAGCAGACAAGGGAAATGCTGGATGTTAAGAAGGTGATCAACTCTTCAGGAGTTTCCTTTTCCATGATCACTGATCCCATATGGAAGACGATCTGTCAGTTTCTCCAGGACAGGTTTATGCCTGCCAAAACGCCATCCCAGTACTTGTCCAAAGAGCTTTTTACAGCTTCCAAGATGGTGTTGAAAGGAGTTGCTATTGATTGGAGCACTTACCTCCTCACTAAAATGGATCAACATTTCGTCAAAGTCACCAGGGGTAATGTTACCAATGTCACATATGGATCATATTTGTCTGCCTTCTTGACCTATTCAGGTTTACCGAAGACTCTGCCTCCACCTCCTCCATCAGATCCCGTACCTCCTCCTCCACCTTCAGATGAGTCCGAACCCATTGACATAGAGGATGATGATTCTCCGCCTCCCCTGGTCATCCAGCGCAAATGCTTGAAGAGGGTAGCGGATAAAGCTCCTTCCATACTTCCTTCAGTGCCCATTCCTGCTACCTCTGGCAGTGATCTTCCTGGGTATCTCACTTGTAATAACCTGTTCAGAGCACATCGAGAAGGATCATTGGACATATCAGTTCCCTCACTGAACAGTCTAGTCTCAGGAGATGCAATTCCTTTCCTCTGTAAAGATATTCAGAGTTCCATTGAGTTGTCAGTGACAGCCTGTGTTCAACAGCTGTACGCGTCTTTTTATGAAGAACTCATGCAGTCTAAGGACCAGTTGCATAAGGCAACATCCGAGTTAGCTTCTGCTAAGGATACCCTAGCAGATTTGTTTAAGCAAATGGAACAACAAACCCAACTGGTTGCCACCCAAAGCGATGAGATCTCTTCTTTGAAGATCCAGTTACTAGAGGCTCAATCCCAGGTTACTAGCCTTTCAGAGGAGAAGGAGAGGATGTCCAGAGAAGCAAAGGAGTTTCAAGCTATCTTAGATGACAAACTTTCAGCTTTACAGATTGCTAATGACACAGTGGTCTCCCAAGCCTCTCAAACCCAGCAGTTGCAAGATCAAGTGGCAAAATCCCACTCTGTTCCTCCAAGCCCTAATGTTCCATTGATTCCTTCTCTTTCACAGCAGGACTTGGCTGCTCTTCAGAGACAGGCTACTTTGTGTCCTCTATTCCAAGATAAAGTGGAAAGATTGCAGTCCAGAATGGACTTCTTATGGTCTACATTTGAGCAGTTTCAGGAATATGTTCCACCAGACCATTCTTTCTTTGTCCACTACCACTTACAAAAGTTGGTCTTCTACATGAAGCTTTCCACGATGGATTTACCTCTTCCAGAGGATGGATGGAGTGGGGCTTGGTCTGCTGAGTTGCTGACAGAGGTAGTAAGGATGGTGTTTGAAGATTCTGTCATGCCAGATACCATGTTGATGTCCTACATGTATCTACGAGGAGACTTGTTAATTCCAGATGAGGTGGATATGGCATGGTATGTGGGGGATGTGGTCTTACAGGCTGTTTTGTATGTCAACCATTTGGAATTGCGCATAGCTGACATGTTCCAGAGTTACTCCTCCAAAGTGGCTGATTGTCATGATAATTCGTGGCATCCCATGATTGATTCTGTGGTCCTGAATCAAAGACAAAACACAGCTCCTATCTCTGCCCAGAGTACTAATCAACTGAGGATGGATCTCTTAGCCTATCTTTCAAAACATAATCCATTTGATGCTTCCTTCTTTGATGCCTATCATCGACGATCTCTCTTAGGACCTTCTGTTCCTACCCTCCTCTATTACCAACAAATGGCTCACCGCTATGCTATATATCTTTCCCTTTGTCAATCTAATTCCACAATTATTTTACCCCTTCTTTTCCAACCTTCATCTTTCCCTCAAATTCCCATTTTTACATACTGTTCCTTTATTGAGGATAGGGTATTTTGCCCTTCTCCACCCTGTCCTTCTCCATCCATTCATGTACCCTCCACATTTCCTATGTATCAGTTAACACCCTTCCTTAGTGATTCCCTCCAAATTTCTGCCACTCCTTCTTTAACCTTTTCTTCCTTTTATGATTTTTCCTATCCCTCCCTTCATCCACTTTTTCTTATTCCACTACCCTCTCCTAACACTTCTATATCTCAACCACCTCAGTTGGTTAGTGACTATGACGGGTTTGATAATTAGATTTCCAGAAGAAGGGGATGGAGTTCGGATGATTCCCTTACAGGACCTCAGATCAATTGGCCAGTAATTCCAGGAGAATGGACAGCTTCCAGTCAAGCTTATCAGAACTATGTTCATTTTGCTCAGCAATATTCCCAGTTTGCGGATCCCTCAGTGAGATTAACTGCTCACTTTGCTTGGTACCTGGCGTATATGCATAGGCACTCTCATAATGATTCCAAGCCTATTCCAAAGTTGTGCATGAATGTCAATGTGAGCATTGATTCCCAACAGCTGGATATTTTGTATTTTCATGCCCTTTGTTTGCCTAGCAAATACCTGGTCCTGTTGGAAAGGATGTGCTGTCTTCAGTTTTTTCAAAATCCTCCCAAAAACTTTGTAGATGAATCCTTGTCTATGGATCGTTTCCGACAACATCAATCTTTCAAGAGGGATCATCTTCATTGATACCTTTCCAATGTATGGTGGATGCTTTTTAATGAAAATCTCTCTTTTTGGAGGAGTCATTCAGATGGTTGTGTTGTGTGTAGTGTTTGTGTTGTGAGTTCATTTATGTCAAACGAACGTGGTGGTTTCCTATTGGATTGGATTTCGTGTGCGAGTTACATTTTGGAGAATTGTTGTGCTGGGTCGTGGTTGCAGAGTTGAAGCTGATGCTGATGAAGAAGAAGAATCCTCTTATATCCTTTACAAATTTGTTGTGATTTTTTAGTTTGATGAGAAGTGTTACTGTAAAAAGGGTTTTCCTTTCTTTGTATTTTTATATCAGAAACAGGTTAAAAGTTGGGGTCATGGTGGATGGATTCTTTTTAAAGAGATATTGACGATCAAAGTTGAGCTTTTCCCTGAACTTGTATTCCCTTTTTCCTGGGTCGCGAGGACGCTTCCTTATTAAGTGTGGGGATATGTTGAGTGTTGAAATGACTTGTTTTTTGGCTGATTTTTGTTGTTTTTGAGAGCTGAATGGTTGATTTTATGAGATGCTTGATTGGTTTGGAAGTGGTTTGAGAGTTTTTTGGATGATATTGATTGTGTTTTGGAAGTTCGTGATGTTTATTGGTGGTTCTATGATGTTCTGATAGGTTCTGTATACCTTCTGTTTTGGTCTGTTTTGGTCTGTTTTGTTCTGATTGTCTTCTGTAAGGAGGGATGGAGTGTTGATTGATGAAGATTGAGATCTTGTGAAAGCTTATTGAATGGTTTGTGAAAGTTTTGAATGGTTTGAGTACGAGTTATGTGGTTTTGATGACCTTTTGTAACCTTCTGTAGGTCTTCTGAGCTTCTGTCTCTGTTCTGTTTCTGTTCTGTACTGTAGCTGTTCTGGTACTGTTCTGTGACTGTTCTGTATGCTTCTGTATGTGTTCTGTAGAATGTATGTGTAGCTTGGGAAAGTTTTCTAGCCTTGGAAAGAGGTGAATACAAGTGCAAAAAGAGCTGGAAGAAGTGGAAGAAGTAGCTGGTGAAGACTCAAGTGAAGACTAGACTGAAGTGACAGTAGTGAGCTATGAAAAGACACTGTAGTGGCTCTGGTGACTCTTCATATCACACATACCTCTTGGGAGGGGTATCCACGACCTAAGAAGGATTTTTGAGAGTGATTTTGAGAGATTGTAGTGAGGATATGATGTATTATTGATGGAGAGAGAGAGAGAGAGAGAGTCAGAGATAGCCAAATCTACTGAAACAGAGTGATTGTATATGAGAGATTGAGAGAGAAGACTATGAAGATATTGAAGATGAATACTATGTGATGTATTTCCATTCCAAGATGGTGTATTCCTTTGCTTTCTTTGTTCTATTCATGGATTTTATGAAGATATTGAAGAATATGGTTGATTCTATCAAATCCGTGGGAGATCTACATGATGCTGCATGAAGATTTGTTGTGCCTGGTGTTCTTTTCTTTATTGTGATCATATGAAACATAATAAACAAGCTTGTTGGTGTTACAAGATAGACTTTCTTGCAAGAGAATTCCCTTTTCCTTGGTGTTCCTCTCGGGGCTCCACATCGGTGTTTTAGTTCCTGGTATGGGGGTATCTTCCCCCATTCCTTGGGCCATTTCTTTATTAACAAACTACTGTACCTGAGCCATGAGGTTGCTAGCATGCACTTTGGCTGTGGAGCTTAGAGTGGATATAGTTGTGGGGGTCGTGGGCACTAGGAGAGTAGGGATGGGATCGATTGGGGCCTTGCCCTTACCTTTTTTCACTACGGGTGGCGTGATCTCTAGTGCTTGTGTGCTTGAGCTAGGGTCTTCATCTCTAGTTGGCTCTCATGGCACACAACTCATCCTGTCTACACTGCTCCTCTATAGATATACGTGTTTCTAGAACCATGTCTTCATCTTCCTTCCTTTTCAACTCTTCCTCTTATTCAGTTGCCTTCCCTTTTCTCTCCTCCTCAGATTTTCTTGATTCTTCTTTCAGCCTCTCTGACTCCTCGTTTTATTTCTTCTTCCTCTCTTCCTCTTTCTTCTTAGACTCTTTTTTAGCTTTTTGTAAGTCTAATTTTTCTTTCTTCCTGCTTTCCTCCTCATCCTTCTCTTGCAAATCCTTCTTCTTTGGCTTTCGTTGGGCTTCTTGGCATTTATTTTTCTCCTTCCTCATCATCACTCACTGTCCTTTCACTAGAGTGTGGCTACTATTCATTGTGAGGAGGTGACCTCTCTAGTGTTTCTCCAATTCCTTCTCCTTCACCCTGTCCTTCCCCCAATGCTTCACTTATTACAGTTGTCAAAACCCCACCGAATCCGATGGTAGAGGCCTTTGAGGATGACACTTTTCTTTTTGCACTAGTAGTAGGGGACTCTCCTCCTAGCGGTCTTCCTCCCTCCTGTAGCTAGTTCTTTTGCTGAAGACTCAATGGTCTTCCACACAAAGCCATTTACATTTACTTCATCAAGGGATCTTGTTGCAATGCTCTCCAGCATAGGCACATTGATTCGGCTCATTATTGAGTTGTACCTTTGGCTAGAGAATAGTGTGTGCATCATTTTGGCTTGGAGTTGGATTTCGGGGTTGGGGATGTTTGCCAAGTTGATGCCATCATTTATGTGGACCATCAGCTTGTCCATTCCTAACATGGCATACACATCTCTCTTCAGCTGCCTTTCCACCTTATCATTGGCTAGACCCAATGCTTTCTCCACCAACTCTGGAGTCAATTCGATCTCGACTTGGCGGGTTTCTTCTATTTTCTGCACTGTCATGGTGCCGTGGCTCCTACCAAAGGTCCGAAGGAACTCCACACACTAGCTGTAGTCCACTCCTTGACCAACTACCTCCATGTACTTTTGCAGATGGCATTGTTCGACAATCTGCTTCACTACTTTTGCAAATAAGGGCTGGACTTGAACTGGTTAAAGGCCCTTATTTTCATGGAAAGGCCATATTTTGCTTGCTCTTCTTGTGAAAATGGCAACTTGCTGGCTTTCTCTTGGCCTGTCATCATGCTGGGTGCCTGTCATGAATCCGTGTTCACCATTAGTTCTTTTCAAAACAATTATATGCAGAGGAAAAAGATCAAATGCTAATGAAATTGAAATGCTTAATTATAGAATTAAACGTCTCCCTCAAGTAGTCCATACATTCCAAATTTTATGACCCTTTTTCTTAGCCATGAATTGGTTTTGATTTGTTTTCATTTTCTTTTGCGTTTTATTCTTATTTCCACCTTACCCCCTTCCCCTGCAGAAATAAGAAGAATCCTTCCTAGGATTATAGATTAAGGGGGTTCCACGCATGGTTACTGTGCTTACTTTTGCATAAGCCAAGGATAAAAATTGGGATTTTATTGCATTTGGGCATATTGGTCCATGTTGTAGGGTGGTCGAATGCTTTGAAAAATACGAATTCAGATTCCTCCCATGAGCAAGGTAGCATTCACACTTCCATTGCTAAAGGCTCATCCAAAAGATCTAAGTCTAGTCGATCGTAGCTTTCAGCAAGCATGGTCAACGTGTCATCCAAGCATCTGCGGAAAGCAACCAAGACATCGCATGTATTCTCACCTAAGTCTACGGCCAAGGTTAGAATGGATCCCCTAAGGCTGACAAGTGATTGAGGTTTGGTTTGGCTTGACAGTTCAGTAGCTGACAGGTGCAACTCTGGTTGTGGTTCTGGTTGGGGTTGTGGCCTTCGTACACTTGGCATGGCCAGTGAGGTTGGTGGTGCACTACTAGATGCTTGGGCGGTGGTTGGGGTACTACCAGGGCAAGGTTGAGGTAGTTTAGGAGTAGCAGGCTACGATTTGGGTCTATAGACTTATTGAGTCTTGATGGATTTAGGTTTTCAAATGGCAATGGGCCTTGCAGCACAGCCAGAGGCTTTTGTGGCATTGATGCTTCATTCATCTTGATGTTTGGTGTGCTCATGCTTGAGGGTAGCGTTTCAATAGTGTCCTTAGCCATATTCATTGTAGGTATCCAAATCCAAGTATTACCTTCATAATATCCTTACGCTCGCAATATGGTTTCTTCTAGGCGTCCTAGGTTTTGAGGGGAGGTTTCTAGCCTTGCAAGCTCATGGTTGGGTGCTCCTAGGCGGCAGTCTTGGATGTTTTTGTACCCATTTGAACTAGTATTCAAGGGTTTTAGATTTTTGGTTGGCTTTTTTTTGGTGCTGAGGTTTGGTGGGTGGTGGCGACAAATCACGATCCCCCTCCTTAGGCTTGATGGTGGATTTCTCTACCGATGGTGATGGAGTCGCATAGCCCTTGCTGAAAGCTACGACGATTCGTACGTTGCCGATGGCTAGGTGAATACACTATGACTAGTAGTCAACATCACAGTGGGCCTACTTCTTAAAGGTTTTTCCTAACAACGATTTTGCACCTACATCTTTCGTGTTTGGAAACACATAAAAGATCATGGGCAAGATTTTTGACTTGATAGAGACTGCAACTTTGCACTTTCCCAGAAGTTCATATGATCGGCCCCCAAATGGGCTAAGTTTGGCATTAGTGGGCTGTAGCTATGGTTTGCCAATTTGAGTCCAATGATCGTGAGTCGTGATATTAAAGTTAACGCCCTCATCGATCAATGCATCAATGGTGTGTGTCTCCTGGGTTGTAATGGTCATGTGTAGGTAAGCCGACGGAGCTACAGCTTCCTCATCCTCATCTTTAATCTCCGTAATGGTGGCTACTCCTACATTGACAGGGGCTTCTAGCATAGGGGGTTCATGTAGTAGATGTGTGGGAGGGTAGTACTTTTTTATGTGGCTATCATTAAAGAAGCCTATGCCCTGACCCTTTAGGGTTTCAAGTTCTACATTACCAGTTTGGCGTATGGTGTGAACTCTAAAAGGTCTTAACCCCCTAAAATTCATTTTCTGCTTATGTCCCTTGACCAACGCATGGGTGGCTAGAAGTCAAGGTGACTAGAAGTCAACGCCTTTTTGCAGATCAGCGCATGGGTGGCTAGAAGTCAAGTGTTTTATAAGAGTTTTAGCTCAACTAGACATTCTGTCCATGCTTTCTTTCCCTCCCATATCTCTTGAATAGCAATTCTCAAGCTAGGAATGGAGAATTCCACAGGTAGAATTTCCTTAGTTTCATAGGTCAACCTAAAGGGATTCTATCCCACAGCTACTTTATAAGCTATTCGATAGGCCCACAAGGCTGCCATTAGCTTGTTATCCTAGTTTCTACAAGAATAAGAGAATACCTTGGTCAGGACATTTACTAGAGTCTTATTTTTCGATTCCGCATCACCATTCTCTTGAGGGTAGTAGGGTGGGGATTTTCAATGGATGATCAAGAAGGTGGACAGGAGATGAGCAATCACCTCATTGATGAAGTGCATGCCTTGATCACTGACAAGTTCGATGGGGCAACCAAATCGAGAGATTACCTGCTCACATAAGAACTTAGCAGTGGCTTGTGCGTCATTCTTCCTGGTGGCTCGAGCTTTCGCCCACTTTGTGAGATAATTGGGGCAATGATGATGTATTTGGCTTGCAAATATTGAGCTGTGGGATTGATAGGCCCAATGAAGTCAATCCTCCATTTCTCGAATGATTGTCTTGCAATGATGGGACTTAGCTCCATTGTGTCCTTGAAAACTGGCACCTTGGTCCATTGGAACTCATCACATTGTTTCACAAATCATGTTGTATCTTGGAAAAGCGTGGGCTATCAGAGTTGAGACTATAGCACCTTGCGGGGTGTCGTATCTCCCCCCTAAAGTGTCCTCTGCAGCAATTCCACCGTGCACTGTCATACTACTACGCATCCGAGGTGTGGAATCCACCAAAAAGTTGTGTGTGTGACATTTGTTACTTTGTACATACTTAGTTGTTGTGTTTACATTTTTGTTCTGCGTGCTAGTATAGTGGAGAGGGGTTTGGAAGTGAATATATTTGTGGGAAGCATAGTGGTGGAGATTTTTGGGAAGTTTGGCTCAGTTTCAGAAGCACTAGAAGATCGATTACCATCTACCTTGGATCTTGCAATGGAGGTGAAGAGGAAGAAGAAAGACTGAGCTTGTACATTCAAAATTTGCAAGGGATTGTTGTTCATAGTCTTAAGGGGCACAAAGATATCGTGTATTGTGTGGCCTATTCAAGGGATGGTAAAAGATTTGCATCAGGAGGAGCGGACAAGACAGTGATTACCTGGATTTATAAAGCCTCGGGCATAGATCTGGTCAGATTTGCTAGTAGATCAGTGAATTGCATTTGCAATCAATTTGTTAATAATGCAAATATATGCTGAAAGTATAAATCAAGTGAAGGCCATTTTGCAGCATATGTGGAACATGGCCTTGGTGATGAGGCACTGAAATGTTCTCAACAAATGCAACTTGAAGGTTGCAACCCTGATCCCATCACATTCGTTTCCATCTTGAAGGCATCTAGTATCACAGGAGCTCCAGAAACAGGTTATCAAATACATAGAGAAGTAATTACTAGGGGATTTGGAACATATGTGTACATGGGCAGCACACTGGTAGACATGTACATCAATTGTGGATCATTGGCAGAGGCATGCCAAATTTTTTATGCACTACTTGTTCGAGATGCAGTTGTGTGGTCTGCATTGATTGCAGGATACGCTGAACATGGTCTCAATGAGGAAGTACTGGAATGTTTCCAACGTCTACAATTGGATGGTATTTCTGCAGATGTTGTCACATTTATTATCTGCTTGAAAGCATGTGGCAGTAGAGGAGCCATAAACGCAGGTCGAGAGATCCATGCTGAGATCAGGAAATCAGGATTAGAAACAGATTTTTTAATAGGAAACACGCTGATAGACATGTATGGCAGATGTGGGTTGTATGCAGAAGGGCAGAAAGTGTTTGACAAACTGCTTGTTAAAGACATTGTCTCATGGACTGTAATGATAAAGGCATACGTTGATAACCATGAGGGCAATTTGGCTTTACAATGTTTTGAGGAAATGAAAGAGTAGGGTATATCTGTGGATACTGTCCTAGTTGTTCTCTGGTTAAAAGCTTGTGATACTACTCAAGCCTTGGAGACAGGTCGAGAAATACATGCAGAGTTGAGGAAATCAGGGTTGGAAAAAAACATTTTTGTTGGTAACACATTGATTGGCATGTATGGGAAGTGTGGATCAGTTTGCAGAAGGACGAGAGGTGTTTGATCAGTTGCTTGTTTGAGATGCAGTGTCATGGGCTGCATTGGTTGCATCTTATGCTCAGCATGGGCTCGGTGAATAAATTTTAGATTGTTTTAAACAAATGGTAGTGGAAGGTGTGTCTGTGGGTGCCATTACTTTGCTCTTTGTTTGAGAGCTTGTGCCACCTTAGGAGCTTTAGATACAGGCCGAGAACTCCATGTAGAGATATACAAAAGGGGACTGGATCAAGAGCTTCATGTTGGCAACACACTTGTGACTATGTACAACACAGCTGTGGCTTGTTTACAAAATCACGGCAGGTGTTCAGTTCAAGACATAGTTTCATGGAATGCACTTATCATAGGAATTACTGGAGGTGGGCGGCAAATTGTTGAAAACGGTGAAAGAGGGGAGGGGGCTATTGTGGGAGGAGGCCGCTTTTCTGGGAAAAAAGGAGGAGAGTGATCAGGAAGGGAAAAAACAAATGATTGCTAAGAAGGAGAGGACGCCAAGTTTGTGCGTTTAAAAAAAAATACCCGTTTAATCTCGCAGAACAGCAAGGGGATTATCAATTGCGATCCCAGCAGAATTCCTGAACGTATTGTCCATGCCAGAGGTACCAGCGCAAAGGGCTTCTTTGAAGTGACTCATGATATTTCACACCTCATATGTGCAGATTTTCTACGTGCTCCTGGTGTGCAGAGACCATTACTTGTCAGGTTTTCAACTGTGATTCATGAGCGGGGCAGTCCTGAGACACGGTTTTGCTGTGAAATTCTACACTGAGAAGGAAACTTTGACATGGTGTGGCAAATGGTCCAAAATTGTTCGAAAGCTTCCAGATCCTAAAATTCAATGCTACTCCTGTTGAGAAAGAAGTCCTCTTTATGCTGACTGTTCTTTCTTTCAGCAAATCAAAGAGCTATCTGCACTTCTAAGTGGCAGAATTCCAGCAAAGTGCCAGGGGGAGTAAAAATCAAGGACAGATTATGATGTGGAAATTACTAAACAGCCATAACAGATTCTGCTTTCAGATGATAACTGCCAATGATTGATACAATGATGTTGATTGATGCATTACTTATGGTTTTGATTAAACACTCTTTCTACAGTAATCTTCCACTGCTTGCAACCAAGTTCTGCTTCACCAAGGCTTAAACAATTGGGTCAAACCTTTGGAATTGTGCGAAATTGACAATTACCTGCATGTTTACCACTCATTACTTCCAAAACCCCTGAGAAACCATTGATGGATCTGGTCTGATTTGCCATTAAATCACTCTTCTGTACCTGAATACAAAGATGTCTTCTTGATCCTATTCCAACCTCTTAGATCTTAGTTCAGATTACTTTGTTCCTTTTGGGAGAGACAGGCTATTTATATGACATGAGTTTTTGTCAAGACATTTATTGGAGATGCTCCCAATCACATGTAGCTGATTGTAAGTCTCATATTATCTGAAATTGAGCTTTCAAATTGAATCTGATCTTACTAGATTGATCTTCTATCCTGAAATTAGACAAGGTCCTCCGTGGTTGCGACTTTGCTTTCGAAAACCCTTCGACAGCACCTCGACTAGTATGTGGTGCATTTCGTGCTCACACATGCATCTCTGCAACAATCTGTCTTGCCCTAGTTGATAGAGTTGGCCTATTATTAACTAATAGGGTTGGATTTTGAGAATGAGTCACCTTAGTCAGGCCTTTTCTATGGGTTGGTCAAGTAGTCTATACTCAAGCACTTGAACCATGTTGTATGCCTAGTATGGCATCAAGTTGGTTCTAAACACGTCTCTTTCGCTAGTAGATAGGGTGTATAGATGTGCATCTAGCAATTTGTCTCCAATGCCCTATCATCTAACGACTTCTCACCTGGGTATGTAAGACATATGATTAGCCATATAGTGTTTCTTTCCCTTGCATACGATGAAAAAGAAGTCAAATTCAAGAAGCAAAAGTAATCGTCGAGCTATATGCATCCTATAGCGCAAGGTTTGTTTACTAGATACAGCAAGGCTTGATGGTCAACAAAGAAAATAAAGGGCATAGCCAGAAGATAATGCTGAATTTTCTTTATGAAAAACACCATCACTAGCCCCTCTCCTTTGTTTGTGTGAGTAATTCATTTCTGTATAACTATGAGTTATTTGCTAGCAAATTTTAGTAGATAGTCGAGATTGTGGTCACCAAGCTGGCACAACATAGCTCCTAGTATGGATTTCGATCACCAGGATGATTGTCCCTCTTAGTAGCAGCGTTTAACTTCTTGTAGTTGTTGCACACTCTAATCTTTCCATTCTTCTTCAGTATGATCACTATAGCCGAGACCCAATCTGTGTGCTCAATCTCATAAATGAAACGTGCCCTTAGCAGCTTGTCAATTTCTTTCTTGATAGCGTGAGCATGCTTGGGATTCATAGGGTATGATTGCTACTTTTGATCAGCATTGCATCGGGGGTCATGGGGATATTATGAGGTACGACACTTGGATCTACCCCTTTCAGCTCATCGAGGGACCAAGCAAAGACATCCATGTACTCTCACACAAGAGGGCAATGAGACTTTCTTCCTCTTCCTTGGTCAAGGAATCCGCAATAAAGACAAGTGAGGGTATCTCCCCTTTTTTAGGTAGATTAACCTCATTGACTTTGGTTAGCACCTCTATTAGTTCACTTGCTTGCCCTTGTCATTAGGCTCCTAGCAAGATCACTACCCTCTTGCCTTTCTTAAACTTAGTAAATTGCTTTGGCAAGTCTTGCGGTTTCCTTTGATCTTCAGCCTATATATCCCTAGACTACTTGTGTTATTCTTCCTTCAACCTTCGATGCCTTAGGTGGAGTGGCAGGTCCCCTTTGGTGCGTCTGGTCTTAGGTGGTTGTGGCACCTCAAGATCACTGTGTGAACTTACCTCCGACTCATCACCGGTCAACTTGTACAACAACTCAAATTTGACAAGAGAAATTTCCTATGATTTATAGAAATTCAAAGAATAAAGAGAATTTGAACTCCTCAGGTGTTAGAAGGTTGAGTTTTATTGGGTATCCAAACCAACAAGCATTAACCAAATCTTTCTACAAGGTCTTCAAAAACCCAAAGTTAGGGGTTTTTAGGATTTTCACAAAAAGCATCACACCATAAAGGTGAAGGGAGTGAGCCCTAAAGTGAAAGCATGGAGCAGAAGCAAGAGCTATGGTGGAAGAAGCAAGAGTAAGAGAGAGACACACACATAAGATATGGGAACTCCACTAATCACAATGTGTGATTACCCTTTCCTTTATTCAAATGTCATTGAAAGAATAAAGAATGAAGTGACAATGTGATGGGTATCCACCACTTGCAATGTATAAGTGTGCGGGTATGTAGGTACTGCCAGTGTAACTAATATACGAGTGGCTAGACATAGGCACCTTTATCCCCAAGAACCTTCCACTTAAAGGAAAGTTTTCCCACTAATGAGGAGAGAATAATAAAAAAGTGACAAAGTACAAATCTACATTATTACCACAAGATGAGAAAAGATGTCATCTCATCCAATGGCTATCAACTTCCTAAGGAAGGAAAAATGCTCCGCCGCTGCTGCTGTTGAGAGACTTTTATTGAGCATATCTCTATGATTTTGATTAGTTGAGATCTTGACAAGCTCAATAAACTTATCCTCAATGACCTCTTGAATAAAGTGGTAACACACCTCAATGTGCTTCATTTTCACATGAAAGACTGGATTCTTGGCTGAGTGAATAGCACTCATGGAACCTGAATATAGTGTAGGGATTGCATCAATAATACCAAGGTCTTTGCCACCACTAGATAGCCTAAGGAAAGGCTTCCCTTGCAAGTCTTAGTGGCAGCAATATAATCTGCCTCTATAGTAGATAGGGCGATGTATTTCTGCACCTTTGACATCCAAGAAACAACACCTTCAGCAAAGATAAAGGCATAGCCAAAGGTGGACTTCTTCCTGCTATCTACATGTCCTGCACAATCAAAGTTAGTGTATCCCATGACTCCTATATCCTAGCCACCATAATAGATGCACATAGCTGTTGTGCCCTTTAAATATCTTATGATACCCTTGGTAGCATCCCAATGCCATCTTCTAGGTGTAGCCATATAGCATGTCACAACTCCCATTGCAAATGCTATGTCACACGATGAGTGTTGCTAGTGTCCACCTGGGTTGTAGAGCTAGGTGTGGATATGGTGGTGGTAGTGGTGGCCACCAAGAGAGTAACGTCATATTCATTCAACATTTGGTGGATCTTCTCTGGGAAACCTCCCAGATCAAGCTCCTCATTACGTGCGCGATCTAAGATGTATCCTCTGTGCCCCAAAGGGTGGGGTTCTACACTCTCTCAACCAGTTGTTTCTCCCCAAGCCTTGCATTTTTACAAAAGGCATCTTGGCCATCTCAGCCTTCTACTCATCACATTGTGGAAAATCGGCTTGACTAACCTTCATGTGAGAAGGTAAAAGACAACCAATCCTACATATGAAACTGCTCAAGGACCTTTCGGATGTACTCCTTCTGCGATAAGTAGAGGATCCCCTTAGAGAAATTGTGCATAATGTGCATCCCAAGAATATGTGAGGCCTATCGCATGTCCTTGATTTCAAATATCTTCTTAATTTGACCTTTCAAGGCATTCAACTCATCATGAGCTCTCCCAACAATCGACATATCATCCACATAAAGGATCAAAATCATAAGGTTGTCATTATGAGACTCACATAATACCACTAGAGAGTTTCTATTACATATGTTTAAAGGAGAGGAAAATAAAAAATAGAGAATGGTGGTTGGTTCTCGGCGTGCCGGCAGGTGGTACTTCTCTACTTTTCCTCATTTCTTTCACATGCTTCGCTTCAATGCAATGATTCTTCTTTTTCTTTTATTTCCTTTCTATCTAGCTAGGATGCAAGTATGAATCAATCCAAATCCAAATGCATCGTATCTCCACCAACGCGGGGTCTGCAACAAGGAGAGCCCCCCGGGGACAGACGAGGTAGGCGACACTGCTCTCCGCACAATTTATACTCAAAGCCTGGATTGCACGCCGTTGCATGGGATACGTGGGATGCAACAGTGTTGAAGGATAAGGCATCCTACCATCCCACGTAACTAACGGTGTTATATATGGGTTCGTTGCGGAACGTTGCAAAATGATTGCATAGTCAAATCCATGAGCTATAACCACTCAAGGTCCATCAACTAAAGAAAAGGATAGGAGTGCACTTCATGGTGTATGGGCAAGTAGATGTAGCACTAGCACAAAGAGAATGAGAGAATGTGAGAGATGAATCCAAAACTAGCAAAGTATGGTAATGACATAGGACAAAGGCAAACAAAGATCTTAAAGAACAAAAGAAAAGGCTAAAAATGATGCAAAGAAAAAGGAGACAAAAATAGAAGCTCCTTGAAAACGTTGTCATGCGGCTAATATACCCCTAGGAGAGGGTGAAGAAGACTATAATTTATGATATGATTTAAGGGAAAGAAGAGCTAATATATCTTTCGCTTAGCTCATGGAATTATATCCAAGATGCACAAGTCAATGGAAAAGGTTGATAAACCCGAAAGCCAAAGAAAAAAAATGAAAGGAACAATCAGAGTGGTAAGTGTAGAAGAGCTTCCCAATATATTTTTGAGATATTTTGCAATCACACCTACTTCAGTCCCTTTGTAAGGAGCAATGAGGGCTCATGACCAAAATCCCATACATGCACGGTAGGAGAAAGTGCCACCACTCAATTCCTATAAAGCATTGTACTTGCACTCGTTTTCTAATGCAATGATAGTACTCTTTTCTTTCCAGTAAAGTGTCTATGTCAATGTACACACACAAGCTTGTGTTTATGAGTCCAAGTCTCAATCTTGGAACCTAATTCAGTTGTGTGACAATTTTTCCTTGTCTGGGTCAATGTCTTCATGAGTTTCTTCTTCCTCTTTCAACCTCCATAGCTTTCGCAACTGCCATGCTCTAGATCCCGCATATTTTAATACGGTATCAGAGACCAGTTGGGCATGCTCCTCCAGCTCCATTCTATTCTCATCTAGCTTAGCTTTAGCTTAGTCCAGATGAAGTCTAGGAGCTCATCTCCCACTCCTTCTTCTCCAAATTTCGACCTTGTGGCAGCCATAGCCACCCTACACATATCTTGCTTCAAGCCCTTATAACTCTTCAACCAGAAGAGATCTTGATAAACTTTCTTTTGGATAAGTGTTGTTTTGCTCCTAATTGCTGTGTCCACTAATCAACATTGTCATTTTTCTTAGGATCTATCATGTGGCCTCCATAACCAAGCAATACCTAGGCATCTTGGAGCCTATGGATCTCACACTACAAGACACCATTCATCATGATGTCTTCTCGAGAAATCTTCCTCAACATCAGGCGCATCTCTATGGCACATCATGCTGCAACATTGGCCATCATATGCTTCAGCATTGCTGAAGATTCGTCACGTTGTCAAAATATGTGCCCATGTTGATCGAATGCTTTGATCCATCTCTGTGCAGCACGATTTTAGTTGCCATCATAGGAGAATGATAGCTCATGAAGTAAGCTTCATCCTCATATAAGAAATTTTCAAAATGATCAAGTATAGCTCCCACAATCAGTAAAAAACCAAGGCTGGGTCAAAACCCTAATCTAGGAAGCCATAGCAAAACTTCACCAAGCTCAAAAATCTCATCATTTTCTAAAATACTTGTTTATGACATCTAATATCTCTTGCATTTCTTTAGGCTATATACCATAGTAATCTCAAATCCTACTCTAGATATTGAGAGCATGGGTTTGGTAGAAATATATAGCCAATGGTGTTGCATCTTCTACTATGAGTAGCAACACTTTATGCACTTGTGAAACCTTTTCATTGGATTTTAACTCAATAACTACATTATATTTTTCAAAATCAGAAAAAGAACAAGTCAAGTTATCCATAATAATATCCTCATCGAGGAAACCATGATCCTTAAACTTGTCACCCATGAAAATATCATATCTTATTAGTTTTAATCATGAATTCAGATCCCATTAAATAGTGCTTCCATTGACGTAAAGCTTGTACTACAGCTAGCAATTCCTTATCATAGGTAGAATACTTGAGTTTAGAGGGCTTAAGCTTGCGGCTAGAGTAGGCTATGGGATGGGAATCTTGCATAAGGATAGCTCCTATTCCAGATCCACTAGCGTCAGTGACTACTAGGAAAAATGGCCTATTAAAGTCAGGGAGTTGCAATACAGGAGCATGTGTTAAGTCATGTTTTAATAAATCAAAAGACTTTTTTTAATTTTCAAACCAATGATATACAATACCTTTCTTTAATAATTTTGTCAAAGGTAATGCAAGCAATTAAAATTTTTTCACAAATTTTCTATAAAAGCTAGCAAGACCTAAGAAAGAAAGTAATTCATGCACATTTTTAGGTATCAGCCAATTCAAAATTGCTTCTATCTTTTTAGGGTCAACTTTAATACATTCAAAATTGCTTCTATCTTTTCTGATTTTGAAAAATATAATGTAGTTATTGAGTTAAAATCCAATGAAAAGGTTTCACAAGTGCATAAAGTGTTGCTACTCATAGTAGAAGATGCAACACCATTGGCTATATATTTCTACCAAACCCATGCTCTCAATATCTAGAGTAGGATTTGAGATTACTATGGTATATAGCCTAAAGAAATGCAAGAGATATTAGATGTCATAAACAAGTGCCCCTAGTCCACGGCCATCGACAGTCCAGGGAATATTCCCTTGCTAACTAGGGGAGGTTCATAATATAGTTAGAGATGCTGATCAGACTATTCTCTCAAGCTATAAAAGGAAGATCCTTCCAAAGCTATCATCAATCTATCTTTCAACTAGTTCGAGTTCTTCTAGCTATCCTTAAGCTCTTCGCCTATTATCTATATAGATCACCATCTATGCTTCAAAGTAGAAGCACATGGGTGGACAGAACCATCTTCGTATTAGTTTGTTTGAACTTAAAGAAGTTTTTATTCTCCTTATAGTTGTTATGTGTTCTCTACTCATTGCTCAAACTCTGCCCGTTGTGCCATGTAAGTTCTACATATGTTTCACCCCTTGCTGTAGAAATAAAATTGAAGTATGAAATCAAAGGACAAGGAAGTGGGTAAAGTTGACGTCTCTCTAATGATATAGAGAAGAGGGATAAATGTAATTGAGAAATAGAAGATGATAATAAAAGTATGGAAGGTGATTAGCTTGGCAAAGTTGAGCTCTCTCTAATGATAGAGAGAAGAGGGATAAGCGTAATGAAGAAATCAATGAAAACGTATGTTGAAAGAGATAGGAAATCAGATTCCAATAGAAGATAAAAGAGGTCTTTTGCTTTTATTTAAGAGATGAGAAAGGAATCTCCAAACTTTTAAAGTAAGAGATGAAAAAGAAAAGCAAGAGATTAAATTATATGGAAATCTGAGAAGAAGAGAGTTAATTGGAAGAGAATATAAATCCTTTTATCATAGTGGCCTCACTATAAAGTTGGAAAAAGAAAGCTCAGAATGTAAGCAAGAGAGAATCGTTTAAAAAAAACTCTTCAGTCAATAGTTCTTAGTACATGTATAAAGTTAATGTTAGTGCTACTCATGTAAGTTTCATAACCTTCTTTTTGGGATTTGGACTTAAGGAACATTGAGGTCTCTTGGTAAGAAAAAATTATGAATGTTTATAGTTTACTTAGTTATTTAAAAATACCTTTGATGTTCTTAAATATCTACATAATTATTGGATTTAATAATTAAACCTTGGGTGAGCATGTGGAAAGTGGCAAGCCCAATCTTAATTACTAACTCTTATGGATGGGTGGACACACTCAATCGACTAACTTCTCAATCAAAGAAATTTTAGGAAGAATCATAGGAGCATAATCACCTTTAGTAGGATAGAACCCAGGCTAATACTATCTTAGGGGAGTGAGCTGAAATAATGCTAGGTTAATGGACGCAACTACCCCTCTCTAGAATTAAGTAATTTTTTGCTACTTGCATATTTCATTGGCTGCAAAGTGACAAATCTTAGATGGGTATTAGAATACTATGAGGATGACTCTCTAGGCTTTCTTTATAGACCATGTTTTCGCTAAGTTTGTTCTTCAACATAGTTGCAAACCTTTCAAGTAAGTTGCATGTTTCTCCTAAGGAGATTCCCTTGGATTCTCTAAAAAAACTTAAGAGAATGACTCATTTTTAAAAATTGGGTAAAAAATAACATATAAGTTTCTAATAATTTTAATTTTGTGCATTTCAAAATAAAAACTATTATGACATAAGGATGTTGATTTATAAACTATATCATTTTTAAAGGATTTTTTTTTCTAGAAATTAATAATAAATTAGGCATGATACATTATAATTATCTCAAATATGTCTAATTTTTCTTGGTTCAGTTACATATGCTATTGACAAGAAATTTATTCATATATATCAATCTTGTATGAAAAAATGTGAAAATAACAATTTTCAAATGCTAATATGGGTTAATAACTTCATATGCAAGAAGAGGTGTCCAACTTCTCATGGGTACTCAATAAATCTAACAATTTGCATTGTCCAAGAATGCATAATTTGATGTCAAAGAGCTAGATGGAGACTCTTGATTTTTACATGTCTATGGATGCTCTTTAGGTTTTCATTTTATACATGAGGACTTTGATGGAGACTCTTGAGTTTTACATGTCAGTGGATCCTCTTTAGGTTTTCATTTTATACATGAGGACTTTGAAGGTAGAGCATGTTTTTGTTCAACACCTAAGGGTCCCTAGCTCCTTCATTATTATTTTGCCTCAATGCTTGTGCGGTCTTACTTTGTTCAGTAGAAGCATCACATGGGAAAAATGCTATCTTGCTTGGGGTTTGATACGTTAATGTGTTACCCAATTTGCTACCACTATCTCTCTTGCCACCAATTTCAATTTTGCTACTCTTCTTTGTCATGGTAGAGAGGGGAGGCGAATCAAATGGACCGGAGATATCCTATTTAAGAGTATACTCCCATGTTCTCTTTGACTTCTTGCTACTTTCTTTTTGACTCCTCTCTGGGACAAAAATGATTTAAAATTAGTGCAATAATTGCTCAATGTCTCTATTGTCCTTTGTCCATGGATGTGTTAGATGGGTACCTCACCTCTTTTGCAAGAAAATTTTTGAGAGATAGAGTTCTTGTGGTGGTCCTCTTTTCTAAGGCTTTTTGAAATGATCATATTTTTTTACAATGTCAAGTAAGCTTCAACATATCGTTAAAATATTCCATCTTACAAAAGGTCTCAACCTTTATTTTCTAAGGAGGCATCTTTCTTTCCCTGTTGAATGATGCACATATAAGTTCCCTACCATGTAATCAATTCAAATGTCTTCAAATGACGTAAAATTTAGAGGCTATGTGCCAGATTCATCTTAACACCCAGCGTTGAAGGTTTCACAAGTAAAAATCCATATATGCTCTCTATCCATAGTGATAAGGCCCTTTGCAACCATAAGATGATTGTCTTTTTTAGAGAATTTTTTTTTGAAACCATTGGATGCTTTTCATGTAAGTGATACCAAGGGCAATAGAATGTCAGTCAAGCCCACATTTTCTTAAAAATGCCTCCCCGTCCAAAAATAGATTACCCGTATACATACTGTCATCGTAGTTGCCCATGTTACTCTCAACATGCAGCTCGATCAGCGTTCCTATTGTCAGAGGTGAGAGTGCATGACCCCTGAGTTTTATAATTATAGAGGGGGTGAGACTCAGACTTAACTCCTCTACATAGCTTGTTCAAATCAACTAAAAGTTGCAGCCATTGAGATTAAGCTGTGCTATCAGCTTTGCAACTAATTGGTTACAATAAAAAAGGCAATCATCCCATGGCACATCCCTCCATATTTTGTCACCTATGGTGCTTCTAGGAGGGACGTGTGAAGGGGAGACGCTTTTGCACATTCTCCCTTAGGTGAATAGTTATGATTTTTCTACATGAAATCTCACTTGCAACTCAATTTTTCTCATCCTACCAATAATAGAAGAGAATAGTTAGCCATTGAGTTATAGAGGGAGTATTTTACACATTGGAGATTGTGATCATCTCTCTTTTTGTCATCTTTTGGTACCCCCATAAAGGATTCAATATATTTTTATTTAAGAACTCAAGGAAACCTTCAATTGTATGAAGATGATGAGCTTATCGAGTCGAGTGTTTATGGGTAAGGAAGATCCAACGAAGTGGCTTGCACATTGTGAATGGTTTATGTTTATGAGTCACATGTTAACTCATGAAGAGAAGCTTTATGATTTTTGTCTAGTTATGCAGGGAGAAGTAAAGATTTGGTATGAAGCTTTGGATGATGCTGTGAAGCAAGATTGGGATAAACTAACAAGTTCTCTTGTATCACACTTTGCTCATCATGAAACAGCAATACAAGTTGATGAGAAGCTTCAACGTCTTCATCAAAATCCAAGAGAGGATTTCCAAAGTTTTCTACATCGATTTGAAGCTCTTTAGTTGAAGATAGGGAAGAATACTCATATTTAACATGAAAACAACCTCAAGCTTGACAAGTTTAAGGCTTGTCTTCACCAAACAGTTTGTGAAAAGGTGGAATTGGAAAAACCACATGTGCACGCCCAGAGCTCAGACATGAGGTCTACATTGTTGGAAACCTTATTTGCAACTCTCCTATGTCTGTTTGTGTCTTTGTACCAAGCCCAAGTAAAGAAAGTGGTTCTATGTTGCCTAGTCAAACATGGGATCTATATTCTTGGACACCTTCTCTCTGGCTCTCCTGTGTCTGTCTATGCCTTTGTGTTCACCCTATACTACGGGTCTCTATATAAAAGGGCCACCCTTTTTAGCGGGTCAGCCCCTACCCCATTATATGGGCGTCCTCTTCATTAAATGGGTCTATAGATTTGTACATAAGACTCCACTTCAATGCAAAATATCTCATCACTCTTCTCCTCGGACTTGTCTAGCCACTCCTTGATTTTTGAATCGATGACTATGGCATGAGACAAGTAACCTGTGCATCATGGTCATGCATCCTCTTACATCCTTGCATTGTTGCCTCCTAGCTATTCCTACAAGTGGCATCCATGGCTATGGTACTAGACAAGCATCTTTGAGGAGATCTATAGGATGAGAAGCTTTCTATCCACACTTGAGTTTTTTGGGTTGATGCGGAGTTATGAATATATCTACCCATCTAGGTCACTTTTCGAGTGCTCACCCATGGATTCCTCTTCTGTGAGTGTTGACCCACTTAATAGATAGTTGTAGGTGACAATGTAAGGATGAAAGAGGATGCACGCTAGGACAAATTGGTACCTCATCCAGTACCATAGCCATCGATCCCAAAGTCAATGAGTGGCTAGACAAGTTCGAGGAGAAGATTGATTAGATCCTTGTGGAAGCCATGATAAAGACCTTGTAAAAAGTCACACTTTTAAGCCTTAGAATGCATAAAATGATGTGCCCTAGTAGACATATACAATGCAAGGATGAAAGAGGATGCACCACTAGGACAAACTAGTTTCTCATCTAGTACCACAACCATTGATCCAAAAGTCAATGAGTGGCTAGACAAGTTCAAGAAGATGACTAATTAGAACCTTGGGGACGCCATGATAAAGGCCTTGTAAAATGTCACACTTTTAAGCTTTGTGCATAAAATGATGTGCCCTAGACATATACATAAGGGTTTGGGAAGCACACATCACAATAGGATCATCCTAGCATCAATAAACATCACCTTTGACTACTCCTCGAAGGAAAAACATATTGTATCCAAACTCCAACTACGTAGTGTCTTATGCTTTGAAAAATTGAACTTGTATATCTAGGCAAAAGAAAATGCATTGTACCTTCAAAGGGATTAAACCATAGAATTATTCATTTATGAACCCACAGCACCATTGAGATCTTGTTTTCCTTCATTCACATATTCAAACGTTTAGTTGCAAGAAGCTTCAAATCTCACAACTATGGTGAATATCCCTATCCTCAATTGTCAATAGCACCTTCATAAAAACATAGCATGTGGCATAAGAAGTCATGGAAGATCCCAAAGAGCTCACTCGTGAGTATCATTTCCTTGCAAACTCGCCACCCTTTCTTTTAGAAACAATCATGGACTCCTCAACATGCTACTCTTCAACATTGAACAAGGCATCGTGCTGCATTTGCTAGGGCCCCCAAGATAATTACAACCATAGCTCCTCATAGGTTTATTGTGGCTAAAACTTTCCAAAACAGTAGCTAGCATGTCTCTTTCACACATCCATAATTTTCAAGCTTGACATTATTGTAATGAGCCTTTCAAGCTCCCCCCTAATGAACCCTCAATCTCAAGGCTGATAACCTATGTCTTCTAGCAATAAGGCCCCCTAGGGATTTCCTCCTACTCACATGACTATGTTACCAAAGACTGTAGAACCCTCGGCTTCAATTTGTGTAGTAGGCTAGTCTCCGACTCTAGTAGTGTATCCCCCCAAGATAACCATAGCCTCGGATACTTGTGGAATTATTCCAATCACACCTTATTGATCTAAGATGTATATTTCTTTAAAAATATAGCAACATGGCTACTAAACTACCTCTTGTTTTCTCTTATTCTGTAGGTAGTTCTACTTTTCCAAGTGGCTGAGTCATAACAGCGGCACCTTCATATTGCAACTCCATCTCAATCCATGTATTTGGCCACTCTCTCATAAAGCCTCACGATCTAAAGATATGGCATCCTCAAGACCCTAGTGATTACACCATACTCAAGACACAAAGTTGCAATACAAGTTGGCAATTCGAACATCAAATATATAACCCTTTTTTTGTACAAAATTTGTTACTGGAAATGTAAAAGCATGAAATGATTTGATTTAGGAAAAACAAATAAATACTACAATTTGTATATAAGCTAGAGTGATGGTTATAAAGAAAAACACCTACCTACCAACCTCTTAAGGGTAGGATGCCTAGATAAAACAAGGTAGAAGAGGGAGCACACCTCATCAAATAGCCATGCATAGTGGGCTATGAATTTATTAGGCACTTTAACAAAAATTATTTTATCATTGTAGCCTCCCTGTAAAGTTGTAGAAAGAAATCTTATGATGTAAGTAAGAGAAAAGCCTTGTGAGAAGACTCTTCCAAAGTGTTTTCCCTTTTTTTTTTTGGGGGGGTGGATTGAAAGGAACATCGATGTCTTTGGGTAGGAAAATATTTTACATGTTTTTGTCATGTAATGGTAATTTATGATGTGTTGATATTCTTGCTAAAAGGAAGAGGTTGTGATGAACTTTGTTTGAAAAAGAAGAATTGAAAAGAGTTTCTTCTTGATCCTAAGCTTTGAATAGTTTTATATTTAAAAAAAATATTGGATCCAAAAAATCAAGAGTTGTTATAGTAGTTACAAATCCATAAAAACCTATTGAGAAAAAAGGAGCATGCTTTCCATGTGTGTCTCATGCCCCAAGCTAAATTTTCTTGGTAATAAAAGCTACAACCAAACAAACAAACAAACAACAATTTAAAATAAAAATACAACAAAAGACCTTAGATCCTTACTTTGATCACTAGGAAGAAAACCTATGAAACAAAGTAAAATAAAGTCCAACCTAGAGACCATAAAGAGAATAGGAAAATATGTTCCAAGAATAGAGAGTGAGACCCTACACTCAGAATATTATGAAGGATAGATTATGGATTGTGATCATAGATTACACTTCATCCTTAGAAACAATGAATGGTGGTAGATAAAAGAGTTTTTTTTTTTGGCATTCAAGATTAGGGCCTTCCTAGAAATGATTGCTTCTAGATTTTGTATCATCTCAAAGATAAGATAAATCATTAGAGTGAACCAGATAGTTTGAATATATGGATGAACCCCACTGTCTCTAAAAGAATTAGAGTATGAGCAATACCCTTTTACAAGGAAAAGAGCACTCTAGGGTCTTAGGAAAGTGGATCAACATGGAAAACCTCAACTTCTCTTTTTCTATGAAAATGTACATGTTATATATGGGTTTGTTTC